>NC_092817.1:95381740-95681740 GCF_023375885.2 Dermacentor andersoni | reverse complement strand
AGAGAGTACACCATTGGGAAGGTAACTATATTAATGAAAGGGGTTATCAGCCTATATGCCAATGAACGTGACTGCGCCGTTAACCAGTGTGCGGACGAAGGCGCTTACAGCTATATTCCAATGCTAGGCATGCACTATGTAATGCTGAAAACACGTGACTACTGAAGCGCACGCACGCGTTCATTATGCTTGCCTCACATTGTCTTGTGCAGAAAATATAGCTGGAAAATCGAAGATGTTCCGTTACACATCCTAAAAGCACCATCAACACAGCGGTTAATGTAAGTCACCCGCGTTCCGGAGTGAGTAGAAACAACTAAATAAAAAAATCTCGGCTGAAATAAAGTCGGTGCGGGCGAAGAAAAGAAAAAAGCAAAGCCCAGCTCGAAACAAAACACAAAGCAGAGGTTAGGGAGCGTGGCTCGTTTGACAAATGGTAAACGCCGTTCGGCAGCGCCTTCCGATCGAGAGAAACGTCGGCTCCCCCTTACTAACGCTCTCGCTTTCTTTCTTTCTTTCTGTCCTCTTTATTTCCTTGTAGTTCATTCTTTTTCGTTCGTCTCGTTCCTTGGCGCGGGCTGCCAGCGCGCGTACAGCGAGGGCTCGTCGGGGAGCGCCGACCGGCCGACAACACTCAATGTCCGAAAGGCAGCGGCCCTTCTCGGAAAGCAACCGGCCAGCCCCGGAGCGGGAGACAGAGAACCGCGGGGCGTTAGCGCCCAAAGGCCGGCCTCGGTGCTATAGCTTCTCTCGTGACCTGCGGCATAGACGGTGGGGGGGGGGGGGTCATCGCTGTCCAAACACCGGCTGGATCATTTATCCGCCGCCGCCGCGCTTCCTGTGTTTACAACGCCCCATCTGTGTACGCCACGTTTCGCGCGCGGACAAACGCTTGCACGCCGCCTTCCTGGCCATCCTGTGCATCGCGCCCGCCACCAGGTTTACATCGCCGCCGCCTGGCCCAAGGCCCAAGGAGCACGAGGGCGTTCGCGATGATTCTCTGACACGAGTGGTGCGCAGCGCGCCGGCCTTAAAGCGCTGTTCGGCTCGATCTGGCTCGACCTGTCCCGTGCCCGTCTGAATTTTGACGACGCCTGTCTCGTGGGAACCGCTGTAATTGCCTAGCTTCTGGCAAAGCCGTGCTGCGGCTATAGTACCGAGATTAACGTGGAGCTGCACTTTTTCACGGTATCTCCGCTGGAAAAATGCACGTTTTATTCGTCACTTGGGTCGCACGAAGCCACGCACGGGCCTATTGACGGCATCGGTCGCTCGATTCGGTCGGATGATAAAAAGAAAAAAAGACATTCCTGCAGAACAAATCTCACAGTGAACGTCGACGTTTATGCGATTAGCATTGAAGCGATATATATAGCGACAAGCGGTATTGCCACCACCGAAACGTGTCATGTACGATGCGTGTACTTTAGCCGGGCTCCTCTCTCTTGGCACCTTGCTTCATCTAGCAGCCCCGACGCGAAGTCGCGTATGACGCGTGTTTGAATGTATATGGCGTGGATTCGGTTCCACTCAACATCGGTGAAAGTTCAAACTATATTGTTTTTGTCATTGAAGAGGGGTACAAGCCCCGTGACCCAAGTTCGCGTCAGAAAGGTTCATTGAAGAGCCGCACATGCCCAGCGTCACATACTCATTCGCCCAAGTTGGTGCAACTTTTGGCTCCCAACATGGTTCCCTCAGCACACAGCAGCCTGATGCATTATCCATTAGACCACGGAATATCCAATGACCCAAGTTGGCGGTAAAGATGTTAGGCGCGGACTAACCAACAAACATACCACAAAATGGGTGAAGTTCCCAAAGAATGCCAAAGAAGAAGATTCATTTCTGAAGAAAATGAAGCCCCTGGGTTCAATATACATTAACCTCATGTTGGAATATACAGCAATCTGGATAGCAGGCATGTAACTGCTATGACAGGCGAATCATGCTACTTAATATGTCCAATATTGACATTTACAAGCAACACGTTTGGAAGCGCAACCACAGCCTGATCATTCAGTGGTGAAATTTCAATGCATTAAACGCGGGGCTGTTTTTCGTGTTTATATCGATCAACTACCGGCGCAACTCCAAATCTGACACTGGTTAATACGCAGCCAAATTGTGAAAATACGCGGCATGCCACTGCCTTTGTCATTTTACGCATAAGCAACCTCTCTCCCGGTACGCCTCGGTGCGCAGCGCTCGTATATATAACCGCGGAGCAGCCGGACTTGTTTGCGTTACACGGTCGCATTATGGTTTGTTGGACGAAGGGATAATCGACGGTGGTACCACGCGTAGGCTAACCGCCGCTCCTCCGGCGAGGGCGGCGTTGTGTTTGCCGAGTGCAAAGACAAGCGGGATAAGTGTGAAATAACGGGTCGCCGGGCGCAGGTTTACAATCTGTGTATTCGTGGATTACACGCACGCCGCGTCGAAGCAATTTCGTATACATACAAGACCTGGAGCACGTGGCTGGGCAGTAATCTCTAACGATTATTACCGCGGCTGCGTAGCGCCTATAGTTTACAGGCGCCCAAATTTTGAATGTTAAACATTCAGACAAATGCCGTTAGGCGGCGGATCGCAGATGCGCATCTCTGCAAACATGGGACATTATTGATGACTTGCAATCTGTTCGCCTGTTGTGCGAAAAAACAAAGCACAGAAAGGATAACTAACGTATGCAGAAAGGTCTCTAACAGGTATTACATAATGATTTAGGTGATTCTACGTGCGCGTTTTCCGAAGGCAGTTATATTTACTATGGCGACCAAAGGCCGAACGCGTACACAGAAGTGCTTTATTATCGAGCGGCAAATAATGCATTTATGAGCTTTGGGAAACAAAGTACGAACCAGACATCAAGTGGCCAGTTGTGGGTGATTTTCTTTCTTTCATGTCTAACCTGCCTGCGACGCAGGATATAAACAACACGTCGATTAGCTTTTGCGTTCAAACTTTCTTTTGAAGTTGATTAACTCAGGAACAACACATGAGGTCGGAGATGGACGAGGCATTTGAACTTTCCGGGATGGTAACTGAATCTCCGATAGAGTTTTTGTTTTAACCCTTTCAATCTCGGATTTTTTTTCTCTCGGATATTATAGAACGAACGCAACGGCTTACTTTTTATTTTGTAGAAATGAAAAGATGAGACGGATAAAGGCAAATGCTGTCCTGGTGTGGTCCTCACATTCCTATCTGACAAAACCAATGTCCAAAGGAACATGAAGGGACAGAAACGTGGAAACGTACCTGTACGTCAGTGACGAATAAAGGGTTAAAGACACCAGTTGAATACTGAGGATAAGACATGAGAACTGTGACATACCAAATGGTACATAGGTTGCTATTTCGTCTTTTATTCCTAGGCCAAAATAGCTTACTCCAACTGTCGTTATGATCCACCGCACATATATTCAAGCGACGCATTCAAACAGTAAAAGAAAAGTTATCGTACACTACAGCCAATCACGATCACACCGTAATACGTACCGAATGAGCAGGAGGCCCTACGTATGTTCATTGACTTCTCAGCAGCGCACTGCATTACAATTGATAAGCTAGATATAAATCATGGACCAACAGCTCATTATACGAGTACAGTACCTTTTTCATCGAGTAGTCTAAGCATACACATGACTAACTTTACATAATCTATAAAATAAAGCACAACACATCCATAACAAGAGCAACAAATCAGCATAGCATGATGTTTGGCACTGCAGACAAAAAACAGGCGAAGTCATTCTCAAGCGGCGCAATTATTCAATGCACAAAACAGATTTTCTCAAAATATCAAAGTAAACCCAAACAAGATAATATTTGCCAAATTAGTGCCATAAACGCAACTATATTCATGGAAACGCGGATCGCCATTCTACCGAATACTAAACGGTCATTGCTCCGCGTGGTCTTGAAATACTATATTTGTAAAAAGCACACATTTCGAAATAAATATTACGGGATTCCACGCATAGGTGAGAGTCGGCGGTAAGCGAAGCTTTCTTTGATGTCTACGCAAATGTTAAAGCATGTGTTATGCAAACATTTTGCTGTTCATGCGTTTTGACGTGTTGCAGCTTATTTCTGCACTCTGCTGCTTCTGTTTCCGATTTAGTTCTTATTTACCTCTGGTTGCACCACACCACAACAAACCGAAAGCCGCGACAGCATTTTGGTGTCATCTGTATCGCGGCCATTTCGTCGCATAGAGGCATGACTACTAGTTAGCAGTAGCTGCTGTTCTAATAGTTAGTGGGTAACGTGCTAGTGTCTGCTCAACAAAACAGAAGTGATCCCCTGCTAAGTGATGGGAGAGGCAAAACAAGCTTCAAAAATTTTACTGTGACAGCTGTTACGTGAGTTAACTTATGAATCTCTGTGCGCCTGTCTGTTCGTCCGTTCGTTCCCTCCATTATGCTGATGATGGCCTCGTCCTCACCGACGTTATCTTGTCATCGTCAGACAGCCTCGTCATCAAAATCAGGCAGAATGCATCCTTTAGAGATGATTATCAACATAAATCCGATTAGCATTTAAGCGTTGTTGCATACGTAATTCGGTGATGTAAAATTTATTATTGGTATACATTTTCATGTTTGTGCTTGTACGTTATGTGATTATGGAGTGTAAGTTGTCTGTTCGGGCGCATAGCTAGTGGCACATATACAGCGACTCAAGTTGTCTACGATGTCAGGCAGCAGCAAGTTGTCTATTCGGACACATAACCCGTAGCCCAAGTTGTCTGCTCGGCAACGCAGCAGTCAGCGCATACTTAGGGGCCCAAGTTAGTAGACAACTTGGTTCGCACTCAGGACTAAGAATACGCATCCCGGTAAAAACAAAATATTGTCCATGACTGCCAGTTGGTTTTAGCCCACGTTCCTGCCACAGTATGCATTTGGGAGTCGTGCACACGAACCACTGCGGTAGCGCACAACAACCACGGTGCGAGGCATTGCGCTCCACACAGACTTTGAGACTAGTAGTGTCTCTGCATGTATTTCGGAGGCAAGAACAAGCAATACTGTAGCGGATGAGCATGGCATCGTGTACATCGCACAGAAATAATTTTTGTTAGCATGGCAGTGAGTTGGGGCGTGCAATTCTTTGCTGTCAGGCTCGTCAAAACAGCGTGGACAATACAAACGAGGCGTAGATGAAAATGATAATGATGAGTATCGAACGTGGCAAAACTCGCAATGGAGGATGTGGTAGTTGGTGGAAAGCAACGTCAAAGGCATCTACGGAGTTACTGCCACCAAAGGCGTTGCAACGACCACGCCGCACAGTTTTTACACAGTGCATCACACTTCTCAAAACTTATTACACCGACCACAAGGCAACCTTCAAAACACACAAAAGAAACGAAAATGAACATGATGCACTATGAATGTCTGAATAAAATATGTACGAATAGCAAAGCTTGGACCGCATAATAAAATTTTGGGACCCCCTAGAACTAAAAAAATATTGCATAAGCTTTCGGGCAAGTTGCAGCGAATATAAAGTTTCATATAGCTATGCAGTTGGTCTATATGAATATAACCTTCTTAGACATGGGCAGGCTGAGAGTGCTAAAGTATGTCCAAGTTTTTGGAATTCCACAACATGCACCACTTTACGATACTGAGCACGTTACACACATCACAATGATAAAGTGAAGGCGTATTTATCTAAAGATAAATGCAAATTGTCTACAAATAAAAACTCCAAGTAAAGTCGAAACGTTGACTCCAGTGACATTCCTTATTCGACTAGTGGTCAACACATTTTTCTCATATCACACAGCAACTTATCATTTAATTGCTATTTCAAATATTTTAGGTGGTATTCCTACCTAAAGATTACATTACTCTTCTTCGACTGCACCCCGCAGCCAACAGCCCTAACAGAGGGCACGATGGCCATTCTCCCTGGTGTGTGAGACCAATTATTTGAGGCAAAAGGAGGCTCCCACATCAGGACGATGGTCTTAACTGAGGGAAAATACCGCTGCCGCAGTAAGTGGGTTCAGAGCCGATTAACAAATAGAAAAAAAAATGTTGTCCCTTGTTTGTTTGCTTTCTTTTTTTTTTCCTTCTTCTACTTCTTTTGTTTTTTGTCGATTTCTTCATTTATCGCTTGCGAGCCAGGTATTCTAACCGCGGAACAACTCCATTGTTTACTGTCTCATTCTGCATGTCGCTAAAGCTACGGAATTTCGTTGGTGTGGCCGAATGCCATATCGTGCTGTTCGACGCACGTGCAGCACGGCAATTATACCCGTCACTTTGCGTGCGCCTCTCGGAAGAGAGAAAGATAGGGATGAATGAAAGACATAAAAGTTAATCAGGACAGAACTCCGGTTGGCTACACTGCACTGGGGAAATGGAAAGTGCAGAGAAAGACAGAAACCTGAAGGGCATCTGCACCCAGATTTGTGGTGAAACGCTTATTAATTTGAATGTCACTTATTTGCGCTGTCTCCATGCATCGTGATATAGTATCAACACTTTGTAAATGACATTGTTGCGTCATAAATTTTTTGTGTGAAAGCCTTTATTGGGGGAAACCTTCAATAATCACCGTTAAATCTCGTTTGTTTTCAATAGCAACACGTCTCGTATTTATTTGATCGTCCATCAAGAAATTGTGAACTAGCTTTTACAGGTGCAAAAATTGCAGCCTGCACATGGACTAGCCAGTATCTCAGGTTATGTGTGCAGTATCCCCGTCATAACACTGAGCTGGAACAAGGCCATCGCCTTTTTCGTGAGAACAGGGCCTACATGGGGCTGAATTCACAAAGGTTTTTGCTCGTAAGTGATCTTTGCTTTGGCCGGTTTCTTTGGTAATAACATGCCCAACGTCATGATTAGCTAGCATCCCCTGCTGCCAACAATTCTATAGCGTAAGAGCGTTTTTGTGAACACTAGCCCAGGTTTTTCAGGCGTTTGTGCTTTGGTTACAAGTCAACCTTTTTCTTTCAGTAATCGCTGTACTTAACGCTTCGGAAATAGGGTGGTCACTCCGAGGCAATTATGCTCGTGCACGCCAATCTTTAACCAATGTGTTTTCGTGGCGTGTTACACCCTCGACGGCGTTTCTTTATTTCATTATCAGCGTCGTTTCAATAACGCCTCCGAGCATCTCAATCTATTCTGGGAGCGCATTGGTGGCCACGAAAGCAGCGATCAACCCATATAATAGGGGATGAAGCCCGAACTGCGTGCAACGCAAGACCAACCATAACCCAACGCCCTGGGCCTTGGGTCGATACCACGAGATTGGTTCATTACAGGCAACTCGAACGTGTACGACACCGACCGCAAAAAAAAAAACCTTGCCTGGCACCAAACTCGAGGCGAGGGGAGCTTTCCAGCCAACGCACCCCATCAGAGCTCAAACGTGTGCCGGCGCGCACGCGGTCAGAATAGGCCGAAGAGCGCGAAAAGAGCTTGCGCGTGAGGCGCACGGGGCCTTATTAAGAACCCCGGGTCCCGAAAGCTGGTCTAGGTGGCGTTCATTAATTGAGCCCTTGGCAACGCACGTGGGCCTATCGAGCCGCGCGTCCGGCGATCGACGTCCGCCATTAATCAGTGCGCTGCTCCTGTTCTACGCCGCGCTTGACACTTTATTAAACGAATCACGCCGCCCCTTCCTCCTCTGCCTCCTCCTCCTCCTTCACTTGCCGCTCACAGCCACCCCCTCCCCTCGCTACCCTTTCCGTTGCCCGCTTTGCGGCCCTCTCCCTCATCTGCTGCCTGGACGCGAGGACTGAAACACATGCTTGACGTTATGAGCGCTAGCGTTAGACGTGCGCATCTAGTAGTTATGATAAACGCGTAATGATACACACAAGAATAAGGCAAGCTAAGGTTGCATAAGGATAAAACGAGCTCGTACCGACCAGCTACAGTAGCGTCGTTGACATAGCGAATGGCAATGAAAACATTAATATTAGAGCTGTCGATGTTGGCGGAGAAAAACGATATGTTGAGGGAACTATACAGAGTGGGTTCAGACCCGGCAGACGCTTAGAGGATATAAAGTTTGCAATAACTCAGTGAATAGAGATTTCAATACCTCAGAACAGGCTTATATGGATAGCACGCCACATAATAAGGCAGCTTACGACAACGTAGACAGGTCATTGCTATGGAATATTTTCAAGCACGAGGGCGTAATCGACGACTTCGTGGAGTTGCTGGGAGAAATATAGACAGCCGTGTACAAATTGTATGGGAAAGCCGAGGAGGAAAAGAACTAGTTGAAATTCTCCGAGGACGTAAAGAAGTATTCCTTCTGTCTTCATTGGGGTTCACACTTTATGCTAAGAGCACAAGAAATGGCTGGAAAGCAGAAATTACGTTTTTATTTATCTGACATCCGTAATGGACAGAGGTTGTAGCAGTGGGTCCCTGGGCTGATGTATGCAGGTGATATAGTGCTACTAGCGGACATCGAAAGCCATTTACAGTGATTTGCAAATACGCGTGGGAACGAAGCGACATATCTAGGCTTTAATTTAGGGACAGCGAGAATGGAAATAATGATTTTTGATGAAAAGACGGAGCAATGACGTGATATGAACTCAGCAGCAAGTTATAGCCATAGTCAAGCAATCTAAATACCTGAGTGTATGCATACATTAAGGAAATACCTATTCAAACATTCACAAGATACTCAGAGGGTAAAGGGGAAGCGATATGCAGCAATATTGAAGCATAGAGCAATTTGGGACTACAATAAATATGAGGTGGTGCGAGGAGAGAGAGAGAGAATGAAGAGGAAAGGCAGGGAGGTTAACCAGATATGAGTCTCCGGTTTGCTACCCTACACTGGGGATGGGGGATATGGGTTAGAAAGATGACAGAGAGGAAAACGCAAAAAAAAAGGAGAAAAAAAACACACGCACACATGGAGGCACACACACACAAAAGGCGTTCCAGTTAAAGTCGTTCACACTGGTGCGAGGAAATTGGAACAGAGTAATGGTGATAGCGCTAACATTCGCAGATGTCATTCCGTGCTTAAAAACAGAGATCTTGTTGGGTTTGGAAGTTAACCAAAGGTCTGTGGGCCGATCGGCCTTAGGGGCCGACGGTGAAACCACAAATGAGACAGTTCAGGGTGACATGAGTTGGGCTTCTGAAATTGAAAAAATATTCAGGAAAATGAATGACATGAAATGGGCTGCTAAAACGTAAAAACATCTCTGCCTCAGAAGCGAGGACATGTAAGGGAGGATGCGGTTAAGAAAGTTGGCGACCAAGTACGGGTCAATTGAAAGCGTAAATAGGAATCACGGATTCATCAAAATGAGAGTGAGAGAAACAGAGACGGTAAATTGTTTGCAAATGATGTAGCCAAGATAAGAAACATGTAAATTTAGATATATGGCAAGAAAGAAATCGGAAGGAAAAATCTGCACGATAACGCGAAGGACACTATTTCCTATACACCTTGCTCTATGATGCCCGAACAGGCTGTCTGAAAACAAAAGCATACCGGCGCAAATATTCGCAACAGGATGAGGCACGTGCCTGCTGCAGGAAGTCTCTGAAAACTAGACCGCACATCGTAATGGAATACCAAGATATGCACCCAGCAAGACCCGTATGTGAACCTCCACCTTCCAGAAGCGCTGGGATTCAAAGTGTATGGAAGCATTTACTAGTCACAGCAATGCTGCTCTCAGCAGGTCGAAATGTCACGAAAGTTTAAACAAAAATCGCTGGTGCAACCGAAAGCGTAACCATAGCCGTAACACAGGCACACATGAAAAGGAAACACAGACTGCACGAGGGCCATGCACATAACACAATGTGGCTGCTTTAAACGGGAGATCAAAAACCTCTTTGGTGTGAGGTACGAGGTGCAGTATTTCCGATGTAATAAGTTGTATACTCAGATAAACACCTCAGCAGGTCAGCAATAGAAGTGAAGCACAACCTTGAGCGTTCCCTTGTGGTCTCGCGCCCAATTACTCACCGGTACCAACGATCAATAAGTCCTCGGAGATGACCTGCGTATTCGAAACAACACGGCTGATTGCGGTCCGTAATTGTTGCTATTAAAATTCAGTACATGAAAAATGGTCATTCTTCAAGAAATTGTCCGTGTGGCGTACTTGGTCGTATGGACACGTGACATTTAGTATTGTATTTCTGTTTTCCTTGCTTGCGTAAGAGTAGCCGAGTTCTTAGAAGGCTTCGTTTACTAATATCATACCTGCCAACCTGTGGGCTATAAAATTTGTAAAATATTGCTCCCTAAAGAAGAGGGAGAAGGGAGAGGAGGGGTCCTCAAGGAGGTGCGACGCAACGCTAACACATTTGTTTCACATTTAGTGCTAAATCCGAACTGATTTTTTTAGCGCTTGCATTAACCACACGCCATTACAGGTATGCATACGCACTTTATGAAAACGATTTAGAAAGGAAGGAAGCAGGAATAGACGGAATGACAGGAAAGTTAGCCAGTTATCGGACCAGCTGGCTACCCTGTGCCGGGGAAAGCGGGTAAGGGAAAACTTATTTAACTTTCGACGCAGAGCACAAGCATCAAGAAACATGGCACGCACCAAAAATGGTGACAAGCAACACATGTTTACATTTAGATCATAGTGACTACTTCCGTGACTGCTTCAGGCACATGTCTCCGTTGTTTACAACGGAGGATTGGGGGACCTGCGAACGAAACGTCTTCGTGAACAGAATTAGTTTTTCGTAAGTCTTGACGCAACATTCTTAAGATTGTGAAACGCGTCCAAATTTGTAAAGCTCACGAAAAATTCGGAAGAGCTGGCAGGTATTCGAACATGTGCAAGTCGCTGTTCGCAGCGATAGTAATTTCATCTGTTATGTTACCATCACCGAAAGAATAACATTGCTGTTTACTCGCACCAGTGTTTTAACACGCCTCCTCATGATTCTCTATGGGAGGTCAGCCTGTTCAGGCTCACCTCCAAATCAGGTTGGATTCCTCCCCATAGTTAGATTACCGCATATTGGCTCCAATACGAAGAGCTGCCGAACATATTCAAAGCAGACACCTGCCTGCTTAGAGAGGACAATCAAACAAAGGCAAGAAGCGAGGCACAACGTCTTGTCTATTATAACACTTGAGGCTCAAAGAGAAGGCCATCCATTCCAGCCAGGGATGGAAGGTGAACGCGCGGATACCGAGTTGAGCTTATGGCCTCATTCAAGAGCGCTGCATGCAGGGCGCGATGGGCGTTCTTTACTGCGGCGCTCTTGTAAAGGCGGGATAGATTATCCCCGCGTGCAATCTCTGTGGCTCTCGCTTCCTGAAAAAGGGCACGCGACTACAAAGACCGCACGTGTCCCGACGACGAAGCCCTTTCCGTCGTCGAAGGAATGCGGCACAGACACGCACGCAAGTTATCGGCTGCTGCTCGAAAAGCAGACAGAGCGGTCACTTCGAAGAGGCCACCCCTCGAGCGACGCTTAGGGAGGGCCTTTGTCGTCGCTTTCTCCTTCGCGTCTCCAGCCATGCGAGACGGCAAAGAGTGCGAGAAGTAGAGGCTTCCTTGGATTTTTCTGTATAGGCTTTCAATTACTTTTCTCCATGTTCAACGGTGCGTCCTCATGCGCTACTGATTGCTCACGTTTAGACTGCGTCCTTTCTCGCCTCTTTAAGTCCCAAAAGAGGATACTTCAATAAAACTGCATTCCAATCTTTCTTTATATGTATTTATTCGTTTGTTTGCTTTTTACTATCAGGAATTAGAGCGTGAAACATCGAGGTGCTGCTGAAGCTGAATTTGCAGTGAAGATGAGGAAGACTGGGCTGGGGGATCTATACGCAGCTCAGTGCAGATAGAAAACTCCTCAAACTGGTTTTGTCATGGCCAGAAGTTCGGGCGCACATTACATACCGCACTTGTTCTTAAACGAGAAATTCGTTCTGCCAAGCCGAAATTATCTAGAAAGAGTCCCGACAAACAGTTCCTACAAGCAGTATTGAAAGGTTCTCGGAAGCTTGCGTATAGTAGAGCTGTGCGCGATGATTTTCTAGTGAAAATCAATATTAAATGCTCAAGTGTACCTGCTACTAATGTTTACAGGGGAGATGGTGGGTAAATTTAGGCTTTTCTATATGGAATGGCGAATCGTTAAAGCTTTCCGATTAGACCAATTTCTGACAGGTATTTGAACAATAAATCCAAACCACGCCGCTGTATTGATGGGCCGGGCACCGAAGATGTTGGGTTACGCTAACGGATCGCGGCAAATAATTTCCATTTGTCGCTCAAAAAATTGTCTCTCGTCGTGGTACGCGGGGCATTCAAGTAGTAGGTGCTCCACTGTCTCTAAGCCGCCACAGTCATCACAGTAAGGAATAGTGGTACACCCTATGCGGTTTCCTAATTCTCAACTCCGGTTTTTTCTAAAGCGTCTTTAGTGGCCTTCTTGGGGTGTGGTTGACATATGAACGTAAGTATGCGATGCACAGGAGAATTCGCGGCCATAATTGCGAATTCGCAAGTAGTTGTGGGCCACGCAAGTAGAAGTTATTACCATAAAAATAAAGTAGAACAAACTGATTGAATATTCGTTTGTTTTTGCTTCACTCTGCGTGATCAGTTTCCCTTATGCGTATCTCGGTCAATGAAATAAAAGTGGAGGAGGAGGAGGAAATAAAGAGAGAAGGCAGGGATGTTAACCAGAAATGCGTCTAGTTGGCTAACCTACTCTGGGGGACGGGAAAGAGGCAATAGAAAGATAAGATAGAGAGAGCGCAACGAGCTCGCGCAAGCACACGTAGGGCCTGAGCGAGTCAAAGACGTAAATAAAGAAAACCAACAATCTAAACCAACCAACTACTCTCTATACTCTTGTCACGCAACGAGCAAGATCTCTGTTGGCGTTACATGCAGTGAATTAACGACACGAAGACGTTAAAAAAATAAAGAAACAGTTAAACCTTAGGTGTCCATATTATAGGAACACGGACACGGCCGGCCGTCGAAGCTATGCGGATGTTCGTTTTCAGAATTGATTTGCCAATGCATTCGCATGAAGAAAAAAAAACTATGTGTTTACTATACTGAAGTAAACATTTACACGTGTAAGAAAAGTTGTTTATGTTGAGCACCTTGTTATGTGAAAAAGACGCACGTACAACAGATATAATATCTAGTGGTCGTACCTTTCGGTTCTATGAAGATAAAATAAAAGCTATAGCTGTAACTACAGTAAACCCTCGCGATGCAGTTACGCCGAAAGAGCTACACCACGTGGTAGAGTTACCTTTGCAGCTGTCTTTGTGTCTCCAGTTGACACGAAGAAACTGGGGAGGTCCCTCACTGCCAATGCTGCACCATGCGGTCTCCCGCTGACTTCCCGCTTCACACTTCGAACTAAGCGGATTTCAGCGTCATCTCACTTTAACTAATTTGGACTAAAAACCATCCACTGCCATCAGGATTCCGAAAAAGCCGAATAAAGAAATATTTCTAATAAAGCGATATTGAGGTAACGAGGGTTTACTGTATAGCTGGATACCCCTATATACCTTTTACAGCTCTATAGCTATGGGCGCCGTCATATTTGTTCATATGACAGCGTCCGCCATTGACCGCTTTTTGACCGGCGTTTGCTCACTTCACAATGGCCGCGGCGGCCGTAATCACATGACTCAGACAACCTCTATTTTAGCCACCTGTGAGAGTAGGTAGACGAGACACTACCTTGACCACTGGTGTAGAGGCAGTGCAAGTAGGTTATGCATTTCCTTTATATGATATTTCTGCACTTCAATCTTACCGTATATGCAACCTTACCGGCTGAAAGCGACGAATGTCGCATCCTGCTGCTTCCTTTATTTTTAGTATTCTAGTCTGTACAGTGGTAGATTTGTAAGCCTGATACGGCGGTGCGCCTGAAGTCGTTAGCTGGACGCGCAACAACTTCGTTCGAGAACAGGCGTGCGTGCGCGCGCAGGAAATACCTGTTTGCGACTTTCTCCGACCACGGTGGCTGGTTCCGACTGTGTCATTCTTGTCGCCAGCGCTGATCATATAACCTCGGGATTGTTTTCGGATGAGTTACAGCGTAGAATAAAATGCGTTCGCGTGCACGTGGACTTTGACGTTGCAAGTTGACGAGCGATCGCCTGCCGTTTGATTCGCGGTGCAGTAAGAAAACTCGAAGTTCCCGGCGATTATTCCCCGTTTGACTTCGCTGCTATGGAAAGTGGATTTTGCTCGAGTATGCCTGTAGCAGTTGCGCGGGGAGGACGCATAGCCCTGGCTTGCAGGCTCATCGAGGCTCAACATTCCGTGATTTTTTGTAGTAGCGATTGCAGTAACCCTGTGTTGCTACTGCAAGTGGCGTAGCCTGGTAGTTATTTCCAGCAATTGGTCCACCTGCCCGCAGCTAACCAGAGCACAAAGCGAGCTACCACTTGTGAATCAGTTCAAAGTCGCGTACAGAAAACCTCGAAAAGCTTTTGTCTCTGTGATGCCAAGTTGGCGTAATAATTGTTTTCATCTGTGATATTTATTTTTACACTATGTAGCACAACAGGCTGTTTCCACTTTCGAACTGGCTACCACTTCTGTACATTTATGATGCCTATCTGAAATTCCATACTTCTATGCATTCTCTCATTTCTGACTTGTCACATTTCTATGAAGTGCACAAAGTGAAATTCCAGTCTCGAAACAGGAAGACATTTGCATGTGCGTCCGTATGCAATCATTCTGCTAATGCCAGCTTTCCAATTGACAGTGTATTAATTACTCTCGTTTAGAGTGAAAATGTTCTTCTTGTCTTTGACACCAAATGCCGTTTGAGTCCCTCATCGTGGCTACTATGTCCAGGAAACACGTATGCATCTGTGTACTGAAAATGTGAAATTTGCTGATTGGCAAGGCTGTGTTAGCTGCTATGCTATTTTCCGGGCTTTTTTTTTTTCAAGCGCTTTCCGGACGGAAAAAATTCCTTCTTCGAAGATTGGCTATCCAGTGCTGGCATTTGAAGCTGGTGGGCTCGCCTTACAGAAAGCTGTGCACGGCGAACGGTCGTAAACACGGGCACTGTGCAGCCGGAGCGGGCGAAGCTCGCAGACAATCGTGTTCCCCACCTTCCAGCCTCTGTCCCAGTTCTTGCAGTTCACGACAGAGCACGGGTTCCCTCTGCTCTTCCTCATTTTAACTAAATAGAATTGGGTGGTCTCCTAACCCTCGGTAGAACGTTGCTCTATAGCGGCCTGCGGCGGTTGATGCCTGCTTGCTCCCGATTCAGAGAGCGCTTAAAGGCGGCGCGCATGTGGCGAATTCTGGAGCGCGGTGCGCGGACTGCTCGCTGTAAAAGGTTTGTATATTGCCAATTTCGGCCAGGTGCCGTCGTAAGGTCAATTCGCCCGAGCTTTGAAAAATAAAAAGCAATTCTGGCACTTTATTACTATATCAGGCATGTTACCCACGAACTACTGCGTGTACATCACGCAATGACAGTAATCGTCTGCTATCCTGCTTTATAGCAAACAGCGTTGCCTCTGCCACTTAACGACTTCACGCTCCACCAATTGAATGCCTTATATTAAATTATGGGGTTTTACGTGCCAAAACCACTTTCTGATTATGAGGCACGCCGTAGTGGAGGACTCCGGAAATTTCGACCACCTGGGGATCTTTAACGTGCATCTAAATCTAAGTACACGGGTGTTTTCGCATTACGCCCCCATCGAAATGCGGCCGCCGTGGCCGGGATTCGATCCCGCGACCTCGTGCTCAGCAGCCTAACACCATAGCCACTGAGCAACCACGGCGGGTGAATGCCTTATATAACATCGTTCTATCGCGCACAAGCCGAATAAAGTTAATTTTCTGCATAACTTTTACTTTCATAATTGGCAAATTCTATTGCATAAAGTCAAGAGATCAGAGCAAAATACATAAAACAACGCGAGGAAGAACATCTTGCATTAGTAACTAAACACTGAACCGATTTGCTGACCTAGAGGATGTCTAGCACCACGAAGTGTAGTCATCGGCGCCTGTCTGAAAACATGCATAAAAGTGTAGATCATACCAAACTTCTTGCAGCTGCTTGCGAGCAGTCGTTAATCTTATGTCGCTTAGAACAAGCATCACTGCCTGGTCAGACGCTTATTCCGTTTTTCATTACGGCTAGGAGTATGATAACTACTGATCTCAGGTAGTACTCTAAGCATTCTAGTAACTTGCTTGTGGACGTTGCAATGTTAGAGTCAAGTTTTTCTGTGCTATCAGAGAGAGAGAGAGAGAGAGAGAGACAAGAAAGGGGAAAGGCCTCTGCCACTTAACGACAGGCGCATCTGATAGCACTATTCTGTGCTATCAGATGTAACGAGAAGCTTAGGGGCTGGCCGATCGACGATTCACGAAGGGCTACAAACATTCGCGCAAGAAATCGGTGCCTAAATGCTTCAGTGAGCGGGAGCACCTGGTAAAACCCGGCGATCTTTCAGGATAATTAATGGTACGGGTTAAATACAGCATTCAGTATATTTTAGTTCCAAACAGCAGGGTGCGATATACGTGAAACCGATCTCGCAAACACTGTATTGAAAACAGCGCAAGCGGACAAACACTCTTCAAGCAGGTCAGCAAACGGTGGGGGCGTTCGACGACCCACTTTCATCACCGCGACAGGCGACAACAAACAAACAGCTAGCTCAATGTCACGGCAGGCGGCGCACCACTAGTGGACCCGCCTGTCACTCAAAGCGACAGCAGTCAGGCGCACTGGCGATGCACCGCTGCCAGACAGAGCGCGACTCCGGACCAACGTGAAGGGTCACGCTGAAATGGTCACGAAAAGGCAGGGGAGGACATGGAACGGGAACAGAGGGGATAAGGAAAAATAAGCGCATTCAGGGAGGGAGATGACGTTTCAACAGGGCGGGGTGAAGGTGCCGAGTACAGAAAGGACGACAGCGGGACGGTGTTTAAGCATTTCTTGTTGTTGCTTTTTTTTATTATTATTCCGCAGGTGCCAGTCTGCGGGGGAATTTCTCTTCAACACAGGCATACTCGTGTGGTAGACTAAAAGAGAATTAAAAAAAGGCGAAGAGGGGGGGGATGGGGAGGCTAGCCAAGGACAAGAAGAAGAAGCACCGTTGGTAATCGCCTTCCGCGCGAAAGATTTCACCTCGGCAGTGACGACAGACCGCCCGCACCTATAGTGTACTCCATATTCAACGAATATAAAAGACTGTCTGGGTGGTCCTGGTCGTGACATTGTAGGTCTATTTTAGAGTCCTCCAACCCAAGCAGCAAAAAGGAGCGAGTGCACGCAGAGGAGAACTGGCGCGTCGGCGCTGTCCACATTGCAAAGAACTTCCGTTTAGCCCAAGTTGAATCGAAGTGGAAGTTGCAGTTTAGCAGGCGTGGCGTCCAAGGATAACGAGCAGAAGACAGCGTTAAAAGACAGCATGAAGAGAGGGACGCAGGCCACAGCGCTGAGTAACAGCCAAGTGTATTCATTCTTTCAGTAAGCATATATACACTGCACCACTATCGCGAAGCACAAAAAAGAAAACAACAGAATTTCAGAGCATGTGCTGGTGGGCTAGTTGGTTAAGCATGATTACAAAGACAGCGCCGAATAAAACAACACACGAAGAAAGGAGACACGAGACAAGCACGTAGAATTTCAGCATGCGCAAGGTAAATAAACTGTAATCAGTGAAATAGGAAGGCTATCTCCTTCGGGAGGAGTGAAATCGAGGGGAGGCTTACACATGCGTCGCAGCTGTTATGGATGTAAAAGGCTTCAGAAAAAAGAGGTGCGCACTCATCGTCGTATTTTGATAAGAAGGTCACATCTTTAAAAGACGGCTTGCAGCCACATTCATTGCAATGCAGTAGCAACTGGCTATCTCTAGCTTGTTTTTGAACTTTGTCTGACTGTTCGCGCATGCGCTCGTTGATGCACCGCACCGTTGGACCGATGTAGAAACTCTTGCATGAAAGAGGAATCTTACAAACTACACAGTCACAACAGTTCATCAACGACCGCATGCGCGAACAGTCAGACAAGGTTCAAAAACAAGCTATAGATAGTCAGTTGCTACTGCATTGCAATGAATGCGGCTGCAAGCCGTCTTTTAAAGATGTGACCTTCTTGCCAAAATACCACGATGACCGCGCACGTCTTATTTCTGAAGCTTTTCAAACCCATAAGAGTGGGCCCCCATGTGTAAGCCTCCCATCCATTTCACTCCTGCTGAAGTAGATAGCCTGATTACTGACTACAATTTATGGACCCTGCGCATACGGAATTCTTGTTGCTTTTTTTTTTGTGTGTGTGTGTGCATCGCGGTAGGGGTATAGAGTATATATATGCTGACTGAATGAGCAAAGACTCTTATTTGTTAGTCAGAGCTGTGGTCTGTGTCCCTCTCTTCGTCCTGCGGTTTAGCGCTGTTTTGAGCTCGTTCTCATCAACCAACCAGCCCAAATGCGTACCCTTCCGCAATGCAGTTACTTTGCACTGTGGGCCCGAAGGGGCCTTCAGTGCGGTCGGTGAGGAGGGAAGCACCACGTGCGGTTCTCCTCGTCTCAGAGATAGTTCAGCAGCGCGTCAGAACGAGTCGTGTCGCAGTTCTTCGTAGGTGGGCCATGGATGAGGCGGCGGGCCCATCAGAGTGGGTCGACGCGGGGCGCCGGGTTCGACAGAACGCACAACTATGCGGCTGAACCGGCAACGTGAGCTGCGTCGAGTGATTCTGACACTGTAGCTAAATGTGGGGAAAAGTTGGAAGCAGACGGGTCCAGAAAAATGTCGTGAACGTGCAAATAAAACTCTTGCTAAGAGGGCACGCCGTCTCGACGCTTATGCCGAGGACACGAGAAACGCGTGGGCTAACGAAACCCCCGAACAGCGGCAACGCCGCGTAGACGCCAACGTTCAAGCTATATGAGGACTCGACGGGCGAAGGAGACTGCCCAATAGTATGCTGCGCGCTTAGTCAAATACGTTCATTGAAGAGCGGCTCACACCTACTGGCACGTATACCCAATAACCCAAAATGGCATCAAAGAGGTTCGTTGGAGACTGGCAGAGACCGAGTGACACGTACCCATGATAAGCCAAGAGAAAATATGAAAAACTAGGGTTAACGGTGCTAGCCCACTAAAGTTCGTGCTTAGCCAGAGCTAAACCGTAAGCCAATTTTTTCTATTAGTGTCGGTAGGCGATCAGTAATGCGCATGCACACACATAATGTATACCTCGCGTGTCCTCACTAAGACTTCTGACTGTGTTGCGTACGCGAGTGTTTTATTTACCTACGTAATTTCGAAACTATATGCTGCTGCTGGCTAGTCGGCATTCACATGCACGTAGACACGCAAGCACAGAAACAGATTGAAGTGTGGGAGGCGCAGCTCAGAAGGCAGGAAGAGGTAAAAAACTAAATGTGTAGCGCTCACGAACAACCAATATCAACTGCATATTGATTGAATTGAATACAGCACAAAAAAAAACAGGATCAACGATTTCGATTTCATCAGCAGACTGTCACGCACTCGATAAACAACAAACGCCAATGCATGGCATCAATACACGTATAGAAGGTACGCTGAAACATGAATCACTGTTTTCGTGAATGTAAAAAGCTTCGAAATTCTCGTGAATGACCAAAGCTTGGTTGAGTTACTGTCTGTGTTTTGTCTCGCCCTTCATCCCGTCTTCTGCGCTGTTCCTGCCCACGTTTTCTTGCTCCAACTTTTCGTGTTCCAACTAGACAAAGTACACGCAAGCGTTCCCTGCGCAGGAATTGCAAGTTCAAGGATTGCAGCTGTAGAAAGAATCGTTAATTTTCTCCGTGCTTCAATTTCTGCACTCAATAGGACCTCGATGACAGCCCGCACAATTTATACAGCGCGCACAGATGCATCCGCTACAATCTGTTCCAATAAACATAGCATGCGCCGAACGTGTCCAGTCATATGTGCGCCTAGAGCGTGGATGTCCGCAGTTTAAGTTTTGTCCTATATCCAGACCTACATATTCTCCCAGACCACCTGTCCTCCCTGTATCATTTATTTCCTCCTCCCAAGAAGCCGTCCATCTGTTCTTTCTGTCTTTCTTTCTTTCTTTCTCTCTTTCCATCCCTTAACCCCTTTCCCCCCCGGTGTAGAGTATAGCAAATTGGACATACGTCTGGTCGACATGCCTGCCGTTCGTCTCATTTTCTTTCTCCCCTTCCCGGTCGTTTCGTGAAGCTCCTCGCTGCTTCACAACGAGAACGCACAATCGTCGAAATTTCGCCAGCCGCCAAATATACTCGAGCTCTCACTTTCCCCATCTTCTCCCGTTCGTTCGCCCTTCTTTTGTCGGGGTGCCCATGCATGCCTCGAAGCGAAGCAGAGGACGCCTTTATGCGAAAACGCGAGCGCCGTTCCAACTCTTTCACAGACGTGTGGTGACAGGTGCAGCCTCCCGGTACGCTTGGAGACAGTTGGGTTATCGATGGCGCGCGGCCCCTTCCTATATACGACCGCTTGTGGAGCTCTCTTCTGTGCTTTCTTTCAGGTCCGTTCTTCTCCGCCTACGAAGTTGCAGCGTCTAACGAACTGTGCCCGCAGCCTTCTTGAAACGGAGTTGCACATTCGCCACCGCCGCTATTTCCATATCAACGGCCGCCACGCGGCAAGATGTATACATACGAATGCTAATGATAGCGCAAGCATCCGTTCGCGACTGTGTGTATCAACGGGAACGCTCGCTTTGCTATTTCGAGCAATTTTTGGGCGTGAAAAATTTGCCGCAGTATGACGTCGGTGAGGTCGAGTGCACGCACAGGCTCTTTGCGTTTTGTTATGGTCATTGCGGAACAAACAGGGGAAGGAGTTCAATAGATTTAATTTCGACAGAAAATGCGAGTTCGCTCTTTCGTCTCCTTCAATAAATTCATTTTAGTTTTTTTCACTGCTATATTTTAAAGCCTTATACATACATGTTTCAGCTACCATAGTTAGGAACAAATCGAAAATGTGCGGTAAAAATTGTGATCTTGACTGAGCAACCTCAAAAAAGGCGCCAATGTTAAAGGTGGCATGTTGAGTCGATTTAAATTTTGTCATGTCATTCATCATTCATTGTACACAGAAGAACCAGTCAGCGACAATTTGGCATGGCGCCAAGTAGTAGAAAACCGCCTCATTATTGTGTTCGTATTTGAGGTGCCCTGCTGTTCGCGTTTCGTTTATCCTCAAATTTGAGGTGGTATCAGGAAGTTTCCACACTTACTCTGTTTTGAAGACAGTAATTTGTTTACGTCCATTAAAATAATCTCACATTCGAATTTGTCTCCTTGCACAGCAATACAACGCTCACAGCATTTATTACCCTTCGCGAATATGTGGCCGAAAGTCTGCTTTCTGAAACAAGGCGAGCACCTTCTGCGATTCCTAATTGATATTGATTTCAGCAATCGTGTAAAAATGGCGGCCTTAAAGCTGGGCTTAAAATTTTGGAAAGAGAGTGAAATAAGCGGGAGCCAGACCTGGCGAGTATAGGGTAAGATAAATCATGTTCCCTATGAGAAACTCCTGTGCGCGCAGTGCTCAGTTTGCATGTTGCATTGCCTACCTGCAGCATCCAGCTTCTCGTGCTCCCCAGATCGGGCCATTTTCGCTGAACATCCTCTCTCTGACTCCCTAAAACTTGGCAGAAAAACTCACTGAGGCTGGTCTGGCAATTCGCGATGAATTCCTTCTGCACAGTGCCGCAACGATCAGAAAAGACGGTGTGCATGTACTTTGCAGAGCCGCGGACTTGCAACAAGACGTCTTCTCTTTAGGTCTTCTCTTTAGGTCATGGAGACGTCGCGCGTTTCCACTGCGATGACTGTTGCTTCGTCCCAGGGTTGTACCCGCACACCAAAGTTCGCTTATTTCTCTCTCTTCTCAAAACCAAGGAAAGGAAACAGCTCAAAGGTTGGCGTTCTTACACAGTTTCTAAAAGCAAACGCAAATCGCAGAAAGTACTCGACTCGTTCTGGAGAGGGGACTTCCAGGACATAATACGGGGCTGTAACCTTCTATTTAGAAGGTTACAGTGCTCGAATGCGCATGAACAAATTACTTACATGAAAACAGAGTCAGTCTAGGAACGTCACGATACCACCTCGTATATGCAAGAAACAGAATACTGCCGTGATTATTAGTCCAGAAGAGCATCCGGCGTCTGTAGTGAAAAAATAAAATTAAATTAAAATGTTCCTACTGCTCGTACACGTGTACGGAACCGTCGCTGAAGATCACGGAGATGTGACAGCCGGTCAAAGTCCTAAATCACAACGGCCAGCCCTCCGCCACCACATTTCCCGTGTGACACATGAACGCACCCAAGAGCAAAAGTTTCGCGTGCCAGCTCAGGAGAAGTTTCATGCAGTAAGTGGCCGAGCAACGACAAAAACATACGTCACGACCATGAGTGCACCGTCAGCGGGTGGCGTGCATAGAGACAAAGCTGCACTACCACCAAAATGAATGTTACGACCAGGAAAAGTAAAAACGGTCGATCTTGTTTCGTCATCACCGTCAACGACAACAAGATCAGGTGAATGATGTCCATTGCAGGACAAATATCTCTCCTGGTTGGGTTCAGTTGCTCTTGCCCCAAGTGGCTCGATCGGCTCCTGTGGCAACGTCGGGCGCTCGACACCTGCTTCGGACGGGCCCCGGAAAGCGGGTGATCAGACTTGCAGATGTTAAGAAAGGCTGAATTGGAAGCCAGGCGTCACCTGAAAGGTAGACGCATTGGGGCACTGCATCATTCCATAAGGGCACCAATGTCCCTGCAAACTTATTTTCAGAGTTCTAGCCATTAATTTGATCTTCTTTTATTCCCAATATATATTACGGCAAATCGTCCGTAAAACAAATACTTCAATGAGGCTTCACGGTCATTAAGAGGTGCAGGTGTGTTTTACGTCGTTAGTTATACAGCCGTGTTCACTCAGTCGTTACCATCCGGGATGACATAGTGTTTTTAAAGATCATTGCAAAACTTGGGATTCGGCGCATCATGGTGTTAGAGACGGCCCACTACTCCTGACTCCTATCCTAATCTAGGCACTTTCAATTCCACAAGGCCCCCCCTGGGCAAGCCCTATTGTAGGTGCATTTTGTGATATTTTTTAAACATTCATGCCCAGCTCCTCAATTAGTACTACTTTCAATTCTTTTTACTGTGTCCCTATATAGTGCAAAAGTTGTGAAACTGCGATAAGCTGGCAGCTTTTACGCCTGCGAAGGGTACTGTTATACATAACTCATAGCGAAGTAATGGTGTTTCTACAACTTTTCACGCATATCACACGTCTTGCAGAGAGGAAATTAAATAGCGCTAATGATTTCGGGATTTTCCTCTTTAAACGAGAAGAGCTAAGAAGATAACAACCGAGCGAAGGGTGCATACTGAAGCTTACGCACTCGCGCACACTAACATACTCGCGCTCTCAAATAGAGACAAGCAAGCAGACAACGCAAGCCCGCAGACGTGCTCAGAGGCACGGGCGCCCACGCGAACGCGGACATCTAAATGCGTCGCGTCATAACATAACACGCTATGAGCGTGGCAGATGACGGCCGTGTCGGGTGCAGCCGACCCCGGAAAGGGCTGTCCCAGACGGGGGAAAAGCAAAATAAGTAAATAAAAGCAAGCAAGATCACCAGTCCCCGTACATCTACACAAACTCCCTCTAGGGAGGGACCGGGCGCCCCCGAAAAGTGCAGCAAGACGCGATCCTTTCCTGGTCGGAGCACATTTCCATCCTCATGCCTTCGGAGCATCAGGCGGCTATAGGCGTTGGCGGGCAAAGCGACTAGCCAGCCGCTTTCAGGATGCGCATGCATATGAGGGTGTTCTCCAGCGAGAAGGCCCGTATATAAACGACGACTATGCGGCCTCATCAATACATCGATTGGTCGAAAAGCTGCGCCGAAAGGCGTGGGGCTGCCACCCGGCTCGGCTTGGCGCGACGTTCGGCGTGCAGAGATCTGTACGCGTAGGGCACCCGTTGGCTTGCTCACGCTCTTTACAACACCTCGGTGCTCCGTACTTGAGAAGCTTGCGGTACACTTAGTGGAGTGCGCAGCAAAAGCTTGCCAGATATATTACTATATTCTTACTTAATATCATACCTATATCTATATTATACGTAATACCTATATTCCTATATTCTTACGTAATATTGTACCTAAGAGCAGTTGTATTGGTATTTATTTCTACGATTAAAGTAATGATGTTCTCAGCAGTATGTGACTTTTGCTGTGCACTTTGTGATTCCTAATGCGGTGAGACTTATTGAATCAATTTCCATGCCTCGCAAATAGATTATTCACAAACAAGGAAGCTATGTAATATGTCTCTTTACTATCCCTCTCTCTTTTCGCTCATGATGTCGCAAGTCCTTCAGTTAGCTTTATTTAGGGTACCAAAAGCCTACGAACTCATGTGACAATCTTTCAATTACGCTTTTTAACAATCACTAAAATTATTTTTTAAGAGAGATACGATTTTCACTCTGAATAAATGATTCTTTTGTGAACGTTTCTCTTATCTTACACCACGTTGTGTGATTAGATTAACTAACGATTGATTGATTGATTGATTGATTGATTGATTGATTGATTGATTGATTGATTGATTGATTGATTGATTGATTGATTGATTGATTGATTGATTGATTGATTGATTGATTGATTGCGGTGCATTGAAATTTTCTCCTGACGAAGCAGCGTGGCCTTTGTAGCCCAGCTTCCCTGTTCTCCCTCTTTCGTGATCTCCTGACTTTCTGCTGACATCAGACTACATGGACTTCTTAAGGCTCACTCCAAGCAGGAGCTCGCTTACCTCACGATGTTCTGCGCCCAGTAGTTGCCTTTCAGCCACTGAAACGGCAGCATCTGCAATTGTGAACTTGCGATACTTCGGTGGTGCAGGTGAAATATTGCTGATATTCCTTTTTAAGCCTGGATCACTCCATCTATTTGTTATCAGCACTATTTTACTATACTCTACCAGTAGTAGATTTGATACCTGGTAGCAAAGGTCGCGTTTCCATGCAAACGACCCCCCCCCCCCCCCCCCCCCACCCCATGCGAAAATATTCGAACAAAAAAATGTCGGTGCTCCTTTAGAAACCGCAAGTTGTCCTAATTATTTCTAAGCCTCTCAATCAAAGCATGATGTGAATAGAAAAATGTTAAAGGAATGAAGGAAGGAAGGAAGGAAGGAAGGAAAAAGTGGAGAAGGAAAGGCAGGGAGGTTAACCAGTTTAGCTTAATATTTATACGCATAAACGAGAAGATTATATATATATATATATATAGTTTAGCATTCCTTTGTGCATTTTCGTTTTTCGTTTCCATTTCCATCTGCTGATATGCCCGGGTAAACAGTTCTACTCCTACTTTATCTCAGAGAAACAAAATGTGATCACGGTCCAAGCAAGCATCGTTAAACCGTGATTCGCGCAAAGCGAATTCCCCAGTTCTTGGAGCGCGTCCTGGACAGAGTGCAGAGCGCGCAGTTCGTACATCGCTGGTTTGACAACGTGACGTCATTAAGAAGTTGACAGCCACGATTTCTCTCAATTTAAGAGCTCTTCTAAAGTAATCTTCAGTCGGACTTTTCGGGAACCGGCGTCGTTAACGCCCGTGCGTTTCTTGATTTTTACGCGCATGGTATCAAGCAGCCGGCGGCGGCGAACCGACAACCGTCTCATGCATACATGCATAACCTGCTGCTGCCACAGGCCCCGCCGCGAGACGTGACGGACAGCGCGCGTGTTTATACAAACAGAGTACAAAATCAACAAGCGGAGGAATACAAAGTAACGATTGTAAAGGAGGAAAATATGTGCCTATGCGCCGAACTGATGCTCGCAAGCAAAGCAAAGAAATCGCAAGGTGGTACACAGGCGGCCACTTCTTTCCACGCAGCACTTGGAAGCCGCATGGGAAAGCGTCCATAAAGTAAACGGCGGACAAACAAGAGAGAGCGAAACCACGTATCCGGCGCGAGGTGGCGCTCCTTGCGGGTGCGTCACGTGACTCGACAACGGCCATCAAAGTCGCATTAAGCGGCGGACAGCGACGCTCTAATGGGCCAAAGATGGCCGACGCCATCTGCATCAAGTTGGCGGCTTGCGAGCCCACACTATCAAACTGCCGTTAGTCGCCATTAGGGCGCCAATACGCGTCACTTTCTCCTCACTCGGTGCGGTATTTCTAGGCAGTATTCCCCTTTCTCGTTTTCTTCCTGTGTCCTCTTTTATTTTCACTTTCTTTACCTTTGCTTCTCGATTCCCTCTTCCTGTTTCGTCACCACTTTACCAAGATGTAAGCCCGGAGCTGTTAGATTACACTTTGACTAGGAAAAAAAAATAAACGGAAACTTTTTTTCTTTCATTGGATTTATTTCACCTGCGTCGTATCGCATGTCAAGTCGACGCGTATATCGAACGCTGCCCCTTCCTTTTTCTCCCCATTCTATCGTGCCCCAATAGATGCTCGAGTTTCCCCCTGATAGGTGGCCTCGCTGTATGAAAGATAAAATTTGTTTGACGACGTCACGCATTTGTCGTGGGTTCCACCTGATTCACTCACTGCGCACGGCGTGATTGGCCTTTATTCCAAGTGCCCAGTAGGCGTCACAATTGTGACATTTTATTGTGTGACGCGCAAAGTTGGCTTTTCTTCTTCTGCTGTAGCCTGACTCCTCCCATCAAAGTCCGTAGGAGAAAATCGAGCGCGGACTTGAATTTCAAATTTAGAATAGCCGGTTATCAGTAGTGATGGCCATTTTATGGCGGATTCTTCACCCGATCGCGACATCGTAACAGCCGCCAGCCGGTAGGTCGCCGTGAGAAACTTGATTTGCGCAGGAAATACGAAAACGTTACCGGCGAAAGCCTCTCTGGCGACGATGTCAAATGATGCGCCGTGGCAGCACCTGCTGACCAGGTCGAGCGCATCTTGTCCGTCGACGACTGATAGCAAGCAGCTGAGCGTTAATGACGTCACATGGTTCGTAGCTCCACTTCCAACTTCCGCTTCCAGCTCACAACTGCGCACCAATGCCATCACGATGTACTATTTCATAAAAATTCTATCGCTTCCGACGTTTGCTGAACATCGCTGTAATGACCTCGCTAAACATCAAACATAATGTAGATTTCCGGAAAATAGGGATATTTTAAATATGAGACCCAAAGTTAAGGGACGCTATGGGCCGGGTGTAGAAAAGAAAGCAAGTGGAGGCTGGAGTTTCGGGCACGCAAAGCCGCTTGGGACGCGCCATCTCTAAATGTCCTTAATATCCCTGCTTTATGAGATGCGTAATGTTGATACCACTGTATTATAGCTGCTGAAAATTTAAGGACAGACGCTTTATGTCCTAGCGCAGCGTGTCGGTAAAACTGGTAGAATAGAAATTTTACTTTGAGGCTTTTATTCTCTTTCCCTTGAGCGCATTGGATAATAAGGACATCTAGCAATAGCAAATCGAAAGTTATCGGTCAATATATAGGCCCTGCGCATAAAATAACAGTGAGTGTTTGGGATCCTATAACATACGCTATGCCGTTAACACGGTTTCTTGGGATAACGCTATACGTCAATTTCTTTCGCTACTTATAAGCCTCTCTGATGTGTTGAACGTGCAGCCGCGTGGATGTTGGTGCTGTCGCTACTTGATTAAGGCCAATAAGTAACATTGCAATGGTGTCATGTACGCCATTTTGTAGCTTTATTTACAGCTTCCACTGTACTTCTCCAGATAAGCGTAGCGAGATAAAGCGCAGCTTTCCACCGCGTGCTGGCCGCCAAACAATATGGCGGCTTCGATGACGGCGGTACTAATTCTTGTTATCATCCTAAGCTCCCTATTTATTTTACCTCATTTATTGTCCAGGGCATTTTTCATGCCACGTTCAACACGCTTGATTAGCGGTTTTTGGCTGGGCTTGTTGGTGCGACGGCATAATTAATGCGCCAAAGAGCGCATATGCAGGGCTAGAGAAACGGACAATACGGCCACTGTTTTTTAATGCGAGACCACTGCCTGGCTCTTTGTGTGACCCCAACGCAATCGAAAAGCTGTGGCACAAAGCCGTGGCAGAAAAGCTGCACCCAAATTACGTCATCTTCATCTAACTAAAGAATAAAGTAGCCACGGTGAGGATTCGATCCTCTGCCCTACCGCCACTGCGACCGCTCCATAGCCGGTTGCGCTAACCACTGCGCCATTGTTGCGTTGCACAACCATTGCAACAGGTGAAAGCGATGAATATTTTCGAGCCTGTGCACGTGGTCGGACTCTGCATACCTCGTGGGCAATTCACTTGATCACAGAGTGAGCTGCAGCCACTCGCTCTGCGTTTCGCGTTGTTGGGAGCCCGCAGACTCCGTCACCGGAGGCCATGGGCGACGAATAAGATGCAACGCGCTTCAGGTAACCGTCGGACGACGAGTACAACATCACCCCCCCAGAGTGCGAGGTGGAGTTCACCTACGAACCCTATGAAGACATGTAGTGTCAACACCATGATGCCGCTCGGAAACGTACTGTCATTGCTCGGCAAAGTGGTGTCACCGTGCTGAAAAGTGGTGTCATCGAGAAAGAACACTCAACGCAATGCAGTGCGTGAAACACTGCTTTAATGATAACTCCGCAAGTAAAACTCAGCTGAGCGATCGCAATATGGCCGGTATGTCTTCTAGCGTTGATGCGATTTCAAAAGCATGCAGCCACATTTAGCCGCAACGCTAAACTCAGCGACATACCTCAGCGACTCATTCAGGGATAAGTAACGCTGTCGCATTTACACATCATAAGAATTGCTTAAGTTCC
Organism: Dermacentor andersoni; assembly: GCF_023375885.2. Classification (NCBI taxonomy): domain Eukaryota; kingdom Metazoa; phylum Arthropoda; class Arachnida; order Ixodida; family Ixodidae; genus Dermacentor; species Dermacentor andersoni. The sequence continues at coordinate 95,652,860 of NC_092817.1, read as the reverse complement.
CCCATAATTTTCTTTGTTTGCTTGCTTGCTTGCTGGCTTTTGACGTGAAACGCCTTTCCTACAGTGTGTAGAAGGTGGCTTGTTAAAAGTGCATGTAACGAGAACATCCAACCTAATAGCTCTTATATCTTTGCAACCATATCCTATACGGGTCTTATTTTGGTATCGTTGTGTACAGTGTACAGCAAACTTTCTTTCCTGTATATATATATATATATATATATATATATATATATATATATATATATATATATATATATATACACGCACAAGAGAGAGAGAGAGAGAAGGGAAGACAGAAAGGCAGGGAGGTTAACTAGACTGAGTCCAGTTTGCTACCCTACACGTGGGGAGGGGAATGGGGAGTGAAAGAGGGAGAGAGAGAACTTAGGTGTAGGATGTCTACAGTCTGGCACTCAAGTCTGTTGCCCTCAGGTAGCGAAAAAGCGCTCGAACTGCTTTCTGGGCCAATGAACTATGAGGCCAGGCCCCCAAGATCTTCGCTTCCGTAAATGGCCTGTCATCCAGTTTATTTAAGGCACACTGGAGAGTCTCGCGTTGATTATCGAAGCGAGAACAGTGACACAGAAGGTGACTGATGGTCTCTTCACACTTGCACTTAGCGCACATTGGTGAATCCGCCATTCCAATACGATAGCTGTAGGAGTTGGTGAATGCTACTCCTACGCACAGCCGACACAGCAGTGTTGCGTCACGTCGTGGAAGGTTCGCTGGTAATGTAAGTTTCAGTGATGGGTCGAGGCTGTGTAAACGACACTTAGAGTTCTGAGGTGTATGCCAGCAACCTAACGTGATTGTACGAGCGAGACTGCGAAGCTCTCTTGCAGCGTCGACTCTGGATAAAGGTATAAGGAGTGTCAAGACGTGCATTCGCTCTGCTTAGGTGGTCGGCTTTGCGTGAGTATCAGCGCCAAATTCCCTTTTACGTGAACTTTGGCAAAATAACCGACTTTCTTTTTTCCTTTTTTTGCTGCGAACAGCTGTAAATGCCGCACTCCGCACAAGCTACCTATACTAAGCAATAATTATCATCATCAAGAACAAAAGAACTGCCTAGCTTAACTGCAATTTTCGAGACATACAAGCAGCCGTGTCCTCTTCGCGACAAGCACTTGTGATGTTGACGTCATCATGGCGACGGTAAAAATCAATGCAGAAATGCGAACAAAACAAAAATAGCTGTTTCCCTCGAAAGGCGAATCAAAGTACTAGACAACTGCATGCAGTAATACTGCAAGTAGTTGCAGTAGTTTTATTAGCCGTAAAATTGCAGTAAACATTCGCTTACTGATTAAATTATGAAGCGTGGTTTCGCGCACGCGCAGGCAAGCGTAAACATGGCTCACTCGATGACCGCGTGCACTCGCTGTCACAACGCTGGAGTGATGAAGGCGTCGACCGCGGTGAGCGAACGCTTCGTCCTGCCTCTCGCTTCAACGCGGCTGCGAAACTTGAAGTACATCATGAACCGTTTGTTGAAAATTAGTACTCTTCACAAAGATCAGAAAATCATCAACATATCTTAGCACTTTGAGCAAAGTTGCTCCGATACTAACATTTTCCTAGATAGGGTTGATAGAAAGGCGAAATTTGAGATGGCGACCTGCAGCACTAGGTGCGCGGAAATACAGGGCACATAAAGTCACCAGCCATCCAGGCTCGTCCCACCTTTGCACCCACCGCACATTGCCTGCAAGATAGGGTGCGAGTGCCGCGCTACAAGCAGCCACGGCCGGGCTAGAGGAGAAGACGCGAGCTCGCTTGCTACCCCTAGCGCGCGCTTGATCACGATTTTCAACATTGGGCTTAGGGGAAGACGGCACGCATAGAGCCAGCGTCCTCCTCGGCTCGCCTTCACTTGCTTTCGCCTCGCACCTGCAGCATACAGCGCAGGGGGGAATAATCCTATCTCGCTTGGACTTTACGTGGAACATCACAGCGATGGCGAAAAATTTGCCCCTAGTGCCCATATAATTGATATACCAATATAAAGACGATATTCCTGGTGGCTTCTCTCAAAATCGACACCAACTTTTCTATGCAAATACCGACAAAGTGTGATCGTTATGTGCTACCATATCTCCTGGTGCGCCCGCTGCGGTTTCTCCCAGCATGCACAATCCCACGGTCCACTTCAAGGTACGCATTCATCCAGATTCTGATTTACATAAATCTTTAAATTATTTATTCAGTCTCTCGCTTGTCCACCGACACTTTAAAGCAACCTCGTGGTTATACGATAAGCTGTACCACGCGTTCACCTCACCTTTACTTAGTACATTATTCACATGCAATATTTGCTGTAGTCGGTAGCCCAACGTAAGAATACACTAGCATATGTACCAATGTCCATCTCTAAAATAATTTGTGTGGATGCGTCACGCTAATACGTTCGCTTATTTCTGTGATGTCACGGCGGAGTGAACGTCTTTGAACGTCGGCACCTCTCGTGATGTGTTTTGCGGTGCGTAGGCACAAATCATAGTTGCAGTGTGGTTGTGTGTGCAAAGCTACTCCCTATAATTCTTCGATTGTCACTCAAATCAGTATGCCATAACGTAGGAAGAATGTTGAAAGCCACATGAGTGGCCGCTGCGAAGGATGTTTCTTTGCAAACGTTATAGTTATGTTATAAAGCCAGCTTCGCAGTTACAAACCATAATGAAGTAGCGATTGGCGGAAATGCGGCGCGCTGCAATGCGCTGATGTACAGAACATAGATTTGGAAGCATGCAGCAGGGAAAGAGCCCATCAGTGTGCCTCAATGTAAAACAAGTGACCCGCGAATTGCGAAGAGGAAATAGGACCACGAACGCCATTTCTTCATTTCTCGAATCAACAAGGCTCATACTTACCAGGATTGGGCATTGACGCTTAATATCTGATCCGATGCCGAGATTATGGGTCATTTAAATGTCACTCTTCCATATAATAGGTTCTGCAGTACAGTAACCGCCACATAATGTGGGGTTCTGGTCCAGCACTTCTATCGGCTCATTCAGCTACTTCCATAAAGATGCTACGGCTTCTCTATGAAGAGTGCCCTCTACGTTGCAGCGATAGGCGAACGGCAGCCGATTTGGCGAGAGGCTTCAAAGGCGGCCCTCTCGAATTAGCTGTCTCAATGGAGATTATATACACCTTCAGTCCCCGCTCTCGACAACGAGTGCGCGACTGCCGGGAGGGCTCCATGTATAAACGGGCGGCTCGGAACGCATATAGGCACGCAAGCACCGCGCCTATACAGCCGCTCGGAGTCAAGGCGTCACGGTGGTCGCATCAGGCGCTCAGATTTGCCGGCTAAGGGCGGAAGAGGAGGAGGATGAAAGGCAGAATGAGATGGGAGGGTGGGTAGACAGTGAGAAAGGGATGAGCTCCGATCCGTGCGAGTGGTGCTCGCAGGAGAGAAAGAACGAGAGGGCCTATGCGCACCGTGAAGCCACTCCAGCATCGTCGGGCCCTTTCCTCCGCACGTGCAGCGGACGTGCAGACAGCGGCAATTAGGGAAGCGGCGCGCGCGCTGCTTGGCATCGTCGAGTCAACGACGCGAGATCGTCGGTGGGCAAAGGCGAGGGAGAGAGGGTTTCGTTGAAAGAAGATTGCCGGTGCCGAGAGTGCTTAGGCAGTTGGATGCGCAGCTTCTGTGCAGCGCGGAAAAAAGAACGGGCGAGAATATTAAAGAAAAGATGAGGCTGGAGAGTGCACGCTAAATACAAATATCGCTTGCAGATGGCGATTTATAAGCAGCGCTAGTGTCGCGCGTTCGACGGATTTCACGCGGCCCGCCAAGATGGAAATGAAGAGGGAGATCTGCAAGGGGGAAGGGTGTGGCCCGGGTAGGAGTAAAAGGTCCCTCGTCGAAGGAAGCAGTGACGCACGCGCTCTTCAGTGATCGTAGCGGTAAATTAGGAATAGGCAACGAATAAAAGTAGCGTCATCAGCGGCAAGGATACGAGGGAAGAAAGGGTAGGTAGTGACAACTTCGCGGGAAAAGGGGGAACTTCGCAACGCAGGAAGGCTATATAAGGTAGCGGGTTCGTTCGAGAGATGGCGTCCGCGGAGGTTCCTTCCAGGCTGAGAAGGAAACAGGGAACGCCGGAGGGAAGGCGCGCACGGGAAAAGGGGAGAGGCTGCGGGAAGGAAGGAAAAGCGAGGGGAGAGGGAAGTAAGGTGGAAAGGACAGGAGGAAAAGGACGCACTCGCTCGGCGGGGTTCGAGTCGCGAGGGGAGCTGTTCCAGTCGCCTTGTTTCCTGGTAATTAGGCTCCCCTCTCAATCAAGGCTCAAATAAAACGGCGCTGCCTCGTCGCCGCCAGCTGCCGCTGACGCCTGGCCGCTGCAGGGGAAATGAATAAGCTCCTGACGGCCGCTGCGTTATTCGCGCGCCGCCAGGCCCTCGCCTCCCCACCGCCATCCCGGGCCGCCGCGAGCTGCCGCCGTCTCCCCAGGTCTTCCCCCGACGACGACGAGGAAACGCGAGCTGCATGTGCGGGTGCCGGATGGAGCTGCGGCAGCGGAAGAGACCCCGACGGCGCATGCGCGCCCGTCGCGCATCGCAGTCGGCGGGGACACGCGGTGGTTATATGCACATAGTCATTCGCCTTAACGAGGGGGCTGCGCCGCATTGATATAATCGCGCGCCAGGAGCCGTCGACGCTTGGAAATGCGGAAGGCGCGACCCGCAGCACTTACCTTAACCGTGTCGGCCACGCACTTTTCAACTGTAGTCGCCTTCGTTAGATTAGATTTCTCTGGCCTCGTCGGTTGTTGGGCTCGCGTGATTTGTTGCTCGTGACGAGGATGTGCCACTACACGCGACGCAACAATGGATTGTGAACGGTGATAACCCACGAAAAAACGTTAGCAAGAATTGATATAATGAAAAGTTTGTGTCACTGAAACATTCTTGTGGTTGAGATATATAAAGGTATTCGCTGCGATATATATATATATGAACCAGGAGTAAGGAAACCGAGGGGGCCCGATTTTTATTAACCATATCATAAAAGCCAACAAGCGATGGCACCAAGGACACCACAAGGGAAATCACCATCGCCCGATGCACTTTTCAAGCAGGTATACGTTCGAGGTTTGATTGTTGTATTCATATAGGAGGTTACGGACTGGATTCCAAAAGAAGGGGTGCGTAGCAGGTGGCGGCAGAAAGTTAGGTGGACGGATGAGATTAAGAAGTTTGCAGGGACATGGCCACAATTCGCACATGACCGGGGTAGTTGGAGAAGTATGGGAGAGGCCTTTGCCCTGCAGTGGGCGTAGCCTTGATGATGATGATGATGATGATGATGATGATGATGATGCGTTCGAGGAGTCCCCAGGGAACAGCGTAAGGACTATTGCCAATTGAGGAGTCTACAGGGAATAGAAGACAATTGCCGTGATATCATGTATCCACCAGATTTCGCACAGCCTGAAGAAGATATGGCGCCGAGGAAACTCCAACATTGTTACTTCAACCCCAAACAAGTTGGGCACGCTTTGTAAAGCTATTAATCCCATTAAGACAATAATAAGCCGGTCTCCGACAAGACGCATAGGGATAAGTTCGTCGCATGCGCTGCCGGGGTCGTTTATCTTCCTCCGCTATCTTGTGGGAAATACTACATAGGTCAGACCGGAAGATTCATTAATGAGCGTTTTGAGAGAGCACAGAAATAAAGTGAAAAGTGTATCCGATGATGGTTTTCTAGCATTTCACTGCAAAACGTATGCATTTCTACTCCCTTTTCGAAGACACCATTATCCGTATATACGCAGAGGTAAATGAGAAACTAAGATTAATTACAGAAACCGAGCGTATCCTCTCTGCCGCTCACCAATGTGTCAGTCAACTTTCATTGTCATTGTCCGTCAATGAACTTTATCATTCGTGCATGCCTTGAGAAGTGATTACATTTGCAGTGCACTACCTGGGTTTTCTTTTCTTTATTAATTTTTTTCATGCTTTCTTGTAGTAAAGCATAAGGGCACTGTGCGCGTGGTCTTGTGTGCTTATAAGTAGAACCGATCCCGAGAGAGAGAGAGTGAACTTTAATGAGCACCAGCAGTTCTATCGGCTGGGCCTAGGCCTCCCACGATGGGACGTCGAGAACCGATCCCGAAATAAAATTGCTTTCAACGCTTGTGAAATAACTTGCTTTGTTGACCTATTTTATCAGGCTATCGTCATTTAATAAGCAACGAATTCAATGAAAGAATTCTGAGGTTTCACTTTGCAAACAACGATTCGATTATGAGGCACGCTTAGTGGGGGACTGTGGATTAATTTTGGCCATCAGGGGACCTTTAACGTGCCCCCAAGTGCACGGGACACGGGCTTTTTTTTCTCTCTCTCTCTCTCTCTTTCTTCTTTTTTGCCCGCCCTCGTCGAAATGCGGCCGCCGCGGCCGGGATTTGATCCCGCGATCTCGTGCTTAGCAGCGCAGCGCCATAGCCGCTAAGCCACCGCGGTGGGTCTTTTTTTTTGCATTATTATTATTCTTAAGCAAGAAGAACATCGAACATATTTGACGGCTGTGGACACCAACCTTTCGTATTATAACCGAAATGCGTGACACTTGATATACAACTGAAAATTTTTCAAATCCATTTGACCTTCCAATCAATCAATCAATCAATCAATCAATAGATAGATAGATAGATAGATAGATAGATAGATAGATAGATAGATAGATAGATAGATAGATAGATAGATAGATAGATAGATAGATAGATAGATAGATAGATAGATAGATTGGCGGTTGCAAACTTTCGCGCGTTTTCCGGCCTTTGTTGTCGGGTCACATTACGCGTCATTGGAATCAAAGGTCCCAACATCAATGAGTCGTTACGCGGCATAAAGGTATGTTTTCTTGGTGTCTGACCTTCGTGCATAGTGGCCATCTATATTGTGTGACTCTAGTTTAAATCTTCAGGATTCATATTAACGATACTTCTCTTGGGTAAAGACCATATGCGACTGGCCGTCGCCATGCGGACATTGTCTGGCCGCCGCCATGCTGATCACTGTCATCACTGGCGGGCGCCCATATGCAGGCCAAATTACTGCTTTGTGCGCTCATTTCAAGAAACTAAAGAAGACATATAACACATATTAAGCAGCAAAAACAGTCATACTCGCCGTCAGATGAGGAGGAGGAAATAAACAGAGAAGGCAGGGATGTTAACCAGAAATGCGTGTGGTTGGCTACCCTACATTGAGGGATGGGAAAGAGTCTTTCTGTGAAGATACATGCTCTGGAAAGGGGGTCACTATCACTAGACAAAATCTGGGTAGTAGACGGCCATAAAGAGAGATGGCGGACGCTTAAGCTTCGCCTTCAAAAATGGAATGCGACAGCATTCGAAGACCCCTGACAGCTTTTCATGCTTCCGTACAACTGCAGCTTATGTAACCGTAACGTTTAGCGGGAAACGCTGGCGGCGAACGCTATGCACGAAGGCAAGTTTTCTGGTAGAAACGCGGCCTCTTGCGTGGGTTGATTTCCCGTTATTGCTTAGCACTTTTAGTATTTCAGTCTGATAAGAGCCAACATAATAGATAGGTTCTGTCTGTGTGTTTTTTTTTTTTATTACATTTGTTTGTGGGCTGTCGTTCTCAAAATTCTGAGGAATAAGTTTGTAAAGAATGAAAAACAAGGTATGAGCACATTTGGTGCATAAGAGTGGTTGGGTATGCGCGGTTCGGAATATGGTTCGAAGTTTTTTTTGCCGAAGTGGCGTCCGACGCTGCACACCGGATTTTCTGCAACGTAAGGCCCTTAACATTATCGCGTTAAAAATGAAACACAGAGCAGCAGGCGCGTTAGTACAGTTTCTTGAAGAACCAGTATGCAAAAGCTAATAAATGTCGTTATTTTAGCCTTGATCATAATAAGACGATCTATTTGTGTCAGTAATTAATTTTTTTTCTGCATTTGCATGTATAAATGTTTCTAAAGTATGTTTTCTTATTGATTTATTTTGGCCCCTGTGTGCGTGTTCGCGATAGCTGTGCTTGAAACACGCCTCCAACGATGGACATCATTTGACAGTTTGTAAGATTGTTGTGCATTGTGAAGCGCTCAGTGGCATTTCTTTCGGTATATTCACGTTGCGTGTGCGTGTGTGACCTTTAGAACTGTTACCATTGCGCTCTTTCTTTTTTTTATTCTTCACTCTAGTCTTTGTTTGAAACATCGGTTGGGACACATCAATGAATTAAGAGAAAAGGGGTAGCTGGCGCCGTCTACAGAAACGATCATCTCCATGAGCACAGATGATGATGATGATGATGATGACGACGATGGCGATGATGATGATGATGATGACGACGACGACGACGACGATGATGATGATGATTATGATGATGATAATAATAATGATGATGATGATGATGATGATGATGATGATGATGATGATGATGATGATGATGATGATGATGATGATGATGATGATGATGATGATGATGATGATGATGATGATGATGATGATGATGATGATGTAACCACCCTTACCTCACAGATATTTTGTGGAATCGGAAATCCAGTTTCAAGGCTGCTGAACCCGAGTTCTCGCTTTCGTAAACGTGCTTGCCACAATATTTACAAACAAAATTTACGATAGCAACAAGCTACCTAGCTGAAGTCTGCAAATATAGAGCTGTCCTTCCCTGACATTTCCTTGTTTTTCCTCTCTCTCTCTCTCTCCCTCTCTCTTTCTTCTTTGCGCATAATTTTTATCATTTCCAAAGTGGAAAAACTAAGCCTGTAAATGAGGCTCTTCACGGGCGCGTAGCATTTTTTTTTTTTTTTTGTCACTTCGGTCACATTTTCTCATGCAATTACCTTTGTCGAAATATGCAAACTGCGACCTCTGCGGAGGCTAACGGGCTGCGGGATTTTTTCTTTAATTTGCATCTTACGAAAGACGATCCGAAATTGACTCCTGAATGACCTTGGATCGAACGATGAAGAACGAACATGCAGTGACCGCACCCGGCGACTCCTGTGTACGCCGAGGATGCGTTCCACATGCGATATGCATTTTGGTTGCCGTTCTTTTTCTTCATAACTACAAGGAAACGAAATCTCAAGTGGACGATTCCCACGTGCGTGCGTGCAGCCGACTATACATTTTGCTAAGTACAGGTGCACAAAACCAAAGATCGCCTCTTACTATTACGATGGGATGAAAGGCAAGGAATACATCGTGCGTGCGTGCGTCGGTTTTCATACTTTGCTTGCAGGGATGGCAATTCACATGCTATCACTGCATGTTAACGGCTGATTAATGTTAGCGCGTCGAGACTGTTTATTGCTTTAAACACTCAGTCACCATGCCACTGCTCCACGCCTTCCTTGCGGTGATTGTTTAGGATGCATGTTCTTCTCAACCAACACCACCACTTAAACGTGATTGCATCCCTGTCTCTACCGTAGGAAACGAGCGCGTCGGCACCTTTCAGAACCATTTACTCGGCCTCGGGGTACGAGAAGAACAGAGGTTATTAGCGGTTTAACAACAGGCGCCGTTGCGTGCATATACGTGATGTCATTCGCTCATTCTCAAGTGTCGCGTCTCGCCGGGGCGTTTTTTTCTTTCTTTTTTTTTTTCCAAGTAGTTCGCATCACTGGACTAACACATGTGACGAGCTCCTCACTCAGCTGCTACAGCAAAATTATGCAAAAGATAAAGAAGGTTTCAGAATACCACATCGTCTCCAGCTGTTTGTCGCATGTTTAATTTTCTCTCTCTCTCTCTTTCTTTCTTTCTTTCTTTGTCTCTTGTGATGTGTTTCTTTTTTTTCCCCACACCTTTCATTTTTCTTTTATTTTTATTTTTTTTTTATTTCGCGAGCCTGTCTTGTTTTCATTGCAGGCCTCATTCACCTTGTCACCTTACCTCGAGTGACGTGAGCACCCGATCTCGGCGCCTCGCGGGCATCCAAGTTCAGAGCCGCCTGAACGAACGCGTTGGAGACATGCGTGCAGCAAGCAACCTTTCCCGGTTATGCGCGTTCCCCTCCCCGAATCCGCTGCCGCGTTCGCTGCTCTTTCTCGCCGTCCCATCGCGAGCGCACAGCCGTGGACCACCACTGAGCCGCCAATTCATTGACGCCTCGGTGGATCGCGGATATCGTGCCGAGTGCTTCCAACATACACTCCATGTCTTGTTATGCACTTCACCTTCGTCGCTCTTTTCTTTTTTTCTTTTCAATCCCCTGACAGGCTTTCCAAGCCAAGCGTCCCCTCAGCTATCCGCCCTCTATCTTCTGTATCACGCTGCCCTCACTTCTGCATCTTCGTTTTAATCCACTGTCTGTTATTGCAGTTTCTTACTTTTACTGTTTAGGGGCTTCTCAACTTCCCAGAGGGCGGCGTTACTTCCAAGTTGATGCGCACCACAAAAAGGTGCTATGACACCAACGCCACAGAAAGTAAACAACATTAAAAGTGAAGCTTAATATTTAAAGGAGCTCGGCCTCACGGCGGCAGTGATGACGTGTATTGGCCTCGGGCATGAGAGCCAAGCTTCAGGCAGCGAGCAAAAAAAAGGAAAAGTAAATGAATCGACACGAGTCGGTAGCGCAGCAAAAAGTTTGCTTATGTTTGTTGATCAACGCGTGCAAAGGGTAGGAATTTAACGCCCTTATGAAGGCACTAGAACTTCATCCTCTGCAGGTAATTTACTCAGCCTTCTAGCAGAGACGAAAGCGGCTGCATTTGAAGCGTTTGCATAATGTTGTGTAACTTGAAACGTTTGTCCAACTTTATGTGCACAGTTAGAAGCACAGGTCACATGTAAGCAGACACCGTTTAGTTTCTTGTTATACAATATAAACCACCACTTTTCCCGGCTGTAGCAGAAGTGGACAGGATTCTATCACGAGGGAAAGCCTTAGTTCCTCGAAAAATAAAGCGGGGAAGTCACCTATACCAAAGATATTTTACTGAGCTCTCCTAGCTGTTTCTTTACCTTCCTCGACATCCAGAATTATACATAGTGGTAAACCTCTGGGCTTATTTGTGGGCTCTACCGCTGGTATAAAAGATCGCCTTGCTCCGGCCTTGCGACTCAGCGTTGAAACACTTCAACGAACGGGGTCGTACGTGAAGCAAGAAAGCCCCAATTGGGGTCATTGTGATGCGTGGCACTTGTTCCGCAAGTTCACGAAAGTGCCTCGTCAGTGAACTAATGCTGCCAACTACCAGACAAATTGCAGTAGAGTCGTCTATCTTCATCGCAAATTGTATATCGCTGTATATAGCGTTTTTTTATATATCCTTCTCCCTATCCTTATATCCTTATCCCTATCCTACCTTCTTGTCCTTTACTCTGAACACCGACAGATATCTGTATGGTAATATATAAGGGTTGACTTCCATACAGCTGAAGGGTTTACTGAATGTTTACCTATTTTCTTAGCCTGCTAAGAATGATGCTTCTCAAGACAACGTCACCAACAATGCTATCGTCGCCATGATAAAGATGTCACCTTAAGAGGGAGCTTTAGCTCATAGTCTCTTATCTAAATATATGGTAACGATTTCTGATAATGGAGAAATCGTTTTTCTCGGCTACCAACCCCTATACCGATATTTATGAGGTTTGTGGCATGTACCACAAAAGTTAAGATATATTATCTGCAGGAAGCCGACATTTTTTTATATAGTTCGTCAATAAAGATTGTTCAAAAACACAGATTTTCAAGAATGATATTATCAAGTTTACAGCATTATAACTCAGAAGTACACAATGGATCATAATTCTGTCAACTGCACCTAATGATGCATCGAAACGAGGTAAAATTTATTTATTATAAAACACTCTGAAATACACAATTAATATGTGACTAGGATCTTTGCAAAACCCTTCTTAACATCGTAACAAATTCACATAAACTGTAATTTATTATATAAACTTTGTCTGCATTTAGCTGTTCTAAGGGATGCAGTTTACAGATCTGCGATACCTGCTTTTGATGCAATGTTACCTACTTCTAAACTTCGTGCTTCGATTTATCTTACTTTGTAACTTGCCGATTTCCGTCAATTTTTGTAGAAAAATTACAGGCACTAAAGTTAAATTATGCTTGCTACATTCACTAAAATTTCATGTTCTCCTTCAAATTTAGCAAATTTAACTATACTTGGTCCATCGGTCGTCTCATAAAGGAATTTCTGCGCTTTACACGTATTTCAATAGGCATAGGGCAATAGGCAATAGGGAGCTAGCCTTTTCACTTGCTATAGTGTATGGCTCCCTATAACAGGCAACCGCCTAAGAAAGCAAGCACTGAGAGTAGACGGTATGCGGTGCACATATTATAGACACCTTTCTATTGTCTATAGAACAGAATAACTTACGTATGGTCGCTCTGTGTTTCGTTTTACTTGTTATTTGATAACTGCCGGCAACAAGAGATTCAGGTATCGTTGCCAAAACGGCCAGAAAAAATCGCGCTTTCAAACAAGAAAGACAGAGAGAGGGGGGGCGAGATAAGTCATAAGGGAAAGGGAGGGAGGTTAACCAGGCTGAGCCCGTTAGGCTACGATGCACTAGGGAAGCGGAAAACAAGCGGTATGTTATACTAGAGCGGTGAATTTTGTCACACGTGCCTTTTTTTTCTGTTCAAAACTCTTTTTTTTTTTTCTTCTTTTTTCCTCTCATTTATTTACTCTTCAAAAAAAGCCGCAAACCATGGAAACAGAGTTTCGCGTATGCCTGTGGAGCTTGCCCGACGTCCTCTGAGCGAGCAGCTCTGCCATCGAAAGGTTGGCACTCATTTTTTTTTTTTTTTTTTTCGTGCGCGCCACACGACTCGCATGTTGTCATTCTCTGTTTGTGTACGCGAGTACATACCGTCACAGGCGGTCTTCATCGAAATACGATGCTGGCGCAACCGCCGCAGTATAACATCCGCGCCACCGGCCGTATGTTATGAGACGAGCCTACGAGCGCGAATGCAACAAGGTATCCATTCACATGGAGACAAAAAACACATCCTTTGCCCGCAGGAGGCCTTGGACACCCGGTCTATATGGATGCTTACGTACAAACGTCTCGCCGCAGCCTCCAGGCAGGTATCGCAATTCCAAGTGCTCGCGCTTTCTCCCGAACAACAGGCGTCGCGATTACGCGCGCGGTTTGTTTTGAAACGGGATGCGTGCGCGTCGCCATCGCAAGCCAAGCTCTGGATTCAAACTGTGGCGGTGGCGCGGCGCTGTTTATCGACTCGCACAGCCGCGTGCGAAAGCCGTGGGAAAGCTCCTGCGCCCCAGCGCGAACGGACGGACGCAAGGGCAAACGTACTCGTTGCGAAAACAGAATCGAAACGCTCGCAAAGGCAGTCTAACGCATAGAGCAAGCCGCCTTTTCCACGTCCCACGGAACTGCGCAGCAGTTCGCGATTGGTATTACAACCTATTCACGGAGTGAAATGACCAGACTGCACTGTGAAGAAATGTCCTGAAATGATTACAGCTTTCAGGAGCATTCCCGAACTACCTAGTGGATAACATTAATGTATAACGACCGTTCGCACATTCAGCGATCTTTTTTTTTTCAATATTTTACAATTAGAGGATGAGCAAATAATGGCTGCATTCTCGTCTTCTCTTTTGGAGGCGCGACACAGAGCGCCTATACTCTGTTTGCTTAGTGTACCGAGAGAACTAAATGAGGATTCGAGTTTCAGTACACGTGGAAAAGAGGGAGGGGAGGAGGGCATGCGACGAGTGGTGTACGATCAGATTTTGAAATCTTTAAATAATTCCGGGGTCTGACGTGCCATCACCACGATCTGATTCTCAGGCACGCAGTATACATATAGTGAGTGACTGCGGATCAATTTCGAAACATCTGAGATTCTTTAGCGTGTATCCGATGCACGATATACACTAGCGTCCTTGCATTCCAACCCGAAAGAAATGCGGCCGGCACAGCAGCCTGGGAGCTCGTTACTCAACAGCGCGACGTCATAGCCACTGAGCTACCGCTGAAGACATAGTTTAAATAGCGTACGTCGGGCCTTTCTATAAAAATACCCATACAAGAATTCGACATATAATCGTTATATGCCTTTTTTTTCTCCCAGCGTCCTGGTAGACCGAAATGTTGCACCAAGTTCAAGCCCGATAGAAATAGATGCTAAAAAGGAAACTACAGAGAAAAAATTATATGTGAGTAAGCTACCACCTGTACAATACCATATAAGAAAAGAAAGGAAAACGCCATTCTACCAGGAGTGGGGCCTTCACTGTAAAATAATTTGCACCCTTAAAAGTGAAAAAGGTTTTAAATGTGTCTATAACTCACACCCTTAGTTATAGACAAGGGTGTCAGTTATATAAATCGCACCCTTCGGGTGTGATTTTTTTAATTGACACCCTAAGTGTATGAGTTATATACACTTTTACACACATAGCAAACTGGACTCAGTCTGGTTAACCTCCCTGCCTTTCCTTCTTCCCTTATCTCTCTCTCTCTCTCTCTCTCTCCACACATTTACATGCTTTTTAACATTTAAGGTTGTAAATTATATTACAGTGTTGACAAAAAAGCGAAAAAACAAAAGAACGGTAGCGCCGCCGCCTTGAAGTTCTCGCACCAGCGCGCCATGACGTCACATATTTTTTATGGTGTTCGCTAAGGCCTATCTAATTATTTCCTGCCAAAGATGGACTACGTTGTGTTTTAAAGGAGCCAAAAATTGAAGTACGCAAGGTTCTAGAACATTTACGGCATCATAATGACCCAAATGGCAACAAAAAGAAAGAAAAGAAAATAAAGAAAACACACCTGCCGCGGTGGCTTAGCAGCTATGGTGTTTCGCTGCTAAGCAAGAGGTCGCGGGAGCAAATCCCGGCCGCGGTGGCTACATTTAGATGGGGGTGAAATGCAAGGACGCCCGTGTCCCATGCTTTGGGGACACGTTAAAGATCCCCTGGTGGTCAAAATTATTCCGCAGTCCCCCATTACGGCGTGCCTCACAATCAAATCGTGGTTTTGGCACGTGAAACCCGAGAATTCAATTAATCAAAAAAGGAACAATTTAAAATTTCTGACGTCACACTGGTGTCTTTACCGACGCCGAGGTTCCGGCATGAAATTCGAAAAATAGAACGTTGGCCTTCATTTTCTATTTTAATAATCAATGTCTTACCACGAAAATTTGCAAAATAGCTTTGAAAGGATAATTTATTGCTTTAAGCTGGTATAGTGTTTCCCTTTGGTGTCGAACGGCATGGACAAAGAGCCATTTCAAATGAAGTTTCATTCATTCATTCATTCATTCATTCATTCATTCATTCATTCATTCATTCATTCATTCATTCGTAGTACTTGTCCCTTTAAGGGCGATAAGCAACCACAGTTTGAAGGACAAGAAGAAAAAAGAGAGGAAAGGGCAGGGAGGTTAGCCAGTGAAAATACTGGTTGGCTACCCTGTGCTGGGGAAAGGATTTAGGGGAATAAAAAGTGAAAGAAGGAATAATAAATAAAGAGAGGAGAAATGCACACAACTTTAAGTTGATGGCTTAACTACGGGATTTGCAGACGCTGAACACTCGTTTTTCTTTTTTTTTTTCGCTATTTGTCAGGCGTCATACAAAACGGGTCAAACGCTTTCCTGCTGTTTTGTGTGTATTGAACGGGGCACCAAATTTATATTGGATATACGGGCCATGATATGGATGCCGGCAAGAGAAAGAGAGAGAGAGGAATACAGGAAGGCAGGGATGTTAACCAGTCAATAGTCTGGTTGGCTAGCCTACGCTGGGGAATGGGAAGGAGGGGAAGAGAGAGAAGGGAAAGAGAAGGTGTAGATACGTGTACGGACAGCACTTGAGTTAAAGCCGTTCGCGCAAACCAGAAGTTCTGAGAAAACACAAAAGTGCCTTCACTGCCTTCTGAGCCGATGATCGGTCGGGATGGTGCTCTAGTATTGTCTGTTCACGGGTGCCGGCAAAGTTTAAGATATGTCGGTTACCTGTGCAGCGTCTTTGCAGTGAATCAATTATGCGTGTGATCCAAAACGTCATAAGTATATTTTACGAAACACCTGAAAGCTTTGTCAGCTATCCTGACAGAATTGCAAATCGCATTCAATTAAACTTTATTGAGAATAAGGGTAACGTTATGAGTGATCTGCGTGCCAAGTTTAACGTGTGCTCGTTAAATGTAACCTGTAACACCTATAGTATACATGGTGGAATTATGGAACACGTGATCGATGATAGTGAGTGGAATAATGACTGCATTTGCAGTAAGTCACCCAAGGATTCAAATTCGTTATCTAGCCGTTGTCCGAAATGTTTCCCCGTTTCCTCGGACAAGCAAACGTGGCCCTTAATTTAATCTTACCAGAAATAGGAACGCTGTTATATGTAAGTTTCGGGCTGGTGAAATCTCTGAAGTATGTGCGGTAAGTAAGAGCATTTGCGGTGAGTTACCTTTGGAAGCTCTCCAAAGCGGTATGTGTATATTTTACGAACTGCGTATAATGTTAGCCTGGAAGAACAAGATGTGGCCCGATTTAATATATGAGATCAGGGGGGGGAGAGGGGGGGGCACATTATGGTTGTCATGTGTGCAAAGTATAAAAAGAGTGTAATAATCACGGCCTTTGCAGCAAATTACTTATTGCACGCTCGAAAGCGTTCTGCAGACGTCATATGCTTATGTTCTCGTTGTGTCCTGGAGAAACGCAATGTGACGCCCAGTATAAATTTGCGGGCCAAGTTCGAAATGTTGAAAATGTGTGGAATAGTAATGGCCATGGAAAATTGTTAATACAGCTGATCGAAAAAGACTGCTTCACTGGGCATTGGTATTCTTCAAGGTAAGAGTCTGCTGTGTGTGCGTGCGTGCGTGTTTATGCATGTGTCTGCGCGTGCGTGCGTGTGCGCGCGCAATGTATGCATGCAAGGCTTCCTAGTGCAGATAATGAAGCATTACCTTCTTGTCGACCGTTAGCTGCCCAGGCGCAAGATTTTTGTAGATCGCGGGCTAGAGTCAGTCTTAGTTCTAAGCACCTTGCTCCTGATATCCCATCTAATCTAGCGTAGAAACCAGGCGCGACGCGTTCAGAGGTCCATGGTTAACGGTGCCCCAGGTCCAGATGACAGAAAAAAAGAAAAGAAAACGCAACCAGGAAAATTCAACAGAGGCTCTATGGAAGCACATTCCATACAGCAATATTTTTTTCTAGTCACAGTTCTCCTCTTCTCACAGAGTCTTGTTCGCATTCGCACAGAATGGAAGAATCGATGGAAAGCAGAAATAAGCTTGCGTTTAAAATTGCTTCAGCCCCTCCCGAAATTATTTCGTGCTGTCATGCACCGCCGACCAAAACAACACCCGGCGCCGGAAATCCTTCTGGATTTTGTCTAGAATGTCTTTTTAACGCTATAAAAGACATTTCGGCGTGAACATTGTGAACCCGGGCTAGATTTCGTGACAGCGCCCATGCATTTGCAGCCAACGATGGTGGCTCAGTCTTTGTGCGCAAGGGAGAAAAGCGGGGAGGAAGCGCGCCGCCTTCCGTCGCGCGCGATACATCGGAGGGAATGGAAGGAGGAGGAGGGCGGGGGGGAGGCCTAGGATTCTGTGATCTGTGAATCTGTGATTGCGCAACATGTTTATTTGCATTGTCTGACGCATTATATACAGTGACCTTTTCTTAGATATGTAGATTTCGCAGAGACTTATACGTATATTTAAATATCTTGTTGCGAGGTTTTGTGTATAAATGCAGTGAACTTTGTTTCCAATTGCATTTTTTTGCCCTTTATCAAGCTGTACCTTCGCATTTGTATATTACGTTGTATCTTTTCTAATGCACGAGGGTGAGTACATTATTTCTAATGTACGAGGGTGAGTCAAATGAAAGTGAGCCAACGCACCCCTCGCAATAATGGTTCGGTTCATTATCTACGAGGCATGCGCGTAGCACGCAGGCATCTCTCATTTAGAAAAGTGACACGCAGGTATGAGGATGAATGTTCTTTAATGCTGTCATACACTGGGCTGAACATGGTTGCCTGACGTAATGGACGCTGGAAAAGTTGAAGAGCGTGGTTTCGTGATGTTTTTTGACAGCTGAAGGTGCTCCCCAAAAAGAATTTAGCCGCCGTTTGTCTGCCGTGCACGTTCAACATTGCATTTCATTGGCCACTGTGAAGCGTTGGAGCAAGCCGTTCAAAGAAGGACGTTAATGTTGCAATAACGACCCAAAACAGGACCAAAGCCACCGTACAATCGCCCCCAGGACAATTGCAGAGGTTGATGAGCTGATTAGACAAGAACGCAGGATAAGCATCGATGAACTGGCAGAGCGTGTGAACATCAGTCACGGTTTGGTTCACACCATAATTCATGAAAATCTCGGTTATCGGCTCTTGTGTACGCAATGGATGCCCAATATTTTGAACCACCGCCTGAAGATGGAGAGGTTGGGCGCTGCCTTGACTGATCTGATCCGATATCACAATGAGGGTGACGAGTTCTTGTCTGCAAATGTGACGGGGGACGAATCATTGTGCCACTACTACGAGCCTGAAACACGATGGCAAAGTTTACAGTCGAAACATTCGAATTCATCACCCACAAAGAAAGCAAAGGCCGTCATTAACTTGTCATTAAGGTGTTAACCTTTTTTTTCGATATTCAGGGGCCATAACTGATCGAATATGCTGAACCTGGAGAATCTAGCAATCGTTTCCGATATTGCGATACGCCTGATGGGCTGCGTGTCGCAATCAAGAACAAACGACGCTGAAAATTGACGAATGAGGTCATCTTGCTCCGTGACAAGGTCGTCCCACGTCGTTGATGTGGTTAACACAAAACTGGCAATGTTCAGGTGGCAATTGAACGCCGCAACATCCGCCATACAGCCCAGGCCTGTCGCCTTGCGACTTCCATCTTGGGGCAATTGAAAAAAACAGCTCAAGAAAACCAGATTCGTGTCGGACGATGACGTGAAAGAATCAGGTAAAGACTTTTCGAAGCAGCAACCCAAGGAGTTTTATGAGAGGGTAATCACGCGACTTTTAGTCAGTGGGACAAATGTCTAAATGCTCATGGAGACTACTTTTAAATAAAGTACTCCGTTTGTCATATATTCGCATTCGCTCACTTTCATTTGACACGCCCTCGTACATTTTGCAGAACTCCTGCTTTTTATATGTATGCGCTTTCTGTTACGACTATAATTTCGGTATAATTACTCACAATACACGACCGGTGACAGCTGCTCCTGCGCAATACATTGTAACAAAGGACAGCGTCACTGAGATTTTTCCCTGGCCGTTGCATATGTGCAAGAATGTATACAAGGGTTTTAAATGACAAAGTTTTAGTAGAATATTTGTCCTCAACTTGTTCATTTCACGACCTTTACATTTTTCATATCAGCGGCACGCACTGCGTTGCTAGTTTCGAACTGATATAGTTCTAAAATTCGTGGGATACTTTCTGTATTTATTAAATAGACAAAAAACATGAAAGCATTGATATCAGTTATTCGGGCACAACTTTTGGGACATGCGAGTCTATTCTTTTATGAAAGAAAATGCATATTTTACTTGTCGCGACAGTGCGTAGCGTTCAAAAATTCGTTTGCACCATCTTTGGCAATGGCAATGCAGTTATTATTCATGCATTTGATTCCTCGACAAATTCCATAAGGAGGAGGCCGAGCGCCAACGTGAGCTCCCCACAAATGAAATTTCTGGCTATGCCACTGCACGGCACATATGTTATTAACTACACGTCTTCTCTTTTAAGAACACTTGTGGGTAAACCCAACCCCTGTGGTTCACCTCAGAACTTACCACTTTACTTTTCCATACAGGGGAAAGAATTAAGCTGAAGTAGTACAAGCAGGAAGCAGGAATTATACGGCGTCGAAACAATAGTGACCAATATTATACTGCACCGCTGCAGAGATAAGGAAGGAGCATAAGTGAGAAACGGAAATGTTCCATTTTATTTTCGGTATCGGCAACCCAATGAACAAAAAAATAACTAATTTGTTTAGCTTGCCCATTTATGACGCAACCAGAAAGGTAAGCTACTGGACTTATATACCGTCATGTCGTAGGTCTACGATGGTACGAAATGTTCTTTCGAAGTTTTAACCAACGTAGCAATAATATATGAGTGTTTATACAATCGCGGTGTTTGCTGTTTATGTCACGGGCACTGAAGGAAGTCAATTAGTCTACTGAATAGCACCAGTTTCAAACTGGTGACTGTATATAGCGTACAAGAGAGACCGCATGTGCCGGTCGAGAAAGCATCATTACTGCCGATGCTAACTTAGGACATGCGTATACGGTACGTTTTACTGTGCCGAGAACTTTCAGCCTCTTCCAAAGTCATAACGCGACGCCCCCGCGACACCGCCAGGAATCTGCATCGCCCGCATAGTTAGTCGCCCACTACTCTTTAATTACCGCGGAGTCTGCCGCGGTGAAAGAGCGTCGGTTTTCCCCGCCACCATTCCACCATTGAGCTCGAGGCAAACATTGCGAGCGGACTCCGCATCGCATCACCCGGCGCCGTTTCCTCTCCGCATAAACCTGCGCTAGCTCGTGAAAGCGCAATCGGCCTCACCTCAGAGACCGCCGCCGCGTACTACTTCACTCGCCCACACCACGCTTCGCGCGCGTATACTCTCGAGAGAAAATCGGCCGATCGAATGAGCTCGGCTGGAGCTGTAGCGTGCGAAGAGTTGCCACCCTTCTGCGATCCGGCCGGATCAGAGGGAGGAATGGAGGGAGCGGGGCTCCTGCCGCGGCCGGCTCGGCCGCGGTGCTCGGAGCGGCAGCGGTAGCGCGTAGCGGCGGCGAGGTCCGCTGCGGTGGGCGGCCCCCGCATAATGCGAGCGGGCCGGGCCGGCGGGCCAATGGGAACGGCGGCCCCCGTCGGGCGCCCGGTTCCCCCATGCATTGATCCGGGAACCGCGCGGGGCGAACCGACTCGTGTATAATTCATAGCGGGGAGCGGGGACGCGCACGGCGCTCCGATGTACCCGACGGCCGCCGGGCCGCTCACGCTCACGCACCGGCCGAACAGTTCCTTCCTCGTGGACAACCTGCTGGCGCGGGGCGTCGAGGCGTCGTCACCTCCGGCCTCTGGTGTCGTGGTCGGCTCGCTAGTGTCGCACCACCAGCAGCAAGTCGCCGCAGCCGCGGCCGTCGCTCACCAACACCAGCAACTGCAGCAGCAGCTCCAGCACCAGCTTCAGCAGCAGCTGCAACAGCAGCAACAGCAGCAGCAGCAGCAGGAGCAACACCAGCAGCAACTGGACTGCTGTTCCTCGTCGGGAGGCATGACGCCCCGGGACGACGACGACGAACTGCGCACCCCGCCCCCGCCGCCGCTCAAGTTTGGTGTGACGGCCATCCTGGCCGACCACGGAGCCGCAGCGGTGCACGGCCGGGACAAGGAGCGCTTCTTCGGGGGAGCAGCGAGGAGCGCGGCAGCCGCGTCTCTGCTCGCCGCGGCCGCGGCCACAGGTGGGTTGCTGCCGCTTCTGCCGCTGCCTCCCGTTGGGGAATTGCCGCGGGCGGGAAGAACCACGTTGCAGGCTGTCTGCTTCTCGTGGATCTCGCTCGGCACACTGGTGACACCTGCGCAATAGCGCGTGGCCATCGGTTTACACAGCACTCGGGATGGCACAACGACTGGGAAATCGTTCGGGGGGCGTTTGTGGAATCTTGCTAGCGCTGCTGAATGCTTAGCTGGAGCACCATTCTGGCGGTCGGAAGTGCCTTGGTCGCCATCGACATCGAGCTGGTAGTTCGTTGTTGGCGAACTCTTCCGTGGTGCAGTACGCCTTTGAAACCTGCACGTCGAAGTGAAGTGGAGCGGGAGGTCCTGCGCACGTAATACACTTCTGACCCCCCTCGAGTCACTACTTCCCGGAGGTTCACTCCACCAAGTTCTAAAAGAAATGGTGGATTCCTCATCACCGTCTTCAGTACAGCTGTGAAAAGAAATGGCCGAGGATCGGCACACGTGCCCCTCACCCAGAAGCGTAAAAAAAAAAAGCACGTTCCGTTGTGTGGGGTAGAAATGTCACCGCACTGAAATTATTATTTTTTTCCCCGTTCCCACAATCGACAAATGTACGACGTTTAAATGATACGTTGCAGTCTCTTGCGCCTCCTCCACAGCTGGAAAAAGCAAGCGGCCGTCATAGTCATCTACTTCCAGCGACAACTGCGGGTATCGTCAGCGCGCATTCGCCTCCGTCCGTCACGGCCACGTGACTTTTCATCCCAATATACCACGTGCCATTTCCCAGGCCACTCAAACGTGTCGCTCTAAACAGTTATTATATAGTACGCATGGGCAAAAATCAGTGTGGTAAGAGCGTAATATTTATAAGCTTCGTATAAGCACAATCTCCTTAGGATTTCACATAAACGCGGAGTCACAATCCCGTTTACCGTGTGACCGAATTTACCTTCCATACAAAGTCCTAACAATCACCTGCTCTATTTAACATCTTTCTTAATGAGAAAACATTTCTAAAAGTAGAACACCTCACTTATTCAAGTATAGAATGAGAACAATTTGTTAATTGTTATCTTCGTTAATTATGATAATTACTGGCTGTAAACATTCAAATAAGACGCCACCCTACGGCTATAAAAGGAAAAAATTAAATAAGAAACTTCATTCCTGAGTTGACAATTATCGTGCAATATATCATGCAAAACAAACAATCTGAAATTCTTTTCGAATGTCGTTTCTCCCTCGTTTTTTCTGAGTTTATAAGTAACGTAGCACGCAAATGATCGCGTGTTCATCTTTTTGGCACTAAGGTTCCTAAAAAACAGAAGAAAAGAACCAGACATTAAAATGAAGCCGACGTGCATTGAACATAGCCCGATTTGCTCCTTGTTAAGGTTACAAAGGGGAAGGCTAGTGCGTCTTATATTATGTAAGAAACCTACATCCTCTTGCTTCTTTCTGACGTTTCATCAACGGTATACAAATAACACAATCCCGTACAGCATTACACATTCACATAAGTGTGTAGCGAACACTTTACCATTTGGTTATTTTTGTCAATGCACTTCAACCATGTACACTCATATTCAACCTTATACGACTATACAACATTTGTATCGCGCTCTTTGTAAATATTTTTTTTAAATAGTTTGCATTTGCTATCTTGTAGCTCCTCTCTGCTATGACAAGAGCTTCCCGCTTAGAACTGAAGACTTAGCTATACATAAGTGATAGTACGTGCCTCTAGTTGCGATAGCAGTTTAAAATCGAATAACATTCACAATTAACAGAGGAGCATAGAGTTAACAGACGTTAGGATTTATCCACTTCATCAACAGCATATATGCGTATCTTTACTTTTTATTATGAATAAGACATTAGGCGCATTTCATGCAAAGATAAAATGCGAATGTTCTCTTGATATACCTGAGCTCTGACCGACTACGTTGTGTAATTGCGCAGTTGTACGATCCTTGCGATTGTTTTCAGGCATTGATTGCCTGAAATACATGTGATTGTTTTCCAGGCATTTCGTGCACCCGCAACTCTCGTTCAATGGGACGTGTAAAGCGCAACACTACCGCGGCGCTACACATGCGTATATAATACTGCGACAAATTATGCATGATCTCCATCTGGCAGCCATTTCTAAGGCAAATTAGCGTTCCGGACTTTTCATTGATGTTGCTTCCTTGCTGGGCAACGCTCAGTGAGTGACAACGCTTGTTTTCTTTTCTTTTTTCGTATGCCGACACACTTATGATTGTATAATTGAAGGTCACTACGATATTGAGGTATCGAATGTAAAGGTCACGTCATGCAACCGAAGAATGAGAACGAACACGGTATGCAAGTGCGACACCACAGAGGTGCTTGCATGTATCTTATCGGACAAACCATCTTAGCAACCAAATCGCCAATATTGTGCTTCCGAAGGCTGTCGATATTCAGCCTCTTTTTCACCTCAATGGCGTAAATCAGCACAAGCGGTCTCTTCTTAAGCAACCGTGAACTTTGCGAGGTGTTTACCGCACTGCCATTTAGTACGATGTGGGCTGCTTCAGCTCATTGCATATACCTACGAAAAAAGAACTGTATTCTCTCGCGCTTTTCATTTTCGTCCTTTTATACCTCCTGTCCCTGTGTAGGGTAGTACACAAGACGGGCCTCCCCACCTTTCCTTTTGTCTCTGGCTATGATAACAACAACAACAACAATCAATCAATCAATCACTCATTTATTTACTGTGCCCAGGAACCACCCTGAGCTCTGAGTGCTGGCGCATGCGCATAATAATAATAATAATAATAATAATAATAATAATAATAATAATAATAATAATAATAATAATAATAATAATCGTTCTTCTTTAAATGCAGGTAAGCCTGTTTGTTCCTGTTTCATTTCTCTCAATAATAGTTAATGTCTATTTGAAAAAGACGATATGATGGCATATGCTTCGTAGCTGCCGTAGTCAATAATCCCACATGATAGTATATTTCAATATACGTGTACTTATTCTGGAATAAATGACAACTTGTAGTATTGCTCAATAGGTTTGTAGGCCATATTTCTTTGTTATGATGACATATAATCAATATTTCACGTTTATGAACTTTACGTCCTCTACGTGGATTTATCGTTGTATATTCCATGGTGGTCAAAGCTTCCACACATAAAACTGAATGTTACGTAATATTCATTATGTTTACTGATAAGACATGTGTTGCTGTGAGCTCAAGAGCAAATACATACCGTTATGACTCATAATTACGTGGTATATGCCAAAAAAGGGTGACAAGAAATTCTAATGTCAATTTGCAGCTACATGTTCGTTCGTAGGCTTTGTCCTTACACAAGTCAAAATTCTTGCGTAAAGGCTCCTGACACGTATCATTTGATGAGCATTCTGCACCTCTGTTGCGTCCTACCTCTGTGCCAATATTTTTTTTCCCTGTACATTATATGCTCGTAACACGCATTCCAGCCGAATACTTTTTCGATCACCATTTGTCCCCCTACGTACCCCTTCCCCCCGTGCAGGGTAGCCAACCGAAACGACCCCTGGGTAACCTCCCTACCTTTCTATGCATCATCTCTCTCTCTCTCTGTCTCGGTACGTCGTATCAAAAATGCCACTGTCAGAACCTGCACAGCATCTGCGTGGTATACTCCCCTCACATCATGGACCACTTTCAAGTCCTGCAGCATTATTCCATCTTAGCCGCAAAAGTTTGGCTCTTTCTCTCTATACGTCCAAGTATCTGGGTGGGATATGCTCAGTACGTGATTATGCTTGACGCTGCATGTACAGCTCAGTGCCTTCGCATATCTCTACGCAGAAACAACTTGTGCATCGGGGGCCTGAGTCATCCCCACTCACGTGACTCTCCAGCATCTTATTTCCTCTTAATCTGATGGTGCGCTCATCTTTTTCTCACTGTTCAGGGTGATGTCAGTGCTACTTGTGGTGATACTGTAGTTTGCCTTCTATGCATGACACCACTGTCATCGTCGTCTTCGTATTCATAGTAATTTTCTTCAGTCTAAGCCAGCAAGGAAACAAGGGCGTCTATAAGTGATTTTAATTTATTTTTTATCATCTTTTTTTTTACTAGTAGTCTCTGTACTGCGACATTACCACCGACTCTAATGCCTGCAAATTTTTCAAGCTCATGCTAAATCTGATTCTACGGGCCCGGTTACTTCTTTTCATCTTCAGATGTGTCAATAATGATTACTGTTACGTTATTATTATTACCAGAAGTAGTATCGTTATGTACGCTTGGGCGCCACAACGTTTTTCGTAATCACACTCTTTTCCATTTGCTGGCCGCCGGCGCAATAAGATGTCCAGCATCTTTATTGACCGAAATTAGCTCTTACGACCAGTTCTAACGTATAAGAGCTGTCTGTGAATACGGGATACGCGTCATCTTTCCTGCATGTATAAGCTAAACAAATGCTCGGGTTTTACGTACCAGAACCAGCATATGATTATGAGGCACGGCGTAGTGGAGGACTCCAGACTAATTTTGAACACCTGGGGGTTCTTTCAACGTACAACTAATGCGCGGTACATGGCCGCTCTTGCAATTCGCCCTCATCGAAATCTGGCTGACGTGGCCGGGATTTGATCCCGCACTCTCAGGCTTATAATAGTGCAACGTCAAAGCCACTATACGTATGTCATCACGCGGCTTAGCTGTAAGTTCTCTCGTGTCATACGTGTGCAGAACCTTATCGCCTCACGTTTCTTCTGCAAACTGTGCTTCTCTTCTATCTCTGAACTTTTCTCCGGTCCTTTCATTTACTCGTTGATCTGCCCTGTGACTTAGTTTGAGGCTATTGCCGCTCCGCTTGCACCGTTATTGGCGAGCCGCGCGGCTTCTGCAAATGTGGACTATACCGCACAATGGCTCAGAGGTAAGGACGTTCTGTTGCTGTTCGGGAGTTTACCGGTTGGATCGTACACCGCTTCCTGAGCGCAGCGGGGCACGCGTTCACAAAAATTTCGGTGCGCTTCAAGCGATTATACTGCTTAACTTAACTGCTTAACTGCTTAACACTTAACTCGGTGCCTCGTGGGAGTCAGTTGCAGTTTTTGGGCGTAAGAATCCACCGCTGCTTTCTGTATTATCGTCATCAGTTGATAACTGCAGAAAATGGAGCCACGCCACGTACAGGAGCGAGGCTGGTTATATTTGGTTGGCCAACTATATGTTGACATGATCGAGGGGTTGGCTTGCCTCGAATATACGACAACGATTTCAATGTATATGCGCAGTTGTGGCTGCTGGAACTTCGTACATCGTTGCCTTCGTTGTCCGGCTCTGACCGCTCATACGTGGCATACGTAGCACTATAAGTAGCCGACTACATACATACACAATACGTGGTACGTATATATCGCTGCACGCAGCAGACGAACCCAAGTACAGCGAACTTGGATAAAGTGTATTATTATCTATATCGTATAAAGGGAACTTACTGACCGGTAATAGGCGTAAAATAAACGCTCGCTCTGACTGGACGTTTGCATGTCGCTGATACAGGCGCTCTATATTTTATAGCAAGCTACGCGTGAGTGGCGTAATACTCTATACCTCCGCTATTTTTCGCTTACTGCTTTTTTTTTCTTCGTTTGTTTTGCTTTTGTTCTGTCGCACCACAAGCTTATTGTTGATGCTTTCGACAGCTGGGCCTACAATTTTCCCACGATAACATCGTTTATGAAGAAAAAGAAATTATAACGAACTGGACAGTGGATACGCTGGACAGTGGATACCAGTGCCAAAAATACTCTTGCATGCCACGAACGCTGCGTTCGAGGGAGTTGTTGTAGAGAGCTTTATGATATGATGCTCAAGCCACACCTAAGCTTTAGCTAGAAAGGGGGTAGATTGGGCTAGTCTGTTTTCCATACTGATAAGTGGTGCAGCGCGAAACAAGACGGAATGACGAGAAAGCGTCAGGGGACATTAGTAAACCCTTCGCGCTCTTTTGGGTTCTTTTCTCATTCTTTTCTATATGCACGTAGTGGTTTTCGGAACGCAAAGCTTGGACGTCCTAATCTAAAACTATCTATTCTTTTTACAGCGGAAGCATTTTTCGCGTAGGATGTGCTGTGCCGGTATACTGTGCCGGCATTCAGGGATGCTCTTGCGTATCGAGAACGCCTGCCTTATATTGACTCTGCGGCTGTTACCAGGTCTTCCGCGAAATGAGGAAACAGTGCAGTGCCGCTTACGTTTGGGCGTCGCATTCACCAATGCTTATCCATTTCTGATTGGAATGGCTGATAGCGCCGAGTGCAATGCCTGCGGTGTCGAGGGAATCATAGAACACCTACTGTGCTACTGCCCATCTTTTGAAAATGAAAGGCAAGACCTCTGCACAGCTCTCAATCAGCTAGATGGAAAGCCGTTCACCTTGAACAAGATCTTGGGACCATGGCCTCGCATATCGCAGCTACAAAAGGCCACAAAAGCGCTGCTGCGATATTTGAAAGCGACCGGATTGAGTCAGCGTCTGCGATCCGGACTGAGTGACCGACTGATATCTCCAGTGGACTTTCTCTTCCTTTAATCTTTCCGTCCCCCTTTCCCTTTCCCCAGTGTAGGGTAGCCAACCGGGCTCAGTCCTGGTTAACCTCCCTACCTTTCATTTATCATTTTCTCTCTCTGAGAAGCAGTACAAGGCAAAGAGAAAGTTTAGTGCCCACTGCGCGCAGTTCCGCTTTCGTCAAATGGGTTTCCTACTGGCGCCTTTTCTCCACTATATCAGTATAATATATCCGTATATTCAACGAATGCTTTACAAAACTTCTTTTCGGTTCTTTACAGGCGAGATTTGGTATATCGAATTGCCTTGTATATGTCGACTATTTTGATCCCTTAAGCTTGTTTGTTATAACAGTGTTCGATCGTACCACACAACACTCTATCAAAAACGGAGCAGCCGCATGAATGAAAGTTTAGAGGCCTCCTTCTCTGGCGCTTGTGTCGGCGATAGGAACCGTGCTTGGGGCTGTGCCAAGTGTTAGCGGCTGACGCTATGACGCGGAGAGAAACGCGGATCAACGACGCATCCATTCGCGTGGCTATCTTCAGCTGTATATAGCTCCCACTACAAGGTCGCATCAGTGTGAAGCAGGACATATAGCCGGACGTATACAGAGAAATCCACGCCTTTATATCCGTGCAAGTAGCAATCTGGCGTATTAAACTGCAGCTGTATATAACGAAATCTATTTGGAGTAGGATTCACGTCACAGTATACCTTATTGCATACACATTAGGTCGGACGCTGTGCATGCCTCACTTGAAGTTCCTATATATATGACAGCGTGCTATGAAGTTCTAGGGTCTGAATGCAATGGCTAGAAGTGGTCAGTGTGTCTTCAAGCCCATACTTTTGAAAGTGTTTAGCATAACTGTAATGTGCGACTTGTACATTTTTTCATCGCGCTCCTTGTGATAAGGAAGGAGTACAGTGCTCTCCAACTGGAAGAGCACGCAGTGAGTCGCATTTATTTCAACCTGCAAATCAAACTAACAACGGATGGAGTTTAGTAGGCAAGACGTATATATTAAACAGCGTATATATATTGACATGCTTGCTGAAGACAGCTTATCCGGGTAATGGCTGCGGGGTAATCGTTGGTTGGATTTTCATTTTCTTGCTTTGTTATTGCTGTTTAACATCATCTCACTGAAACAGTCCCGTTCGCCGTCCAATAATCCCACGTATGTTCCACCCTTCCACCATGTTATTCGTACATTCCTTTCAAAAATCATGTGGGCTTCATGTAGGTGCATAGTGGGCTTCGTTTCTTAATTGCACGGTAAACATACGGCTCTACTGCGGTCGGCTCACGGAACGCTTCTGTAAAGCGGCAAGACATTTCCATATTTGAGACAATCCAAACGTCAACGGCATAGAGACAGCGGCAAATCAAAACTGAACAAATTCAAATCACGACATCAAAAAATCACTGCGTTGTGCTAGAGGTATACGTTGATTATCAGCAATGTTTATTTAGAACGTTATGCGACGCATCGAGCTTTGCTAGAGAATATCATCGACTTCTATAGTTGCCGGCCACAAGTTCAGTGCTTTCATTTCCCACGTTAGCGTTGAATTGCAGCTTTCGAGCTTCGTTTGCCGCCGCCTACGCATGTCGTAGCCATCAACAGTATTTCCAGATTCCGCATTGACTTGGGCTTAACTTCGTCCCACGCATGTCTCGCACTGAGGCGATGGAGAAACCACTCGCTCGTCTTTGAGCTCGGAGTGACTCAGAGGCCTTTCAAGTGCGAGCGCACGCAAGTGTTCAGTGTGCAAGTACGCTCAAAACAACCTTTAGAGCCGCCGCAGTGTATACAGCGGTTACATGGCGTCATGCGGCTATGCCCGGTAGGTGTCACCGTTTAAATTCCCTGCCACAACGGCCGCATTCCGGTGTGATCCGCGTGCAGTGCTCAGTATACACCTGCACCCAGCGCTAGAGAAGCGAGTACTGGACGTATACCTTAAAGAAACTCCATGTTGTGAAAGATAAACCCACAGCCTCCCTTGCGGAGGGTCTTTATAGTGTCCCAGTTTTTCGCTGAGCCTTACACGCTACCAATCGAATAAATCAATCTGAAGTGCAGGCAGTAAGGAGCAATCTGCAGCAAGCCACACAAATGAAGTTTCTGCGCTCATCAATTGTGTTGATTATTAGGTTCCAGGCATCACAAATGAGGCGCGCTTATACGTACGTACGCCGTGGAGCGCAAACAAACAGGAAAAAAAAAAAAAGAAACGTAGTCAACTGGCGGTGTCCAGTGTACTTGTTACACCATATAAACACGCATTCATGGAACTGCATATCTCGGTATATCAATGAAAACGTCAATACTCGACAACGGCGTCATTAATTTCCTCGGTAATTTATACGAGCCCACACTGTAAAATAATTTACACCCCTAAGGGTTTTTTTGAGTGTCTATAACTAACCCCCTAGCACCCTAGAAAAAGCTGGGTTTTATAGGCAATTACACCCTTATGATGGTTATTCTATATTCCAATAACACCCTATCCCTTGAGGGTGTTTTGAACAACATATTACCCTTCGACCCATGGGGTGTAAGGGTGTGATCAGGAATATATTACCCCTTCACCTATCGGGTGTAATAAGCAATATAATAGCCCTTGCTATAAGGGTGTTGAAGTATGACATGTTGAAGCGGGTACACATGCACTTCATTGTATGTTTCGTAAGTCTACAGTCAGGCTAGCACACAAAAATGTTATGTACGGTGTGCATACAATACGTAATGTGTTTCCAAATGCATGGCATAGCAACTTTGAGAGAAAACGCATAATCACGTGTGAGTGTTCTGCGTGAAATGGTCCCATTTACCACAGATACAGGAAGAGTGACTGCATGGAGGGTCATTTATTCTAGCCACCTGTACAATATTTATAGCTTGCACTATGCCTTGTAAGTGGTGACAAGTCTTGTGGTCGTTCTACACTGAAGAACAGTCTTATTCAAACCAATGTTCCAGGGCACAGGCGAGGCTGGTGATGCCTTTGTGTAGCTCCATTCCAATGTCCTATGGCGAGCCATCATAGATGAAGCCATTTATTCACTGATCGCTGTAGCCATCTGCTTGTTTTCTACCTGCAAAATGATTTGTTGCAATTTAATGTCAGGAAAAGTACACGAAACATGACAAGCAGCGCTTCCCTGCATCATTCACTTTAATATTTCAAGATCACATGAAAACCAGGATAAAGAAAACAAGCACAGATAGTGCTTACTTCCAAGAAATCGTTATTTCGAAAGAATAAGGCATTTATTCTGCCACATCATGAATGTAGGAGAGACAGGCTACACAATTATATGGGGGCAATTCAGAAATTATTGCCTCCAAGCCCACTACTTTGCCAATATTACTGCAAACATTTTGAACTCTTCATCATTGATGGACTTATGTTTATGCTATCGAATGTCGCCTCATCTTCTCGTTCCAGAGTAATCGAGCAATTCATGGCATCGAGTGGTGACGTCCAATTGAAACAGCAGGCTGTAATTGAATTTCTGACTGTGGAAGGTTGTGCGCATATCAACATTCATCGCCATCTGACTGCAGTTTATGGGGATGCCTGTGTTGACGTCAGCACTGTGCAGAGGTGGGCAAGGACTGTGAAAGACCAAAATCCTGCCACATTAAATCTCCAGGATCAGCACCGAAATGGATGGCCCACAATGTCTTCTGATGAGGGTCATGAACATCAGGCAGATAAGTTGACTCGGGGCAATTGCAGGATCAAGTGACACCAGATTGCAACAACACTCGCCATTTCCATTGGCTCAGTGAACCACATCATTAAAGACCTGCGTTACAAGAAGACTTGCGCTTGTTGGGTGCCACGGCAACTGACGACTGACATGAACAAGTTGAAGCATAGCCAACAAGTTCAAACCTTCTTGTAACCCAGGAGGTTCTTAATTATGTGGTTCACTGAACCAATAGAAATGGCGAGTGTTGTTGCAATCTGGTGTTGCTTGATCTTGCGATTGACTCGATTCAACTCGTCTGCCTGATGTTGATGATCCTCATCAGAAACCGTTGTGGGCTGTCCAGTTCGGTGCTGATCCTGGACGTTTGATGCGGCTGGATTTTGATGTTTCACAGTCCTTGCCCACCTCCGCACAATGCTGACTTCCAACACAGGCATCCCCGTAAACTGCTTTCAGACGGCAATCAATGTTGAAGGGCGTAGAACCTTCAGCAGTGAGAAATTCAATTACAGCCCGCTGTTTCAAACGGACATCACCACTGGATGTCATGCATTGATCGATTACTTTGGAACGTGAAGAGATAGGAAGATGGGGCAAGTGACATTGTATAGCTTAAACATCAGTGCATTAATGATAAAGAGCCAAAATATTTGCAGTACTACAGTTTGCAGTAGCGTGTTTGGAGGCATTACTTCCTTAACCGCCCTCATATTGCAGCAATAACGCTGGGCAGTTTGTTTTCGTGTGTGACATCTGACCCAAAACTACCATTTAGAATGTGCACAAATAAAGATGCTCGTGTTGAGCCCAATAAATTGCTTACAAATATATCAATCCTTTCTTATGCAGTAAGTTTACAATGAGAAGCCACATCATCTCACTGCTACTTTTCGCTACAAGCAAGTTATATTGAAAATAAGGTGCAGCCATATGCTTCGCTATGCATCGCAGGGTAACCATCAAGAGGTACTTTGACATTAATACCTTGTTCCCAAAACCAATAGTTTAAATGCCAACCATTATTTCACAGGAGGTGGTGGCCACAAGTCAAAAACAAATTCGCAAAGTTTACGTGCCAAAACAATGACCTTACATTCATCGGTTAATATAACACAAGGCATTGTTGTTTTGCCTGCCTCCTCAGGAATATACATTGTTAATAGGAGTAGAAATCAGGATTTTCACAGAAGCTTGCTCCTTTAACAAGGGGCACAAACGATGCTGTTCTTCAGATTTCCCAGGCAAACAATGCAAGCATCACTATACTAAGAATCACTAAGCTGACCTTTATGTTTTTCTTAATCTATGACCTACACAGTGGCTGGTAACAACCCCTCTCTCAGAACTATTTGGCATCTCTACTAGAAGCCCTACCTACACCTTTTAACATCATCTGAGACATCTCCACTAAGCAAGCACAAAATCCTGCTGGTATTTTTATTACAGAGGTTTTCACTAAAGATCTTCCAAGCAAGACTCTTTAGCATCTAATCATTTAGATGCTTTGAACTGGAACAACACAGTGAATGCATCATGCTTAACAGAAGTTTAGCTATTTTAATCAAAGCACAGTTAAAGCCTTTTATGTATGAAGTTTGTCACCTGCTTTCACTTAATCTTGCTGGTTATCTGATTGTGAGTTACACTAAGATCAAACATTCTAATGGCCAACATCTTTCATCTGTGAAGCGCAGAAAACTTTAGTGCACTTGTCAGTGTTGTTACGGCATTCTTAAATGTGATGATTAGGCTGCTGGCTGTTTAGCACTGTAGTAGCATTGTACAGCGTGATCATTTTTAAGTTTTATGGAATTTTTAAAAATTTCCTGTGGCAGATGGCATAATTCTGGTCCTTGAGCTAGATTATTTGAAGAGGTGGACATCACTAGCATGAGAAATCGAAACACATGTTCGACTAATTAAAAAAAATTCACTATTAACTTCGTAACTAATTATTTCACAGCGCATATTGCAATTTACTAATTGTAGCCAGTGAGCTTGGAAGACGTGTGCACTTGAACTTCCAGGATGACACCAGTTTAGGAATATTTCCCTAATAAAGAACACTACACAAGGATGTTCCAGTTACTTTTGTGCATCAGTGCGTAAAAGCACATTTTGTTAAAAAAAGTGGAACAACAGCGCATTTTTACGGCAAGTTTGATGGTGCATATCTCCAAACTGGCATCATTCTGGAAATCAATTCCAAGTGGATGCATCTTGTAATCTCACTGGCTATGATTCGTAAATTACAATATGTGCCTCATATATGTGGTGGCACTGGAAAACATTCCCAGAGTTCTACTAGGAAACATAAATACCGAAGAAAGTGGATGGGGAAAAGGCGCCTGTAGTAGTTCAATTGGTAAAGCATGGCACGCGTAATGCGAAGACGTGGGTTCGTTCCCCACCTGTGGCAAGTTGTTGTTTCATCCACTTTCACTTTCATTAATTTATTATTTCTTTATTTCATTTATTAATCACAAGTAATTTACCCTAACTTGTCCTTGGTGTTAGTGTTTGCTGGCTTCTTATGATAAGAATAATAAACATCGGCGCCTCGGTTAAGCCACTTTCTTTGTGTTCATATGTGCCACTAAGTAATTAATTGAAAAGATAATTGATTTTCGTTAATTAGTTGAACATGTGTTTCGATTTCTCGTGCAAGATATATCTGCCTGTTTGAATATTCCTGCTGAAGGACTAGAATTATGCTATATGCAACAGGTTATATTTAAAAATTCCACGAAACTTAAAATCATCACCCTGTATAAAGACAATGAATTTTAAAACAAGCTTTAGTGAACCTTATTGAATCAGCAAATGGCCAGTGTAGTTTAACTAGCCTGATTATCCTGGAAATCTTTTGTACTTTATATAAGCATAGAGCATTTCACTTACACATCAAGGGATGCGAAATTTTCTTGAAATCAGCCCTTTCTTTTTAACAGCTAGCATCCCTGCCAGTTTGGTTAGACATAATGTTGCATGACTTCAATAGTACTGCAAAATCAGATTTTCTTTCTGCTCCCAGTGTCTAGTGATGTATCTTTACCAGTGTTTTTAGCAGCTGAGATAACTAATGTTCATCCAGGTAAATATCAGAAAACATTGCGATAACTGCCAAGTAAATGCAATCGTGCGTCTTGTTTACAATACAGCATGTGCTCTACCTCCTGCCAGGTTTGTTCTCCATATCAGGCCAGCATGCAACTTGTACAAGAGGCACCTTTCGCATGCATGAAGACATCTTATGAGGTTATGGTTGTGTCAAAACATGACATCAACCATAATGCCTTAAACTATTATATGAAACACTGGTAGAAAGATAGAAAAGGCACCAATCTTGAATTTATCACATTCGGTTTACAGTACCATAGTAGAAATGGCTCAACTAGTACAGATACGCAAACGGGCTAGTTGGTATTGGTCGATGACGTTCGACAATGTGAACTCGACAAAGGATGGAGAAAGAGGCGATGTCTCCATTTCTCGCCACTTTCGACGTCCTTTGTACAAGTCCGCACTGTTGAACATCATGGGTCAACTAGTACAGCCTGAAAAAAATGTCATGAAAGAAAACTTGGCTCTCAACCTCGATAATTCTGCCTGTCAGGTATTATGGTTTCTTCAGAACTTATTTCTTTATACAAAGTCATACCGATCAAGTAAAGCTTACTGAAATAAATGAAGAACAACATCAACACCTCTCAAGGCACATGCATCAAAGGAGTTAGAGCATCATACACATTACCTTTAAGTGCAAAAGTATTCTTTTTCTTAGGCAAACTGCATATCTAGTTTCTTAAAGCCTATATATTCATTTGTCACAGCTATGGGAAAATCACAAGGTGGAAAAAGATGTGTTGGTGCAATTTCAACATTTATGTACAACAACAAAAGGTAAAGCACAGGAAGTCTCACTGCTCCTTTGTCTAAATGACACTCAATTTCATTTGTCATGTCCACTCCCATCCTGATGGCAGCAGAAACAGGAAGAGAGCAGCGTGGTTCAGAAAGCCGACGAAGGAGCTGATATCCTAGCTGACATAACGAGTAAAGAAGGGAGCTGGTCAGGCCATGTAGTGCAGACTTGAGACATCATTAACTAGCGCGAAAAAAACAACGGACGACAGCTAGAAGCACACACGACAGAGCTCTAGGCTTCAACTGAAATTTTGGCTACACAGAAACATAGGATTCAGGGGATGCGACCTCGACGGATGGAAGCAACATTCATCTTTCCCTTTCCCTGTCTGACAAAGGAGGTATCGGAGCAAATTGATGGATAGGTTCATTTCGAGATACAAACACTCTTTTCGGTGAGAGCCAGGGAAGGGGTGCTTACACACCTATCACCCACTTTTTCGTGCAAAGTGCTTCGAATATTTTCATGTCGACCTTCCTCTAGAGCCGCATGGGCAGATGAGCGCTTTGAAACTGCTAAGTGCATGAGCACCTACAGCAATGATTGGCAATATGGCCACCAGCCACTGACAGCTGCCCTATCTTGGTTCCCCGAAGCAGTCTTTTAAACACCGACCTGTTTGACTTGAGGGAACATAGGGCTGCTTTCAGTGCCTTAGTGGCTACCTGGCCAATTATCGCCATACGTGCTCATGCACCGAGCAGTTTCAAAGCAATCGTGCGCTCAGGCAGCTCCAGAAGCAGGTTCATAGGGAAATATACGAACCACTTTGCATAAACAAAGTGGGGAACAGGTGTGTGAGCAGCCGTCCCTGGCTCTTACCAAGAGTGTTCGTATGTGAAATTAACCTGTTCATCAATTTGTTCCGATAGCTCCTGTGTTGTTTCCATCGGTCGACATTCTGTGTATCCCATGTTTCTGTGCAGCAAAAATTTCAGTTGAAGTCTAGAGTTCTGTCTTATGTGCTTCTTGATGTTGTCGTCTTTTTCACGCTAGTTATTGATGTTTCAAGTCTGCAATGAGCACCAACTAGCCCAAGTGCCTTCTTCAACCATGTAATGCATGGGGCAGATAACTGGTGGCACATTCGAGTTACAGAACGGATGCCAAGGGAAGAGAAGGGTAGACAAGGACGGTAGAGAATTAGACTGTATGATGAAGTCAGGAAATTTGCAGGCTT
This sequence comes from Dermacentor andersoni, assembly GCF_023375885.2. Taxonomy (NCBI): domain Eukaryota; kingdom Metazoa; phylum Arthropoda; class Arachnida; order Ixodida; family Ixodidae; genus Dermacentor; species Dermacentor andersoni. The sequence continues at coordinate 95,615,907 of NC_092817.1, read as the reverse complement.
CACTTCGAATCAGCCAGCGCAAGGCAGAGGTAATTGGAGCTCACTGGGAGAGGTCTTCATCCTCCAGTGGAAAAAATATGTGGGCCAATTGTGATGAAAAAAGTATACCTGTCGGCTCAGACACCTTCACTGTCTTTTGAGCAATGTGTAGGCCCAAGACAATCAGCCGGTTCCCATGCAATTGCTTCATGCTGACTAACTGCATGGGCAGAAGAAAACAACTCACCATTAATACCACCCGAGATTGACCACTTAATAAGAGAACCTCTCAAAACTGCAAACACAATTAAGCATTTACCCGCTTAATACATACATATATACAAGCCAAGAATAGTTACAATAACCATACGCTTTATAACTAGATATTAGAATAAGGCAGTGAAACGTAGAATAGCCGTAGGATGTTCAGTGCAGTTCATTTCAGAAATACTGTCGACCACTGACAGGGCGCCTTAGGCAGGGTTCAGTCGTACAACAAGAAAACAAATAGTAGTAGTAATAAGCATGCGTGCGTGAAACCAAAAAACGAGTTCAAGGTCAAGAAAAAAAATGATTAGGCTCGGTGTACTTATTTACACAAAGATAAATTCATAAACAAATAGCGCAACCACGCGTTCATCCGCAACGGCACGAAAGCTTCTAGAACAAACGAGTACAACTGAAAACGAAGGATAGCCACATAGCCGGGATGGTTGTGGTTTTTTTGTATTAGTTCTAGCGATGAAAGCACAAGCATTGCAAGCTACCTGCGTCATTACCTACCACGTGACCTGGGACAAAAAATTAAAAATAAAAACAAAACGAGTGCAAGTACACAAGCGACATTTAATACGGTTGTCACACTGCACACCTTTGGCCGCGATCGATCCTGACTGGGATCGAATTTCTGATGACGTTTGCCTTCCTTGCTGAATCTGCGGACGGTAGCCAATCGCCGCCGAAAATTTCGATCCAGAACAGGCTCAATCGTGATCGAAAGTGGCCGTGTGAAACCGGTATAAGTATGCGCCCATCTTTAGCAACAGAATGAATTAGCCAAACCAAAGTATTATTTACCTGCCTGCGCCGTATACTGACGCGTAGCAGTACTTAATTCTCTACAACTCTATGTGCTGTCACAATTAGTTGAGGACACACGAACAATGAAACATCCTAAATATTTTCATTTCTTTTTCACGTTCGGTACCCGTAGGCTCCGCCTGAAGTACACATACTACACTCGCATCCAACACACCTTGTGCTGTCCTTTAAAGAAATTACGCGAAAATTCCTACCACAATGACGCACCATAAAAACGCGATGCTGAATGTGACCACGTACGTACCTTTTATATGAGCCGTCCATCCGCCTTGCAAAAGGCCCTCGATTTGAAGGCGGAGCGCTGTCACGATGTGTACACTCCGGGCACGCCATTTCGTTTACGTAGTGGATGGACGAAGTTGACGATGGATTCCGCCGAAAAAAAAAGTCCACTTCATCACTGGTCAGGCCGAATGGAAGATGTTTTCTCGTTGGCCACGAATGACGGCCGTCGTAGGCATAGTAAACACACTGTCACAAAGAAACACCGATGTCGCAGGCCGCTACTGCCTTTCTTTCTCACGCATAATCGCGTCGCCTTCAGTCCGGATGCTCCCTTCGCGTCGATGAGCACAAAAGTACACGAAAACAACGAGGTGGTGGAACCTAAACGTAGCGAAAAACAATCTAATTACTCACAACTTCAAGACTGTCACGGAGAACACACACGTGCACCCGGCGGCCCGCCGCGAGACTCAGCAGCGATCGCGGCGACACCCGTCGGTGGAAGTTATTTCAATTTCGGTTTCGTTTTCAAGGCACAAATACATATATTCTTTTAAACTACGTGTGTATATTACTTTCGAGGCTATTTATTTTACGCTGCCTCTAAGCAATTATTATTATTATTATTATTATTATTATTATTATTATTATTATTATTATTATTATTATTATTATTATTATTATTATTATTATTATTATAAACGACAGAGGCAGATCCCACGCACTGTGGGAATCCACATAAGCGCAGCTTGCTGTTCTATTTGCGTTCACTGACGATATTTGGCGATGATGTTGACGGCCTACCACAGTCGTGATGTGATGTTGAATGTTATAATACAGAAAGACGTGCTTGCTCGAGGCGCTGTTGCACGCCATTTTTCGTAGCTTACGTGAAAGTTAACGCTCTAATACCCTTACACGAGCGCATCGCAACGGGGCTGAAGCGTTGATTTGCCGAACAGCCGTTTGCGTGTTGTCGTCTTGACGCTGCGGTGCTTTAGTGCGGCTTTGCGTCTCTGCATGCCCTGAGTCAGTGATCCACGTGCACAAAACTGCGCGGTGCTTACTTTTTAGAAATAGCAGAAACGTGCCCTTTTATACCTTGAAGTAAAATTATTACTGTTTGCCCGCAACTGTTGCCATGTTTAGTAGTAGTGTTCCTTTTATTGAGGAGACCCCAAACGAAGCATGCTTTGTGTTTGTAGAGTGTGAGACCGGGCTAGTTGGTATTCCATGCTGAAGTGACTAGCGCTGGAGTGGATACCGGGCACAAAAGGGCGACCACGGTGACAGCGCCCTTACCTTCTCCGGCGATCATCCCATGTATGCGAGCTGCCACGTGCGAAAAGTGGCGTTATTTACCCAGTTCGTCTGGGTGTTGGCTTTAAACATTCTCTTGTCTCGTCGTTAGTCTTCCAGATGGCATTGTGTCGATGACCAGGGTGTTTCAGTGGGCATTATGACGGCCAAAGGGGTCCAGAGAGTATTGTAGCGATGCCCACGAAGTTCTCGCTAAAAGGGCTCGCACACGCCTTCCCTGAGTCCCTCTCATGTACATTATGCACGCTCTGAAACCACCCACCGCCGCGACTGGCAAGGCAGTGACAGCAGCAGCAGCAGAATTGGAAATTAAAAGGGAGGAGGCATAGAAAGCTTCGCTTTAATATCTAGCAGAACGCCTCTGTGGACACTGTAACCTGTCATCCAGAGCTCTGGTGTTTTGCCAGAGTTCAATTTCATTCTACAAAGTATGTGCACCTGTCCTACCCTTCTCGCGAGGGAAGACGGGCGAGTCTCGCGCAGGTCTGCATATGCCAAGACATCTCGAACGTACTTTGCAGGTGGGCAATCGCGCGCACACTTGAAAAATGCCTCGCCACTGTACCGTGAACAAAGATGGGTCTGCAAATGGCCCGCCAATTTCTGGAATCTCATTCTATCTATAATGATTGGCTTAATGTCCTATCCATGCAGGCAATAATACTGTCTCCAATTTGGGAGGGGAAATATTTGAGTAAATAGCGCTGTTAGCCGGTGTGGCAAATACTGTATGCATCGCAAATTGTACGTTGGTTCTCTATGCTTTCTCACATTTCCCTCCCTTTCTTTTTCAGCACTCTGTTCTGGCAGCTGTTTGTAAGCCAGTAGAACTTTCCTTTCCTATACAACTACAAACTGTTGTAATCGCACCGCTGGCACGAGTTGTTGGAACCTCAGTGCTGACGCCCGTTATTGCAAATGGGTCGCAAGCCCCAAGGGTAGCGTTGGCCTGGCGGCCTGGGGCACTGGAAGCATCCGAAGGTCCCGGCAAAGCATGAGTCGACTGGGAACAGAACAACTTGTTTATTCTAGCATCGCAAAAGAGCGGCCGGTCAGGTCGACCGAAGTGGAGAGACGGGAGAGCACGTAACTCAACGGATGAAATCGGAGCCTCTCTCGGCGTCCGGGGGGCAGCTGCTTTCATAGTCTCGCAGCTGAGGGCAAGGAGGAACGTCTCGTCAGATGCGCACGTGACTGGGCACGGACACGCTGAGAGACAGGTTGAGACGAGTGTAGTGACGCATCCGACAACCCGGCGCCGATCAGACCTCCTCGCTTCACACTTGGGGAGCTCCTCTCCCCGGCTGCCGCACTTTGACAAGCGTGGGCACACACACACACACGCACACACGAAGACACGTGGCACTGAAACACGCCTGGACGCGCTTGGCGGGGAGGCTTTGCGGCAGCTCCGAACGGGCCAAAATGTCCGCCGCTTTGAACGAAGCCCCGGCGTCCGTTGCATCCGCGCCGGCTATACCGCGCGCCGTAGGCGAAACGTAACAAAACTTAATAGTTTCTTTTTGTACAGCCAGCTTCGCAAATTGACGCAGACGCGAAGCCATGAGCGTTTTGCACGGCTCTTTCTGTAGAGGCTGCTTGATCAAAGCATTGTGGTGGGTGAGAAGGCTCAAGTTTGCCTACGAAGCTACCTTGTTTTTAAACGTCAGAGGAGCAGAACGAATTGGGGTTATTGATTCCGCGAAAGAATCTCAGGTGGGGTCAAATCTTCCCGAATTGGCGTATCTTTTGTCCGAGTATGGTTCGTCGCCCCCTTTTCTGCCTGTTTCGTTGTGCTTGAAAGAAACCTAGACGACCGCATTGCTTTGGAGCAATTGTGGCGCGTCCAGCTGCATGCTGTCACGTGGCCTGGTCATTTTGCTGGATTGCTGGCGTCCCACAAGCAAGAGCAGCACTTGTTCTGCCTTGCTGAAAACGTCTTGAATATTTTTCTTTTTGGTTAAATATTCAATGCTAGAAAAAGTATGTGCGCGCTTTTGGATCCCGCGGAATTTGTGCGTGACGACATTTGAGAACTGTGCGCCACCTAGCCCACTATGACATAATAGTAGTGCTTCAGCAACAGGTTTTTCGCAGGACATATTTAAAATAGCTCATCAAAACAGACAGTGAAACGGTGGGGAACCCTCTTCAGGCGTTTTGTCGGCATTGAAAGCCCGGCATGTCTCGGGGGGAAGTGGTTGGGGTAGGGGACGGCCCGCTTCTGGATCCGCCACTGGTTTGTAGTGCCGTGGGACACGCTGTCTCTTTGTACAACTGTATGTTTGTGAAAGTAATAAAAATAAACAAAAACACCCTTGCACCCATCCCCAATATTCTTAGTCAGTGCACCCTTTTGGTGGGTAAAAGGGTGTTATGACATCTAGAACTGCCCTACGCTTCGCAAGAAGTCGTGCTGATGGGATATTTCTAGAATGAAAACACCCTTCAAGGGTGTTATGACTCGCAATTCTCACCATCAAGGGTGTAAATTATTTTACTGTGCACGCCTCGCCACGGCCTCGAGCAACGTCCCGGTTCGGTGCACGCTTCCAAGCGGCTCGCACGCCCATAGCACACCTCAGCCTCGCCACTAGCCACATGTTCGGTTCGAAACCTCAGGGCATTTTGTGTGCAAGGACGCTTCGTTGTGTTTTTTTTTTTTTTTTTTTCTTGCTCCTGATTATTTTTTTTTCACAGGGTGTGGTTGTCGCAGATATGGGATCTTACATTTATTGTCATTAGCCTAATGAACCAAGCACACTTCTTTTTCTCGCGCCGACATAATGCGACACTGTAAGAGGTACGCTTGCAGAAGTACCCGGAACTACATGATACATGAAAAGTATATAGTCGCGCTTTCTTTTTTTTTTCCTTTTTCCGAGAGGGCAGTCAGCTTGGTAGAAGTGGCAGTCATAATTTATCTGTTGTTATATGCAGTAGGAGCTATCTTTCTTAATGCTGCTGAGTGTATTGGTGAAATCATAGTTTTCTCATCTGGCAGTCCTTGACGCCGCCTGGCTACAACAGCTACACGTATAGTCAAGCCAAGTGGACATGCCACTTTGCGTTTTGCGCTTCACATTGCCTAGTTTTGCGCATAGTTCGAGCGGGTACGTGAGCCCATCCAATGACAAAGGAACTTCAACATTTGGCAGGTATAGTCAAATGAAGACAGGACCTTAACGTAGTCCTTGCCGTGTTGTCCGCCAACGCTGGGTCGCGGTTATTACGACGGAGTAAGACAGACATTGGCGTTCTCGAGGTACTATCAATGCGAGTGAAGCACTGTGAGCAGTGTGGAATTTTTCTCGTTACATATGATTGAGCCCGAAAGCGCCGAAAGCGTTCATGCGTTTGAACTGGACAGTTCTCCCTTTTCTATTTACTTGTTCAACCTCGCGCTTCGTTGGATTACGTCGTCCAGTATTTGTTTTTGTTTTCGTTTCTTTTTTGTTTGTGCTACAATTATTACTTCTTTCCGTCACTTCGTCTAATTCACGTCCAGTGTAGCGCCTTATGTAACAGGGAAATGGAGCTGCAGGAATCAGATGCTTCCCTCTCGCCCAGCAAACCTATATATGCCGATAGACAAGACTGTCCAATCGGCTGAAGCAGGCGTCAAATCAGTGTCTTGCCGGAGCGAGCTTCGTAGCGCAGCACGTATAGGTGGTGGTAAGATTGAGTGCTATAGCAGCCGCGCAACACAGCGCCTGTGACCTTTTGCAACGCCCACAGCACCGCGAGTATTCGACGCGGCAATGTGCCCTATGGCGCTTTTTTTTTCTTTTTTTTTTCTCAAGCTGCAGACAACGAATTGACACACTTCGGCGATGCAATCGCCGCCGGGTTTCGCGATGCCGGCGTGCATGGTTCAACTGGCCGACGGGCAGAGTTCGTTCTCGCGCGCGAGTTGTTCTATTCCTTCTTTTTTTCATTTTCACTCTATTTGAATGAAACGTTTAGTGGAGAAAGAAAGCGGAGAAAGCACATTTCAAAGACGCGACGAAAGGAGGAGGCGAGCTGTGGAAGGGAGCACTGTTATAGGCGGAACGCACCAGGACCTTATACTGTATACAGAGGGATTTCTTTTTTTTTTTTTACACAACACAGATTTTTTTTATGAAGAAGCTATGACCCTGAGACACATATCGTCTTCGCATGTAACACTTTTCGGTGGCTTAAGTTACTCTGAAGATGCTAATTAACAAGAATTTATTAATTATATTTTTTATTGGCGCCTCAGAAGCGATTGTTTAAATGGCGAAATGGAAGGTAGTCCCATCTTATTGCACCGTAAATTCTTAAACGTTCGGGAAATCACACCTAATTAGTGATATTTATCATCGCATTTCGGCGGTAAATCCAGGCAATGACGAAATCGAGAGCCTGGGGAGCGCAGAAAACGCGGTCCCGGTATCGCACCCGACCGAAACGCCCCTTGACGACAAGCGCGAGGAAGTTTGAAACCGAACGCCGCGGGCGAGTCGCGGCACCTATACTGACACGGCACGCTTTGCCTGGCAAGCATGCACCGCTGTGCGGGAAGTCAGGATTTGCCGCGGCATGCGATCATCCAAACTTCGCCCCACACTACTTTACGGGGCGTTGCCGTCTGACGCGAAGCGGCACGAGCTCGGTCTCGATATTGCCTGCATTTGGCCTTCAATTTCGATCACGAACGTCTCATATCACGCGCGATTTTCTTGGATTTAAAAAAGAAACACATTGGTATGCCATAAATCGTGACTCCGTACAAGCTTTCCATTTAAGCAACTGCCTGCAAATTAATAATAAATTGGTTAATTAACAATATTTTTAATTCGTCGTTTCAGAGTAACTTAACGTTAAAGTATTTCCGCCTCGTCGCAAAGCTTGTGTGAGAAAAGGGCCGGTGTCTCACGGTCATAGCTTGTTTTATGAAAAATCTCTATAGTCTAAAAAGAAAGGACAACCCGTACACAGGGTGATCACGTTTAAGTTTTAGGGCAGCTTTAAAGATCGCTTGTGGCAGGTAGCATTTTTCTTGTCCGTGAGCTGGATTCTTCGAAGAGGCGGACATTATTAGCACGAGAACTCGAAACAGATATTCAACTAATTAACGAAAATTCGCTAATTAGCTTCTCAGGTAATTACATTAACGCACATAGAGGAATTTACGAATTGTAGCCATTCAGCTTGTAAGGCGTATCCAGTTGAACTTCAAGGATGCCAGCAATTTCGAGATATACTTTCCCAAAGTGTGGAACGAAATACATGAGCGTTCCAGTTACTCTTTGTTACGTATACTGTGTCTGGCACCGTCCGTGAAAGGAATGCGCATCGGTTGGTGGCAAAAGACAGACTCAGTATATTTTTCTACAAAGGACGCAGGCTAAAGCCCCATGTGTTTGACGTAGCAAACTCTCGCTCCCTGTCCGGTGGCCGAGATGCTAGGGGCAGTGGAGGATTCTAGGAACTCGACTTTGGCTGCGTGTCGCTTCCTGTTTCTGCCACGCTGGTGTTTCGTCCAGCCGAGAAGCGGTGGCGCGTCGCTTGTACGCACTTTTGTGCTTCAATGCATAAAAGTGCATTTTGATAAAGACGTAAGTAGAACAACAGTGCATTTTTACGGCATGTTTGATGGCGCATATCTGCAAACTGGCGTCATTGCGGAAATTCATTCCAATCAGAATGGCGGCAGCCGAATGTATCGGCGGAGCACTTGCTTTGACTTGACATACGACTATTTCAAGGCGCTTTGCTGCGTGCACACACAGTGTTCCCTCTATCCCGCTTTCCTCTTTCTGTTCCCCCTTTCCCTTCCCCCAGTTTAGGGTAACAAACTGGACGCTCGTCTGGTTGACCTCCCAGTTTTTCCTCTCTTTGCTCTCTCTCTCTCTCTCTCTCTCTCTCTCTCTCTCTCTCTCTCTCTCTCTCTCTCTCTCTCTCTCTCTCTCTCTCTCTCTCTCTCTCTCTCTCTCTCTCTCTCCCCCTCATTCCAAGTGGTTATGCCTTGCAAGCTCACTGGCTACAACTCATAAATTGCAGTATGAGCCGTAAAGTAAATAATTAAAAATATATACCTAGTGGGTTTTCGTTGATTCGTTGATATGTGTTTCGATTTCTCGTGCAAGTAATGTACACCTCCCTAAATCATCCATCTCCAGGACTAAAATTATGTTATAGGCAACAAACTATTCTTAAAAATTCCATAAAACTTAAAAGTGATCATCCTGTATATATTTGGACGCGAAAAATTCATTGCGAGGTAGGCTACTCGGCGCTCCTGTTTATATCCATCGGTAGTCATCCACACTTTTTATAAATTTAACCTACTTTATTTAGGTGCTTTTTTAATAAATTTGACTCTGCAAACAGATATATTCGGTATCTCACATTCAGTCCATCACACACAAATGTCCTGGCAAGCTTGTTTTCTGTCTACCTTCTTTTTCTTATTTCTAATTTTTAGGGTCGTTTCTTATTTAAGCGGTTGTTACCCGTGAACGGTACTGTAATCTCTGTCAAAAGTAATGTTCTCGGCTCTCAAATTCCTCAATTTTTCATGCTTGCTTATTTACTTTCTCTTAGCGATGTGACTGACACGGCGGAATTAGTCTGAATTTCCGCATATTATGCGGTGTACATCACCGCAGTACCTTAAGAATATGTGGCCTTCTTTTTTATTAGTCGTTTTCTACATCGTCCGGCACTGACAGGACAATCTTATGCACAAGTCTAGAGCATATTACTCGTGGTACCTTCCGTCAATGCTTATAGAGGGCGCGTTCCAATACGTCTCTTCACACCACCAAATGCACCGAGCACAGGGGTCTCCCGACTTCCTAACCGTCAATCTGGTTAAGCCAGGATATTTTTCACGTTCTGCATTTTAGTGATTTAGTTATGAAGAATACTTTTGAATTATCTGTATAATCTTCACATCTGGCAAATGAAGTAAGAGAAACTAATCACGATATTATTCGCGCACTGATTATTACCATGTCAGTTGAACAATTCCGCGAAACGCTCTTATTCAAACATTGCATTCGTGCCCGTAATTGACACTTTCTGTGTTGGTAATGTCACGCATGCTCTAAACTACTTTTAACTGATGGATGGCAGCTAAGAAAGCAGACGGCACATTCTCAGACAACATCATGCGGCGTTTGTGTTAGACTCTTGCACAGAAGTTTTGTTCGAGACATGTTCGTCAAGCACGTAACAAAAGTTGGGTTGTGTTATTTCAAGCAAACCGTCAGTAATTGTTTGACAGCACACACACACTCCTTCTTCCTATATAACTCTGAAACCGGTGACTCTGCGCTCGTGTAAAGAAAACACATGGAACTCCATACAAAGGCTGAACACAGCCGAAGGCGAACGCGACAACAGGTGCTTCGGCACTTTTTCTCGGTTTACGATTCTCGCGTGCCCTTCCTCTTTAACCTCAGGGTCTTTAAGAACAACAAAACCCTCCCGGAATTCCAAGGCGAGGGAGTAGGAGGAAAGGAGGAGGGGGGGGGGGGGAGGACACGCAACAACACGACGCGACTGACGACAAGCCGGACAATGGGGCGCAAACTGTAGACAAGGAAAAGAAAGCTCTGCACTGGCGAGAAAGTGAAAAGAACGTGAGCGGTCCGCAAGAAAAAAAAAATAAAGAAAGAAGAGATAGTCAAGTGGATGGCAGGGGACCAAGATTGACGTCCGGACACCGATAAAGAACGACTGGATCGGGACTTAAACAAAGCTCCCCGAGTGACCGGAACGGAGAAGGCCAGATGGGACACCGGTCATCGCCAGAAGCTTCGAGGGAAAGGAGAGGGGAGCGAAGGCACAGAGAGGCAGGGAATTTCGGGAGGTGCTAAAAGTAAACGATGCGAAAGGAATCAAGGAATGAAAAGTGAAAACTTACGTAAAGGAAACGCCCTCGAAAGAAAGGAAAGAAAAAAATCGAATCGTGTATTGTGGGAATGAGAAGGCTGCTGGAAGCTCGGCGACGACCGTTGAAGGAGAAAAGGTGGCGGAGGGAGACGCGGGTAGAGAGGATCTGTTGACTCTCCGTGGGGCTGCGAACAACGGTCCGGCTTGGCTCGACTTCTTGTCCGCGACTTGCAGCTCCGGAGTGGTGACTTATAGCTACACGCCGTCGACGTCGAGAGTTCTCGAGAAACTTCTTCCTCCGCCACGCTACGGACAGAAGGACTCCGGGCAATAGGACTGTATAGTTGGCGACGAACGCTGTGTAGCAGCGGCGTGCCGACTTTTGACAGCTCACTTCGTCTTTAATTTGTTTGGATCCTAACGGGGTCAAGCTGTGCTTCGTTTATTGATTTTTTTTACGTTACAGCGGTTCGGGGCGCCGATTGTGTGCGAGAGCAGACCAGTCCAATTTTTGTGTCTTATCTAGGCTCAATTGGACCCACAAATGGCCTTAGAAAAACGAATTAAATAGAACGTCGGTTTTATATAGATTGTGTTTATGGACTAGAAAATAATAATACCGTTGGAAAAGCATGGCAAATGCTTACTCTCACTGATCAACTGCTGCGCATAATATTCAATGATACGTAGAATGACGCGCAGAGAAAATACGCGTTACAAGTGCGTGCAATCATGATTATATCTGCCTGCCCAATGCGTCATATAATATGTTCACACGAAACCAATGAGTGAACTAATGCCTTTGCATATGGCGATATCGTGCATCTTACTAAATAAATTGATCTCGCAGTGGTTCTTGCTATGCTGCTGGTGCCGCAAAGGCTGTGAGCAGTTGTACAATTATGAGCACTTGTACAAACAGTTTTTACGAACACTTTGTCGAGCGGCAGATTCTAACGTGCAGACGTCTCCTCTTATCGAGAACTCGCTTGCCACAACGCAAAGGGAAAGAAAGAACGACTCATAAATTACTTTCTTTAGCATGTGCTCCAAAACACCATCAAAATGATTCAGTTGCAGCAACACCCAGAGTGCTGATAACATCGAAGCTTTATTCAGGTTAGATTACTGCTAAACTAAGCAGAACATCGCGAAAATTGCTGCCTTTATGGAATCTGCAGAAAGCATGTGTATGGGTATTGAGGTCAGCTTATTCGCAAGAATTTTTTTTCCGGGTTTACCTGAGGGCCATCTATTCACAAATATTATTGGTTCTCGTAACGTACACTAACCGTGTTTAGTGACTGCAGCCGAACAATTGTAATGTCACACTAATTCAACTTCCGTGATCACGCGCAACCAACTCATTTCATTAGTGCTCTGTTGGAATAAGATGATCGAGAAAATAAAAATAAAATGCCACTCTGTGCCGTATGAGATCTGTGTAAACCTGAAATGCTCGTTTTCCTTTAACATTGAATACCTTATCAAAGCAGGCCTACAGCGTACGGGTTCGAGCTAATTGGTGTGGCATGAGTGCTCTTTCCGGTTGGGTCGTGCCTTTGTCTCTTATCGCAAAACAACTTATGTGTAAATGTGAACATTTTACTTATCCGTATCATTACAGGGGGTACTTTGTTTCTTTATTAAATAAAACGAAGCACACAATAAGAGCACTCGCTAGCAAAAAACATTTCGCAAAAAAGAAAGCGAATTTCAAGTATCCGATGTCCACCTTACTTTTGGTATAGAGTCTTCGGTAACAAAACCGATTGATGGCAAAGAGCAAGCAGAGAAAGAGAGAATGAAAGCAAACTGGAGACCAACCAGGCACGTGTTCAATTTGCTACCTTAAGCGAAGTGACTGGGAAACGATTGTAGATGGCATACCTAAACTCAGTGAACTTTAAAAATAAACCGGAATAAAGATGCTGCTTTGTTTATTTCCTAGTCTCACGCAAGCATGTAGCATGACTTTTATTTGATGCCCTTAAATCTCTTCAATGTCGATCTCATTTTGTGCACCATCGAGTTGGTGTGACGCCTGCGAATGCCGCTGGCCGCGCTCATCGCACCAGTGTTCTGAGACGCCTGCTGGTTTTCCAGGGTGCTGTTCCTTCTGCACAGCGGGAGTTGCCTTGCGCGCTGCATGCGTTGCGCCAACATGTCGCAGCCGCGTATATATCAAACACCGCCCGAGGAGTTCAACCACAGCGCTAAACCTTGCTTTGGTTGTCGATGCTTCAAACTTAAGGCAATACTGTCAATGTTTTCTTTTAAATACAGTTTCAAATGCGTTATCCTACGTTTACATTAACCGGCATACCACGACAAGCAGCCGAGACTATGCCATTCCATTACTACTCTTCCGGGTGGTAATGGGATGCGTCAAGGTTCATCCAATTAGATGGCCTTCTGGAGTCACATGGTGCCAGAGCACGTACGTGGAGATTTACTTTCCCGAGGTATCCTGTGTCCTGGGCGCATATAGTTTTCGTTTTGTTCGTGCAGCTTAGTCGTCAACCCAGTGAAGGAAGTTGAGGCTCTGTTTCTGTGCCCCCTGTTTCTTGTCGTTCTACTTCTTCATCGCCTGCCTCTGTCAGTATACGGCGCACAAAAGGGCTCTCAAAGCGGCGAACGTCTACCCGCTTTTCTCACTATTCTCTTCGAGATAGATACCCGAGCGCACGCGGCAAATCTCTGACGCTCCGTCAACATCGGCATAAACTGCCAGGGTATTGTCATAAAATAATTAAAAATAAGAAAGTACTAAAACAATTTGCATTAGGTGATTGTTAAAATACAAATGCGTTTCAAACTACTTCATGCCGTGGCCTTGGTTTGAAATGGGTAACACCGGGTGAGCGAAGCTTTCTTCACTTTGGTGGGCTCTTGACGAAATGCCTGCGTACGCTTCAGTTAGATTCCTCTGGAGATGCGGCGACATTCGCTAATTTTGAATTCCGTGTAAGATCGATCGCAATAGAGCGAATATAAGGTTTAGAAGCACTTGCAACGTGCGCGTTATAAATTTATTGATGCAAGAATCTCAAGTCAGAGGTTGCCCTCAAGTGTGGTACGAAAACCGAGTCACTGTGGTATACATAGGCTTAAGTGCGCTTGCTGGCAAATGCAATGACATACTACTCGGCATTACATTTAACGTGAAAGCTCGCAAGAAATTATGAACCATTACTGCGAAATACGACCTGCAAGGGATTAACCTCGAGCACCGACCACTATTTAGGCATATTTCCTATCGTCGGTGCCATTAGCGAACACGAAATGTAGCTTAATCGGAGCACTTCTTCTCGTGTAAATAACCTGGTCCTTACTCATTTTGATATTAAGTACATTTGACCTTATGAAAAGAAGAAAGAAAAAAATTGTGGAAAAGAGGTACCACGTAATTTTAGAAATACGCTAATCATTGGATCGGCACGCGGCCCTATTCGTGTCCAGTTTTATGTAGTAAGCATTTAGTGCATAAATCCACGCTAAACTGCTGCCGCTATATGTACCACCGCTGACGTTATTCGTTTCAGTAATGTCGCATAATTTCGACGGCAATAACCATCGACTCTGATGGTTCATCGTCACAGGCCATTAACCGCGCATATCAATACGTTCGAGTACGTAATAGGAGGCGATAACATGCTATATATACTTAACGACTGGTGACGTTATGAGCGAAGTTTGGCAGGCCGGCTATTGCTGGGGGCTAATGAGCTCTGAACGTCATGTTATTAGTATTCAGACTGAATGCAAATTTACCGCGGGCTCGACTTTTTTTTTATATACGTTCTTCCGAGTGCAATGATGTATAAGGAATGCGGAACCTGGGTCGAATATTATTAGCATTCCGCGGTCAGTTGGACGCGCCATACTTTTTGCGACAGATTTTATGAAACAACTTTGATCCCAAATAGAATTTCAAATGAGGGAAATACGTGCACAGAAATAAAAAAGGCATGATCAGTTTCAAGGAACCTTCCGCTTCATGTCCAGCAGATTCGAGAGCTGTCATCAACTGTACCGCAATGAAGAACTTTTCACTCTTTAAGGGCTACATTCTTGAACCGCGGTCTGATCCAGAAGGGCATTATTTGCTTCGTGGAATATTTTCGTTTTGCGCAACCTAGCATCACAGTATAATACAGTGTGTGTGTGCGTGTAAACGTTTCTTCTTCTTCTTCCTTTTCTTCTTCTTCCTTTTCTTCCTTTTCTTCTTTTTCTTCTTCTTCTTCTTCTTCTTCTTCTCCTTTTTTTTTTCCACCTCGCTCTCAAGTGTGATATTGCGACTGTCGCCATGTTTTATTGTTTTATTTTTCCTTTGCTAATCGGTACTTTCTTTTAGCTGTTACTCATAACTCCTTAGCACGTTTGAAGTGAAAGGGAATATCAGGAGGAAGCAAGTGTTTCCAACCTCTCCTGTTGACACCCTAATTAAATCTACTCTTCGTGGAAAAAATACTATAGCCGAAGCCTGTGCTCACAAACGAACGCGCGCCAACTTACAAGAGTGCAGGCGCAGTGCGATGTATTAAAGACAAGGTTGAAGAGTAATGCACTTCTGTCACACATGTTTCGAATGCCCATGGAGTGCAAGCGTCGTGTACTAGATCTCATACAACTAAGGTTGACATGTAGGATCTTATTGAATGTCATCCTACGCAGCGCGCAGGTTAACGCAATATCTTTGTTTACTCCGCCACGAAGGTCAAAACCTTATTCTCATGCAATTTCGATGCTTATGCAGCACGCGTCTCAGCGAACTATACCGACATTCAAACTCCAACTCAGGCGAACGCACCGTGTGAAACGGCTACGCCACGATGCCACGAGGACAAAGCCGATGTGTGACGATTGCCAAGGGAAGAGTGGTTATGGCAAGTGTATTTACTGTATTTACATAGAAGTACGGCAGATATGATGCTGCGCCAAGGATTATGTACCTTTTGAGGTATGCAGTGACACGCACCTATTCTGGAGTATTGGCCAAAAGTGAGCACACAAATAGTGGCACATACCAAATGGCCTAAATAAAGAAAAAGAAGTCAATCAAAGGGTACACGTTGTCCGTGTCGACGTGCTTTAGATAGACCCATGAGCCTACCTACATGTTTGGATTTTCTGTAGTATCCTCTCTTCTTTTTCTGGCTTTTTGTTTTCTTTCTTAACGCATGACAAAGGGGCACAGCTCGCCCTGCATTGTCTGTCTTCATATAGGTGGTAAAAAGGTCCGGTTGCTGGTAACACCAATCGGCGCACACACACACTTCGTATATACATATCCATACCTGTATTTGCTGAAATACGGGCTGACTCAGTAGCTGCAGCCACGTCAAATCAGGCAAAGAAAGGTTCGCTCTAAAAGAAAAAAAGAAAGAAAGTACTTCGCCGCTTTTGCAACATTGGAGATATACTACTCGTTTGCCAGCCATCTGAATGCGAAAACAAGGAACAGAAAACGCACGTACCAAGAAGACAAAGAAAGAATTGAAAGCATAAGATAAAGAACTGTTTTACCTTCGTGTTACGAAGAATTAACTATGAAAAAGGGAAGAACACTTCTCGTCAGAAATAAGCGGACCAGAAAGTAACGCACAAGAAGAAGGACATACGTCGTTATTTGTGACGCGCAGCAAGTACTCCGCAAGGAAGTGATAATTTGCCTCGCGTTACCCGAGGCGTCGCGAGAAGTGGACACGTAGCGAGTAATGTCGCTGACAAAATTGCACACTTTACACGCAGGAGTACACCGAAAGCCTTCGCAGGTGCTAAGTACGAACAAAGTAGAAAATGAAAGGAAAACACCGCGAGGGGCGTTTTTATTTCTCCCGGTTCTTTCTTTTCCGTCTTTGCTTTCTGCAACGAGGCAGTCTGGAGTTGTCATGTCGCTCATATCCAGACGTTTCTCATATCGAGAAGCATTCAACACAACGCCTTTCTTTTGTTTCTTCGTTTGGGTCTTTACCTTCTCTTTTCATTCTTCTTTTTCGCGCATCTAGGATTAAGTCCCCCGCAAACGAGTCCACCCTTATTAAATTACCCCGCTTGCCGACGCGGCGATGTTTCCGGACGCTGGTCTTGCCCGCAAAGCTCGCCTTGTCCAAGGTTCCCGTCGCCAACCGAGCGCACCCCTCCCGCACGGTTGAAGTCCCAGCACGCTGAATCCCTGCAGCCGCAGCACTAATTCTACTAATGCGCCCAAAGCACCGGCCGCCAGGCCTCTCATCTTCACGCATGCGCCTGTATAGCATAGCCAAGATTCTCGAGCAAAGCCGCTGAATGCAGTGCGCACGCGTTCAAAGGCAGCGCGCGCTTACAGAGGTATACGTGCACAGCACGGACACACTCCGCACACCTCCTCGCCATACTCCTCCCCCCCCCCACCCCTTCTTCTTGAGATGCAGACGTACAACGACCGCACGCTCTCCAAAGCCTAACGTTTAACGCTCGCAGCAACGCACGCGTGCGCGCTCACCAAAAAAAATACGCGAGAAACACGAAGAACCCACTAATCGCGCAGACATGCAGCGGCGGCAACGGCGTAACGCACGCACGCGCTCGCATACACGGGCTGTCGGCTCGCGGAGGTCGGGCAGCCAATTAAATGCTAATTACGTTGCGCGACGTCTTAATTGTGGGGCCCCGGTGGTGGAGGGGAGAGAGAGAGCGAGAGCAAGTCATCCATCGCAAGCTCGCGAGCCAGCGCCGCCTGCTCGCCGGACGACGTCGTCCCCTGGCTGCGCCGCGGCGCGAGTCTTCCTCGCTGGACGGAGAACAGGCCAGGTGCCTCGGCGAGAAAAGCCGAAAAGAACGTATGCTGCAAGGGGGGCGCCGGTGTGCGACTCCGACGCCCCTCGGATACGGTGGAGGATCTGTCTGCCACTGCGAGTCCTTCGTGTACTCGCTCGCAGCTGACGACTCCGGGGAGGCACCGTTGCCACGTTGATGTTTCTTCCCTGCTGCGGGTACCTTCTCGTGTGCACCCAACTTCGCACTGCTGGTTGAGAGAAAAAGAGAAAAAAATATTACTTACCCTTGGTCGTATCCCAAAAGAGGCCGAAGAGACAGTGATTCAAATAAACATTTTCAGTCAAAGTGAGACTGCATGGTCCGTGTGACTGTCGGGTTATTTACTACCTATTTAGAGAGAGAGAGAGAGACTGTGCGCGCGTGTGTGTAGTTGTGTTTACTTGCGAGCTCATTGCCGCAATTTTTGCTCCTTTGAGCGTTAAATTCCACTTTGTATTACTCGGTCCCCCCTAGAAGAACCGTATGTCCACATCTCTATACTGTGCCAATGAGAGCATATGTCGCCTTGAAAAAGACAAGTCCACTTGTCGAAACGTTGGCTCCCGCTTTTACCTTGTTCTATAGTCTTGCGCATCGTCTTGAATTTCCATCTCCCGCATTCCCCGTGTCGATCCCTCACAGAAACTCGCGGCATGAACTCCCCTCGTCCATAGCTCTCTTTTATTATGCACCGACTAAATAAACGCATATGATAAACACTGCAGATGGGTTGTTCTCTCTGAGTTTTTTTTTTCCTTTGGTTTTATACTTGCGGGTTACTTGCAACGCTTTTTTTTTTTTCCTCTGTTTCTCACATTATTCTGCCTTGGTCAGCAAGCACGATGCTGAGATGAAGTGGTCGTTGATTAGAGACTAGGACCGCGCGCCCGTCAAACGGGTTGCTTTGCCAAGAGCCAATTTTCGTGTAATCGATCGCAAATCTGAAGCCACATATCGCGACTAAAGCGGCTTATCAAGGAGGACTTATCGCAATCCGTGCGAATTCTGCAAGGGCGTAATTTGCGATCAATCTTCACCTTCGCTCGATTTTATGCCAGTTCAACCTGGCCTCAGGTAGCCTTTTTGATTTGATCATCGTCTCGCGTACTTCGTACGCCGCTGGCGTTCCGCTATCCCTTTAAACAACGTGCCAAACAGGGGCTGCGATATGTGGCTTCATCATCTCAGCTATCAATGTTCGCATAAGCAAGCGGTGCGCAAACTTCTTGAACGATTCTATTTCACGCCATAACTTATCTCTAATCATCGTCATTGTTCTCGGTGTTTGTTCACGTTTAGCAACGGACACTTTAACATACTGCTGCGATTTAGCAACTCGTATATAGGCCTGATGAGAGCCATATGCCTGTCTTCCTCTCTGTAAGTAAAATTATTTCAAGGTACTATCGGCTATAGAAGTTTTGCTGGCCTGGCGTAAGTGAAATGACTTCAACATCCTTGAAATCCGGAAGGCAGCCGGCAATTCAGACCTGCAGCGTGCACTAGTGTGTGTGACCAGCACTCTTGTATAACATTGATAACTCCGGCCTAACCTTTAATTGAGAATGAGTAACTATTGAGCTTTCTCTCTAAATCCACTACGGCCCATCATGCAGCTGTACTGAAAGCTAGACTTGCTGTCAATGTTTAGGAGAAATACCGGGCCTCGTGTTTCTGTGTCTATAAGCGTCTATTTTTGTATAAGTGTCTATTAGTGGCCAGTAGTATATGATCTTTTTGCATTTACATGGTGTTTAAAAGTGGCACGGAGACACGTTTAGCAGCAGCAATACACAACTACTACGTTTTTTTTTTTTCTGTGTGTGTTTACAAGAGCACATACACCAACGTCTTGCAGTTCCCTTTTTTCTAGTTATTAACGCGAAAGCGTTAAGGACCTCGTGTCGCAGAAAATTCGGCGCCGGCGTCCCGCGTCCGGCGTCCAGCACTGGACGTGGCTTCGGCAAAAATAATGCAGGCCCTACAAAAAACAGCAATTGTCTGGTTTTTGCTTCAGCAAAAAACAACGCAGGCCCTACATGCGGCGCAAGATAATTACTGAACTAATTGAATTTCTCAAGGTAAAATACGTAGAAAAATTGTAAAGTACGACTTACACAAAACCAACAGACATGATAGCGTCGGACTGTAATTTGAATATACAACAAAACATAATTCTGTTACGCGAAAACTAAAAAAAAATATCACAAACCCCTTTTACAGCGTTTCTACCAATCATAGAGCGACCATGGCCACCCAGATTTGCGCGCGCAATTCTCAAAGGTCATAAAGTGGCACGTCCGGTTCCTTGCAACATCTCCAAATGGCGCTCGCCTCCGCCGAATCGCGGCCCATGTAAATGGCCGCGTTTCTACCAGAAAGCTTGCTTTCGTGCATAGCGTACGCCGCCATTGTTTTCCGGTAAACATTACGGTTACATCAGCTGCAGTTGCAAGGAAGCGTGAGAAGCACTCGGGGATCTTTGAATGCTATCGCGCTTCACTCTTAAAGGCGAAGCTGAAGCGTCCTCCAAATTTTTTCATCTATCATAGGAACGCACTCTGCATGGCACGTATGGCGGCTTCTTCAATGTCGGCTGACGGGGTCGAATGGCATTTCAAAGCAAGTCCGTTTAATTGTTCGTAGTTTTGCACCACCACCTGTATACAGCATATATAGATGCCCTCGGTACTCATCTCCCGATCCTTGCACACGGGGGCAGTCCTTGAACAGCCTTGCCATGGCGTCGTTGCTCGGTGGCCAATGCATCTGGCAACGACATTCTTGTCGACCATGAGGCGGCTGGAGTCATCCGCACAGCTGAAGAACCTATACCAACTCGCTATACCAACTCGCTCAGTTCGCTACTGTTTGCTACTATTCGCTGCAGTTCGCTCCAGTTCGCTACTATTGGTGGGAATGTGATTAATAACTTCAAGTTGTTTTGCTGCATAAGTGGGACATCAGATTTCAATCAACACACTATAAGAATACCCTCAAGTAGATGCGCCTGCAGGCGCAGTATTTGTTTCGCCTTATTTTTCCGGCGCCAGCGCAACGCCTCAAGACGACGTGCCGTGTTACGCCATCCCACATACGCAACGAGGCGGACAGAATGTGCAGTGCTGGTTCGCGAATATTCATGCGTGTGTGACCGATAGCCACACCTGCAGGGAGGGGCGATAATGTATACGCTTCGAGCTACACGTGCACGCTTGCGTCATGGCGACTTCGGCATCCACATGCCAGCAGTTTATCAACTTGTTTTTTCTAGACTGAGGGGACCCTCGCTTAAGCTGTCCAGAAAATTTTAGTACCGCCCGTTAAGCGAATGTTACTGGCAGCTCAAGCAATACGGTAAGGCAACTTCAACAAAATTCGTATCGTACTTTTCGCTGTATGCTTTGTCCATGTGCACCAGACGACGTGACGGGAAGTTGTGCAGTTTCTCCGCCAATAACGGTAAATATTGGCGTACGCGATTCCGATAGGTGCTCCTTCAAACACAATACTACTACCGTTCTTGACGCCTTCACGGGAGCAGCAGTCTTGGTGCTAAATCACTGTTTACTTGTCTGTATACGCAAAGTTTGGTAGCGTTCTTCCAGGAGTGACTGTGTGCAACTTATCAGCTAGTGTAAAGGCTTTGACAGCAACTAACCTTCCTTTTGCAATCTTGTTGATTCTTTTTTTTTACCAGAAAGTGCCCCGCCACCCAAGAGCCTTTCTAATTTTGATAAATTAATATGCTATATTAAAATGGGGCTACTAGCGCCGCTTTCTGTACGTATACCTGCTCTGACGCCATCTATGACGCCATAAGAAGCAACTTGCCGATCTATTTTTGTTTATTATGCGGTCTATTTTGTGTCTCTCAAATCAATCTGCGTAATTGTGGCAGTTGAACTATATTAGGTGTGAAAATAGGCGAAGAGAAATAACAAACAATCACATACTTGACGCATGCGCGGTTACAATGTCGCCGGAGTTGCCCTTCAAGTTCATCATGCCTTCAACAAGCCGGTGGAAACTATCGGCGCTCTTCGGTCGGTTGTGGCCGGCAGCATAACGAGTCGGTGTAGCTTCATCTCAAGTAACACAGCGCTAACAGAGAGATGGTCGAGAACGAAAGAAGCAAAGGGAGAACTGCACGTCTCGTTGCTTCTTTGAGTGAAGTCCGTGTTTCTGTTCACGCTCTTGTTACTTAATTTGAAACTATTGGTCCGAGGTTTTTCTTACTATTCGCGCCCGGTGTGAGTGCGTATACGTCCGCCCATGAGTGCGTACACACGGTCTCAATATACTTACGAAATGCTAAACTCCGAAATAGCAGGAATACTTCGCGGCCCACACTCGAGTGTGAAATTCTCCCCTCGATCGCGATGCATATTGTGATTGCGCGCAACTGCCCACATGTTCCTCAAGTATGCAGCGGAACGATTTTGCAGCTTACAATTCTGAAGGGTTTCTTAAAGGCCAAGTTACCCGCCGAGCTGGCGTCGCGGATTTGGCGTTGCGCTGCTACATCCAGAGGGCGCGGGATCAAATCCCGGGCACGGCGGCCGCGTTTAGATGGGGGCGAAATGCGAGAGTACCAGTGTGCCGTGCATTGGATGCGCGTTAAAGAACCCAAAATCTTCAAAATTGATCCAAAGTCCCCCACTACGGCGCGCCTCATAATTATGTCGTAGTTTTGGCACGTAATTAAAGCCCCATAATTTAAGAAACAGGGTCAAGTTTTCCTTTCAGGTTACGCGCACCGGTGAGCAGAATTGCGTCAAGAAACTAAATTCTTCTGCAGCATAGTTGCTCAAGATTACAAACCTTCGTGTGCATTCCAAGACCAGAGCTACACGTATCTTCTCAATTTCTATAAACAAACAATAAACGAAAGGGCCGTTATCTGGGGTCGAAATTGCTCCCTTTTTGATTGCGGCCTATGGGATATCTGCATGCTTTGAAGCGATGATATGATGCGCCTCCATACACTCTGTTTGGCCCGCACACTGCATATTAAAAGCACGTGGTGACTGCACCGTACGCCATAGCTTGCATGGTAGCGGGGACACGAATTGTCACGCACCGAAGACGTACACTACGAGTAAACACAATCAAGTTGGGGGAAAACCACGCTACTTCTGCCTATAACTGACAGAGCTAAATGGGGGAGCCAAGGTAGGAGAGGTGAAACTCCACGCGATGCTAACAGCGTCAGGTATACATTAGCATACGAAAAGGGGCCGATCTGAACCGGCATGCAACAGTTTTCTGAAAAACCCATACGGGAGTCAGGTCGTCGTTGACACCTCTAAGAAAGCAACGTTGCCGTGAGAATGCATCAGTGTCCACCGGAAGACGATGCAGAGAGGGTGTTCTGTACCTTTTCTCCTTTTTTTAATCACCTCTGCATTGTTCTTGAGTACCGCAATGACGTATGTTTCTTTATTAACAGCCAGCTAGCATCATCTCTTACAGAAAAGTCTATCGCAAGGTGATAAGTATTGCGGATGCGAAAGGAAATGCTCTTGAAATTAAAATGGAGGCAAACCGAAACTTGTCCAAGCTCCAGTCGAAGGCAGCCGAAGGTGTGTGAGTTGTCGAAGGCATCAGAGGAAAGCTTTTCGGCGGTTTGAACTATAAGCTTTGTGTTGTGCACTCCATAGCGCAATAAAGCAACGACACTGCAGTTGTTCTTTTTTTCATGAGATCGAAATATCTTTTATTAGGAACCTAGCGCCAATTAAAATTACCCCAAACCCCGGGTTCTTACCTCTCACGTGCGAAGGCGCAGAGTAAAAGACTTTCGTGTGAGTTGTGAACTTTCTTTCCTGTGGCAACATTTATCTATTTATTTCACTTTAGTTCATTCTTGAAACAAGTATGCCAGGAAAACAACACGAACAAAATTCCTTACTGCTTTGACGAGTGATAACTGCCGATGCTTCCAGTTCATATGCGCCTTTCGTCGAACCAACAGTCATTAAAACGCATCATTGCCTGTAACGACGCAAATCAGCAATGAAATGCGTGCAATTTACGAGCAGTTTACGCCTCTCCACTCTCGCCTTCTCTAAGCAAAAGGGAAAAAGAAAAAAAAGGGATTTTGCTCCCACGCTTTTCTAGCGAGCGTTTCATCGTTGAGTTGTTCTTTTAGGGTCTCGCCTATCTTTGAGTCCATCTTTTACGCTCTCCGCAGAGACGTCGACGCGATAGACCCCGACTGGGACCTTTAAACCACAGCGACCGCCTTTTTTATCACTCTGGGAAATCCGGGTCGCGTGCCACGAAAGCCCATCGTCGCTACATTGGCTGCAGTGGCACGCGGCCGCCATAAAAACGCCGCGGCTAACCATCCCCGTCCCTTCGTCCCCGGCAGGTCTTCGTGCTTTTCCCATGAAGCACATTCGCTTGCTTATAAAAGCGCGGTGAGAACACGCGTTCGCAACCATCGACGACCCAGAATCGGTAACTGAAAAACAGTCAGAGTGAGTGAGTGAAGGATGGAGTGAGAGGGAGAGAGAGAGGAGAGGGAAGGGCCAGATGGACAAGGCGAGAGAAGATTCGGTGCCGCGTTTGGTGATCCCCCAGCCACGGGTCGGTTCTCTCCCGTTACTGTCTCTCTCTCGCCTCCCGCTTTCTCCTATTATCGCTCTATTTTATCGAACGCTCATTTCTCCACTTCTCTTTTTGTACATCGTACCCGTCACTCTTCGGCACCCAAGCGAGGCACTCGGAGCGGGCGCGACACCGGATCGCTGTGGGAACCGCCCACATTGTGCGCGAACGCGCGTGCGCGTGTGTCCCCTCTCCCCCACTGCCATGGCTGACACAAACGACAGAGAGAGAGTGCGTGTGTTTGCAGTAGGACCGAAAGGGGGGCTGCGGGGTGTGAAGGTATAAGGGTTGTAGGAGTAGTAAAAAGAGGGAAGGAAAGGGAACAGACACTGAACATGGGCGAGGGAGACAAACGGTGGCAGGCTGAACGGGAGCGTAAGGCCGTGCGCGAAGCGTGAGCATTGGGGGAGGGTGTATGTAGAGAAGACTGGCAGTCCAGCGCTACAAGCCACGCGCGTCATTTGTCAGCAAATAGACGTTTAATGGGGCGCGCGCGCGCGCTCTCCTGCGCTGGGCCCGGAGAACAACGCATCGCAGCAGCGCGCCCAGTGATCGCGCCGGCGCCGCGTCCGCTTCCCCGCACAACACTCGACCCCCTCCCTCAGAACCGTGGCGCAGTATGCGGAAGTTTAGCACCCGACACTGGAAAAGCAGCGATTTCTCACTCCCACTCTCCCTATATTTCCCTCTCCTGTCCCCCTTTTCCTTCTCTCCTTTTTATTTTCTTTCTTTCGCGCCGTTATCGCGTCATCGCCAGCGGCCGTTTCGTGTTCGCTCGCCAAGCTTTAGCGCGCCGTTTAGCGCGCCAGATAACAAAACAATGGAGCGGCAGGACGAGGCATCTTTTGCTCTACTGAGCGATAGCGATAGGGGGCACACGTGGTGTTCGCCTGTCTTGCACGGCGCTCGGCGCCCCTCTCGGTTTATTCTGTAGCCTTGTGTCCACCGCTGCGTTTCGTCGCTTTAGGATATGTATCTGAACTCCTTGTTCAGACACCCCCCCCCCCCGCCGTCCCCTCCCACCACGCCAGCTTGCTTCTGCCGCTCCGTTGTCTCTCCTGCTTAGTAATATTTCCTGTACGGACAAGTAGACGTCGCTCGTTTCGCTCGTTCTTACGGCTCTGTCGGTCGTTCCCATAGCCCCTCAGCGCTTGTCAACAGGCCCATAAAGACTCGGGTGTTACGAGAATGAGGCTGACACTTGCCCATCTCTCTCTCTCTCTCTCTCTCTCTCTCTCTCTCTCTCGCTCGCTCGCTCGCTCGCTCGTGTTTCTTTCTCGCAAGCATCACCCTGACGATTCACTTCCCCCTACTCTTTAGTTCCATCCATCTCTGCTATGCTATTGCGCCATGTTGGCAATATCCCCGTGGGCGCCTAACGCTTAGTCGCATGTGTCTAGTTCAACTTGCTTTTCACTGTTGTGTGACACTAACACGACGCGAATGCGCATCTGGTGGGACATACTACATTGACTATAGATCCAAGCCAATGCACTAATCATCATCATCATCATCATCATCATCATCCTATCTTATGTCCACTGCAGGACCAAGGCCTCTCCCTGCTATCTCCAATTAGCCCGGTCTTGCGCCAACCGATTCCAACAAGCACCCGCAAATTTCCTCATTTCATCGCTCCATCTAGTCTTCTGCCGTCCTCGGCTGCGTTTCCCTTCTCTTGGTATTCATTCTGTAACCCTAATGGTCCAACCGTTGTCTAACCTGCGCATTACATCACCTGCCCAGCTCCATTTTTTTCTCTTAATGTCAATTAAAATATCGGCTATACCCGTTTGCTCTCTGATCCAAACCGCTCTCTATCTGTCTCTTAACGGTATGCCTAGCATTCTTCGTTCCATCGCTCTTTGCGCGGTCCTTAACTTTTTCTCAAGCTTCTTTGTAAGTCTCCAAGTCTCTTCCCCACATGTCAGCACCGGTAAAATGCACTGATTGTACACCTTCTTTTTCAATGATAATGGTAAGCTTCCAGTCAGGAGCTGACAATGTCTGCCGCATGCGATCCAACACATTTTTATTCTTCTGTGAATTTCTTTCTCATGATTAGGATTTCCTGTGATTAATTGACCTAGGTAAACGTACTCCTTCACCAACTCTAGAGGCTGACTAGGGATCTTGAACTCTTATTTCTTTGCCCGGTTATTTATCATTATCTTTGTATTCTGCATATTAATCGTCAACCCCACTCTTATGCTCTCTCTGTCAAGGTCCTCTATCATTTGTTGCAACTCCTCTGCAGTGTTGCTGAATAGAACAATGTCATCGGCAAATCGAAGGTTGCTCAGATATTCGCCGTCGATCCTTACTCCTAAGCCTTCCCAGTTTAATGGCTTGAATACTTCTTTCAAGCACGCAGTGAATAGCATTGGAGAGACTGCGTCTCCTTGTCTGAACCCTTGCTATATAGGTATCTTCCTACTTTTCTTGTGTAGAATTAAGGTGGCTGTGGAATCTCTACTGAATCCTATGTCTTTTCTTAATGGAGTATATATATATATATATATATATATTGTCACGTGGTGGTGACGTTGAAGAACACAGTAGCAACACTGTGAACGACAAAACTAAATTTTATTGGGCGAACCTGTGCCCACAAAGACAGGCTACACTTAAAGCACAACGATAGCGGCGAACACAGTCGGCGATCGTCGAAAGTCAGCGGGTCAAGCGCGTCGGCTTTTATACAGCAGTCATCGAATGTTCCAGATTAACCGATGGGACCCGCGTGTCTTCCACAAAGTTCTACACTATTCGCGTCGCGCATACATGCAATCAGATTACACAAGTTGCGGTGAAAGACAGTGTACGGAACCATCGATAACATTCCAGAAACTTCTTTTACATGCAGGCGCGTCCTGCGCTGCGCGATAACATTTGTTAGGCGACCAAACGTGGTCGCCCGATAAAGATAAGTACACGTGTCAATATATATATATATATATATATATATATATATATATATATATATATATATATATATATATATATATATATATATATATATATATATATATATATATATATATATATATAAACGAGAGGAAAGGGGGTTAACCGAGGGGCCTGATTTTATTAGTCATATCTACTACTACACATAAATACCCAAGAAAGTGGATGGGGAAACAGCGCCGCGGTAGCTCAATTGGTAGAGCATCGCACGCGAAATGCGAAGGCTGTGGGTTCGGTTCCCACCTGCGGCAAGTTGTTTTTTCATCCACTATAATTGCCATTAATTTATCGTTTCTTCATTCCATTTATTAAGTACAAGTAATTTCCCTTATGTTGTCATTGGTGTCAGTGTTTGTTGGCTTGTCATGATATGACTATATATATATATATATATTTCGTACTGTGTAACTCAACTCCAATGACAGTTAAAGAAAGTTGTTCTGCTTCAGAACGGTGTGTAGACACCGCTGCGCGAACCTGCATTTTCATACCGCAGTTGCTGTTTCTTCTTCTGCCACTCGCAGGGGGAAAACCCGACCTTCGGGACCTCTTCGAGCAACTGAGGACGAACTCTGGCTTCCTTCCCCGGTGTTTTGTGACCGAAAGGCCAAAGTATCCCCCCTGCAAGGACGAGAAGGTACCTGGCGGCATCCCCTGCGTACCAGGTGTGTGGTCCTCAACTTTTCGTCCTCTCTGCAGACAAAGGACGGTTTGGCGCAAGCCGCATATACGTAGCGTATCTGCTTTCCAAATATTGGCCATGGCGTACACCACGCATATACGCGTATCCGTTTTATTATCCGTTTACCGCGCTACATTCCGGGCTGAAATTTCTTACCGATAATAGCGATACGTCACGGTGCGCGTATCGGTTGCGATAACACTGTGGTCGATGCACGCCGTAAGTCGCACAGGCACCGACGAACGTGTCAGGCTCGGCCGCAGATGCGTAGAAAAAGTTTTGCATTTGGTCCCGCTATTGCAAGGCGCCCCAGCATGACTGATAGGGCGCATCACTGATCCGCGACGGTGGTGTAATACGAAATACGCGCATGATTGTGCATTAGGGCCTATTCAGCGGAGTGATTGTGCCATAAGTTACACATATTCCAAAACCGAAGAGCTGTAGATGGAGTCACGTGACGACCGGTATATGGAGTTTTCAATCAAGAGGTTACATTTTGAACAAGTTTCCTGATGACCTGCACCGGCACGAAAGCACTGTAGTGTTTCGGTAGCATAAATAACAACGCCGGCAGACATCTTATATACGTGAGTGCGCGAACTCGAGGATAAGGGGGAAAAAAGAAAATAAAAGGAGTTGCATGACCGACGCTCCGTCTTCATGACGGACGCTCCGCTGGCGGCAGCTGCAGTGATTACTTCGACAAATATACAGTCGCAGGTAACGTTTCTATAACT
Source organism: Dermacentor andersoni (assembly GCF_023375885.2). Classification (NCBI taxonomy): domain Eukaryota; kingdom Metazoa; phylum Arthropoda; class Arachnida; order Ixodida; family Ixodidae; genus Dermacentor; species Dermacentor andersoni. Next base: position 95,587,608 of record NC_092817.1, on the reverse strand, counting down.
TCGCACATCGATCGATATTTACAGCCATGCTTAATTACTCGTAGGGACTTCCATGTTCATGGGGTAAAATGGACGAAGGATCGGTCAATTGTTGTGAAGTTTAAACCGTACGAGACACCCCTGAAATATTGCTCACAGTACATATAGAGTTATATAGGCGCACCAATTCCCACAGTTGCCGCCGACCGAGCGAATATAATATAGGCGAGTGCAGGGGCCAGATGGCGAAGGAATAAAAAGCCTCTTTACGGGCGTCTCCCCTGAAATTTAATTATCTCTGGATATGAAGTCTATATCGTTAGGAAGCCGCGAGGACATCGAATCTTTGCCCTGCGTACATATTTATTGACTCCTGCAGGATGGTGACCGTGCGAATAGCAAATGATAGAGAATTCTCACGCACCCGGGTCTTCGCTCGACATTTAATTAAGGAAAGCCGCAGTTTAACGAATTACGGCGAGGACGACCGATCGGCTTCCTATAGCGCTTCTTTCATTACCCTTTCACCTTACGCCGAGATTTCCTTTTCGCACCGTGTCGTCGCAGCCGTATTTATTATATTTCGGCACCATTCCGTATTGGAATACATTATAAGCAAGTAATTAATGAGTGGCTCCTTTAGGGAGATATTTCGCTGCAGCTGTGATGCGAGACATTTGGTCTCCTATACCTTTTTTTTAATGAATAGCAAGCCCGCCGTAATCAGTGGCAAATCGAGCTCTCGAAGCACTTGCGGTGATTACGAGGACAAATCATGTCTATTAATGTACTCGAGATACGACGGAGACTAATATGTCTCCTTGGAAGTTCAGTGCAATAACGAGCCAACCGCAGAAACAGAAATAAAATGAGGAGAATATAAAGAACTAAACCGTGGTTTATTTCTTTTACTTTTATTTTTATTTTTACCAGGACCCTGCACACCTGTCAAAGCCAAAAGCTTCAAAGGTAGCAAATTCATTTGGACCCTTTCATCCCTTGTTCAGTTCCTCTTTATTGATTGTTGAGAAGGAGAAATATATTTTGATGAGTAGATAGAAATGTGTGTATACACAGCAAAGATACCCCATCCCGGCAGATCTCTCGCTTTAAGATTTTTAAAAAGCGTAAAGAAAAACATGTAAGTAAATGATTTGGCGCCGGGTGGAGCGGTGGAATAAGTGCCAAATTTATATTGAATCGTGCGCTTGTTTATCTTTTTCTGGTGACCGCTTTTCAATGTCTAACAAATGTCGCTCAGCGCGGGACGCACCCGGATGTATTGGAAGTCTCTAGAATGTTATCGATGTTTCTACCCGTTTTCTGTTGTCATCGAAGCTTTTGTAATCTCATTGCATGTGCGACGCAACTTATGTAGAATTTCCTGGAAGACACGTCGGCACCAGCGATTACTTTGGAACCTTTGATTACTCATGTGTAAAAGCTGACGCGCTTGACCGGCAGATTAGATTTCGACGATCGCCAACTGTGTTCGCCGCTATCATTGTGTTTTAAATGCAGCCTGTTCTTGTGGGCACAGATTCGCCCAATAAAGGTTAGTTTCGTCATTCACAGTATTGCTGCTGTGTTCTTTGCCGTCACTACTACGTGACAATATTTATTCAAACCGTCAGCTTTCTGTTGCTTAACCATTCAGCGCCCAGCATAGATCTACATCAAGGAGAACTGGAACAAATTATACTACTTTATTTCTGACCGTGAGGAGTGCATTTGTAAAGAAAAGATAACTGTGCAATGTTATGTGAGTGAAAATATAATTACTATAGTTTCAATCAATTAGTAATTGAATGTTTAACTATTCACAGCTGCAACTTCACTTGCCGCCGTTTACTATAGGTGCGGAAAATCCGGGATAGAGTGGGGCTACTGAAGGGCCGGTTATATCCCAGTATCATCAATTAGCTGCCGTGCTGGTTCAGCGGCTGTGGCATTCGCCACGATCGCGATGTGGCAAGTTTGATCTCCGGCTGTGGAGGACGCATTTCCATGTGGGGAGAGAATATAAAAGCACTGCGATTTAGAAACGTGCTAAGGAAATTCGGGCAGTATAAGATACTAACCCGGCTACCTTTATTACTACGACAGTCATATAGAGTATTGTGGAGCCTTGGTACGCGCGGCGTTATCGATTTAACGTAATCAACAATAGCCCAACACTGAGAAAGAAAAGAAGAACAATTCGAAAGGGAAATTCAACCAAGACACAGGCGTACACACACGCCCTTGTAGCAGAATATAGTGCATCACAAACTGAAAGCAGTGCAAATTTTCAAGAAATTTCATTTGGAATCGTAGGACGCAGATACAGGGTGCACGTATTTAATGGCTACAGAGGAAACATATGATTATCAAACTTTCCTTCCCACCATTTAATTAATAACAAGTCAGGCGCATTAACTTCGCATGTAACAGGCCATTCGACGTAGAACCGCAAGCGATAGCGAAAGGAATAAGAGAAAAGATTGAGACGATGGTCAGGCCAACCCTTTCGTACACCTGTCATTTGTGAAATGTGTCTCAATAATATTGTGACGGTGCGGAAATGGTGAAGGTATTACGTAAGCAGACGTGCATTTCCAGGCAACTCACAAACTGCGGGAAAGGTACATAAACAGCGCGGCTGCCAAAACTGATGGTGGGATTTCCATCCAAATCTTCTTCTTTTTAAAGAGAAATAGAGAAGAGGAAAGGCGGGGAGGTTAACCAGGTTGCACCTGGTTCGCTACCCTAGACTTGGGAACGGGGAAGTAGACAGTTAGTCGCGCTTACACCGCCACGTCTGATTGCTCGGTAGCGATATGATGTGTGGTTCCCACACGAGTTCTGTGGTAGATTAAAGAGCAACACTATATAATAGTCTCTTTCGTTTTTTCCGTCTTTGTTCTTTTTTTTTTCTTGCGTCATTTATGTATTACCGAGCCACCACTTAGGGTAAGAGTACGATTGCTGCCCTCCTTGTGTCTGCAACACGGCCGTGCTAGTACGTCTGCGTAAGCCCTAACTGTCTATTTATTCCTGTCACAACGTTGCACGTTATTCAAGTCTGCTAGCTCTATCATACATAACAAAAAGATAAGTGCATAGGTTCTACATGCAGTCGTAATACAGCGTCTATAGGTTATAACGTCGGCTTGTATATCCGGTTATTTTCTTCTCGAAATTCGACTGTTGCTTGCGAAAATTAACGCAGTCGTTTAAAGCAATGCCGGCAGGTGTTGCACAAATTAATTAAACGACAGGATGTGGAAAGGCTGGATCATGTAGGTAGAACCTTTGCAGATTAGAGCGCGTCCCATTTGAAAAAAATCTAGGGCGTTGATCGTAGACGCGTAATCGTGCGATAGATGCACCGTAAGGGAAGCTTGCATCGAATGGCGTATACTCTTCCATTCGAAAGACGAAAAGAAAAAAAGGAAAATGTAACGAGAATGCCAACATGAAGAGGAAATCGTAAAACACGAACTGTGGTACGAAAATTGCTGCGCGCACCGAAGCACAGTTTTCATCGTGGCGTGATAAATGACTTTTTAATCTCTCAAAAGTGCCGCGTAGGCGCCCCGCAAATTCGAAAAAGATTCAGTCCACAGAAAGAAGACGAAGAAAAGAAAAAAAGAACGCGCAGTGAAAGTAAGACAACACTACCAAGAAAGTCAAAAAGCAAATCCAGCGCGCAGTCCACTAATGTTTAAGGTTAATTCTCCGTGAGAACCGCAAACTTTGACACTCGCATTCCTTGACTGCGTACGCAGGCGCTTTATGCGCTGTGGACGGAGGTGCGGGCCATCGAAAAACGTGTGCCACCGCCTACAACCGCAAATGACGTGCGTTTGAGAACACTTTCTACACTTGCTCCTTCCGTCCACAGGCGCTGTCCCTTTGGTTGTGCCGGTTTAAATAATGCTGCCTCGACAATATTTAGCTCTCTTACTCTTTCTTTTTCCTCCCATTACCCTTCACTTGCCTAATGGGCCGGTAGACCTGGTATGTGTAATCGACATGTCCGAATAAAGAAATATGAACTCTGCGAGGCAAAATTAATATTTAAAAAAAAAGTAGCGCGGTTACTATAAGCGGATGGCTCGTAACACGGTAGGTCGCGATGCGTTTCGGCGAAAATAAAAAGACGTAGAGCATATTTTCTTGGAGCTCATTAGAAATTCCTGATCATGAGAAATTGCCTTTAGAGTGTCGACATCACGAGACTCAAATTTTGTGCGTCGTCAAGCCTTCTGGTTTCGTGGTGTCCTGGCCATTTATGAAAACGCTGGGTAATGACGACCTCGCAATATCCTCCGCCTTTCTATTTGCTCGTAGGCCGGTGCGTAGACGTCCGGCTAACCGTAAGGAATTAATTTAGCCCGGGCGTTGGTGCAAGTCGTTCCCCTGACCTGTAGGCTATCATTACTCGATCACGGCCAATTCGCACGGCACCGATGGCCCTGAACAGTAAATGGTGCGCCTTAGATGTAACTGACTTGGGCAGTTTGCGGACGTTAAAAGCCCACATTTTTAACCAAAGTAAATGAACCAGTCGCTTGTGTACGGCCGTACATGCATCTGATTATACACGTAATTGCACTTAAAGCGTATCCGACCCATCACATTATTATTTTGATAGAGGCATTGCTTACGGAAACTCAAAGCTTCACCAGAGGCTGCGCTCGTTGTAAAGAAAGCTTCCGCAGAAAATATATGCACATCTGCGTGACATTTGCACTGATTGCATAGCGCTTTGTTTGACACACAAAAAGATGGCCATGCAGCCGCTATAGCGATGGGATATTGCGATCTGACATTGTGTTCGACTATTGTGGTGTGCTTTCGTGCTGGAGCTGTTGTGCTTGGTAGTTGCGATGGGCTGTCGCGTGCAGGTGCTCGAGGCTTGGGACAAGCTGACACAAGACATTGGTTCAGCACCCACTGAAACGACGCTCACCACGGTCTTCTTGGTGAATAGGCAAAAGTGCCGCGAAAAATCATTGGAGCGAGCGCTTGAACCGCTTCGAGCGAAATTTCTTTGATACGCAGCAGAATTTGAGAGTACGCTCTAGTTCCCAGTCAAAAACAAACTGAAGTAAAATTTTAGAAACATCATGCTTTCTTCTTTTCTGTATTGGGTAGATACACTAGCGTAGGGACTCGAATTATTTCTCAATACTCCGCTCAGTGAAAAAAAAAAAAGCAAGAAAGCTTGAGAAACACACTGTCTAGCATTCTGTGCGAGAAAAAAAAAATCGAGCGATTTCGGCAATGTGAGCGAGCCGTTCCAATACATCGTCCATGTAGAGACCTGGTATTCTAAACCACACCACTGCTGCTTTTTTGTTATCATTATTGTTATTATTATGCGGCGCCTTCGATCGTAATAATGCTGGACACAGCGACAATTTATATCGATCGCAGCGCATTCTCGACAACGCCAGTTTTTCAATGAAGAACATGTCAGTCGGTCAAAAGAAAGAAATTAGGTCCAGAGAATAAAGTGTGAAACTAACACCGCTTTTATGTCCTCTGAACCATGGACAACGACTTTCGCAATAGAAGTTGTTTATCGGGATGAATCAATGCCTTCATATGTGTCTACACTTCCTTAATACGCCCGACAATCGCATCCACGGTTTGACGTCAAAGACAGTTTGAAAGCGATTCTGATAGAGACCAGATGTACCAGGTGCACCAGATGTACTCATCGAGTGTCATTTTGTTGTCTGTACAGGATACATTGATCGTTTATGTTTATATTCTTTATTTTGCGCTACTGTTCGCGTACGAAAGAATGTGTGACTTATTTGTCCATTCCGCAAAACAATTTCCCGTATCGAAGGTAATCGACCGGAAACAGTTGCGTTGGAGGTGGGGGAGGGGGCTCCTTTGTCAAGAATAAAACTACAAGAATGCGGCGACCAAATGCACGCGCACAATATTAGCAGGAGGGGACCGGACGCCTAAGTTCACCACTAGAGAACGCAGGCGCTAAGGTTGATCGAAAGCTTCGACTTGTCGGAGAGAGAGGGCGGCAGACACCAATCAAGTTGTATACGGCAAATCCGATGGTACAGCGCAAACATCTGTCCTCAAAGAAAGAGAGAAAGAGCGATGAGAAAGAAAGCAAGAAGAAAAGTAGAGAGCCCAATCATACGAGCGTCGTCGTTTGCTACCCTACTTGGGGAAGCGAGTTTAGCAGAAGAGGAGATATAAAGAGGAGAGGTGGGAAAATTGAATCTGTAAAGCTTTTTCTTTTTCTTTCTCTGGATATAGTCTCCACGGTTTCTTCGGCACTAAACTGTGATCTACGGAACGAAAATTTAAATAAGAAGCTGCAGACACCAGAGCCATTTCACAGCAATTGTCATTTCGTTTAATCTGCGGTTTCGAAACAATGCCGCTCCATTACAAATTGGTTTTAAAAATTAAAATATGGGATTTTACGCGCCAAGACCACTTTCTGATTATGATGCACGGCGTAGTGGAGGACTCCGGAAATTTCGACCACCTGGGGTTCTTTAACGTGCACCTAAATCTAAGTACACGGGTGTTCTCGCATTTCGCCCCCATCGAAATGCGGCCGCCGTGACCGGGATTCGATCCCGCGACCTCGTGCTCAGCAGCCCAACCCCATAGCCACTGAGCAGCCACGCCGGGTACAAATTGGTTTCAGTCACCAGCGAAAACACTTGGGAAAAAGAAAACACTCAGACAAAAACTTGCATGTTCACATGCACGCACCCAGCTGCATAACATGCACCTAGGTTCGTGGTACCCCAATGACTTGCGTGGTGAATGTTTGGCGCGAATTTCTATGCTTGTCATGGACATTCACCGGTTTCTATATTTAAAACGGCACTGAGGAAAATCCAGTGAAAGGCCTTAATTACCGCACAATCCCTTACACCTGCTGCCATACGTAATACGTTGTCGAAAAAAGCTTTCTTATCATTAGTGTTACGTTTCAACGTTTAATCTTGTAATGTCCAACGTACCATATACATGCATGCTACGCTGAGTTTGAAACCTCAAGTTTTGTCATTTAAGCGCAGGAAGCTTAAAGCATGATTCATAGCGTTTTTGGTACTCTGGAGAGGGATTTCAGTTGCGGATTGCTCAGCAAACCAGTTACTAATTAACTCGTTATACTATACTAATTAGGTTTTAGCTGATATAACATTTCACTTTCCTTTAACATATGTAGTTTCAATGGCCGGAAATACAAGTTGGCAAGTTTCAATCTTTCTTGGTGTGCAGCTATGGTTGGGCATTGCTCGGTTAAGAATAATACATCGTCCAAACGCTTCGTGACGGGGCACGCATTCTCAACCACGCGCGGTGTCCGTGCGCAGTGTCTTGCAGCGGCGCGGCAGCAGCGGCGGCGGCAGCCGTGCAACTGGCCGGCTCCTACCCCGTCGTGGCGAAGCCTATTCCGCGAGGATTCTTCGAGTCTCCCCTGCAGTCGCTGGTCGCCTGCAGGTCGTCCTACCTGGCCGGTGAGTTTCGCGCGGCCTTATGTGACTCGTATGCTTGAATTCGATCCTGCAGCGTTTGCTCGAGAGACGAGTCTATACTCTCTTGCGCTGGCCCTTCGGCACCCCGGCTCCCGAGCTTCTTGTCCCATACATCCCTTGACCATCCACGCGTAGGTAATCGTTTACTCGGACTTTGGACCCTGTCGAACATACTGTGCACTGTCGCGGAGTAGTGAAGTACGGAGCCTAGGAGAGAGAGAGAGAGAAGAATACAGGAAGGCAGGGATGTTAACCAGTCAATAGTCTGGTTGGCTACCCTACACTGGGGGATGGGAGAAGGGGAAGAGAAAGAAGGGAGAGAGAAGGTGTAGGACAGCACTTCAGTTAAAGTCGCTCGAGCAAACCAGAAGTTCTGAGAAAACACAAAAGTGCCTTCACTGCCTTCTGAGCCGATGATCGGTCGGGACGGTGCTCTAATATTGTCTGTTCACTCAGAGGACGATTATCTAGTTTCCTCAATGTGTCGGACAAATACTGTCTTTGTGCTTGGAATTGAGGACAATGGTACGGAGCCTATAGTTACGGAGCCTATAGTGACTACAGTGGAAAGGGAGAAGGAAATGATCGCGAACTTTCTAAATCCGCTCCAATTTTTAGCCGGAAGGCGAAGAAAAACTGACAGCCACATCGGCGACAACCGTCAGCGGTCACCGAATCGAGCCATGCAGCCCAAGTCCGTGCGCTGTGTAGAGATCATTCACGCACATTCCATGCTATATATACTCGGCGGTTCTGTAAGGTTCGAATATGCAATATATGCGCACACAATTCGTGTTCCGCGTATACAATCTGACTGCACAAGGCCTGTATCGGTATGGAACTTGCGACAGCATTCACGAAGATTTCGATAGAGCAAGAAGGTAAAATTATAACAGTTATAATTGCGTAACCGCCAAAAAGTTGAGCAGTGCATCCGTGGCCACGCTTATTCAGGCTTGCAGTGGCGATATCCAGGGGCGGCTTGGTCTTTTAATAACATTTAGTAATGAAATTAATAACGAATTTAAGTATGTCTTCTATAGAACGCGTTCTTAAATTTGTTATTATTTTCGTTATTAAATGCTCGAGCCAAGCCGCCCCAGTTCACCATCATCTGCTCTGCTTGTATGCGTTCTTCTCAACTGAGGCCACTGCGAACGATGACTCAGCACTTGGTAGCGCGAGCAAGCTTTCCGGACTCTGCGAGCGAGTCCCAATTGGAGTGTTAGGCAAATGTTCCTGTGTGTTGATGCTTCGGCACACGCTAGAGAATTCGACGGTTAGCAATCTTATGGCATCATCAAAAAAATCGCATCGGCGCGCACCAGGGCGAGCACTCCACTGGTGCGATTTGTCGAACATGCCATGATTTATAGATGACGTCTCTCTTAGTTATTGCGTAGCTTCAACACTCTTCATTTCCACTCTAAATGCACATCCAATTGTACAAGCACGCGTGCTTGTTGCCTGGCACATTCAAGAAATTTAACAGAAGCCATAAACAAATCTGTGCAGTTTGCCAATCTCATTCGCCAATAATAGGCCTCCTTTATCCTGCCCAGCTGTTTTGATGTGCGCGCGCGTTCACTGAATCACGGACGGTTTCAGTGCGGGAGCCATTTGATTCGTTGCAGACCCTGCGATAGCGTAGGAATGCATCGAAAGGATGAAATGCAGTCGGGTATTGTGTTCTGATAGAATCGTAGAGTGCACCAATATCTTGTCGACTCCTCCTCGTTCACTCATCGCGCAGAAGCGAAAGAAAAAAAAAGTCAGACAAAGGATACTTAAAAGGGATCTGTCAGTGATGGTAAGGGTTTCGTTATTAAAATCTTTACCGCTCAGTTTCAGAGAGGAGGCGGACGGTTAAACGATCATTGTTCCAACAATGTGAACGCAGTATAGAACGCGCGTGAGAGGATCTTGGTGTTTCTTTCACGGTGAGCGAGAACTTCATTTTTTTTTTTTTCAGAGAATAAAGCGAGGTATGAGCGCCGGCAGTAACAAAAACTATACAGAAAAGCACCATGAGTCGGCCATTCTGTTGGCGCGCGCCAGAATGTAACAGATTAATCTAGCTGTGACGACAGATTAATGGCCCGACGTACGCTCTTAGCGCGCAGCGTGCTCAAGGAACGATGCGCCGTCCAGCCATGCATGCATAACACTGCGCCCCCATAGGCTGCATCTACACCTCGATCACCTGTGCTCGCGCGGCGCGAGTCATGAAAGCGCCAGGTACACGGCGCCTTGTCTAAGGGCGGCCGTATCGCGTAACGCTCATTATTAATGGCTCCGTCCCGCCAGCTAGCGCGCACGCATCTCATCATTCTCTCGTGATCACTCAATCACCCCTGGTTCCCTGACCCAAGAGCGCCGGTCGTGTTCGGCCACGGTCCCCTGCAGCGGGAAAGCGCGCGCCCCGTGCGAGAATTCGTGACCAACTTAGCCCGCTTAAACCTCAGGATCTCTAACCGAGATACGCGTCTATATGCGTCGAGACGCGTTGCATTCGGTAACAATCCGTGCTTCCTCGTGGTAAGGCAACGTGACGGGCCTGATGTTATCGCAGGCATGCGGCAACGCGGGAAAATTAAAAAAAAAAAGAAAGAGTAAAACTCAGTATATCAGCTTTCGAGAAGGGTGGAACGCCGAAACAATGCCGCAGCTCTTTAGTGAGACAATAGCTGGACTCCACTGCCGGAGAGTCCGATCCCGTAGTGGCCACTCTACTGTATAACATGTACAGGGTTTGTCCGAAAAGCAATGTCAGTGATTATATTGTGAAGCGACTGCACGTCTCGGCGCGTGTAGGACCAGTTGGGATTGGTGGAGGGGGAAGTTAGCTTATGCCCGCGCAGTCGCTCAGTCGACCGCGGCCATCTGGGGAGTAAAGACAGGCTTTCCCGTGACACTAATCTTAATTTCCCGTGCAAGCCGTGATGCAGCGCTCGTTGGAACAAAGGATTACCATCAAGTTTTGCGTGAAACTCGACAAGTCCGAATTGGAAAATTCTCCTATAAAGATGACATTTGCTAAAAATTGTTTGTTGAAACTTTGTATACCGGTGGCACAAGGACTTTTTAGAAGGTCGTGAAGAGGTCAGCAATGAATCACGTGCTGGGCAACCATCAATGACCATTACCGGGAAAGAGGTGACGCGTGTGAGAGATTTTTCGGACTCAGACCGTCGTTTTAGTGTCCTTTTAGTCGCACAGACATTGAACATTCCAAAAAATACCGTTCACAACATTCTGATGAATAATTTGCAGATGTGAAAAGTGTGCGCGAAGATCGTGCCCAAAGTGTTAACGGACTACCAAAAATCGCGCAGAGTCGAAACGTGCTAGGAACTTTTGTACTTGTGTGAAAGTGACTCCCATTTTTCCGACAATGTCATCACAGGTGGCGAGTCTGGGGTGTTTGAATTCGACCCCGAGACAAAAAGGCAAAGTGCCGAGTGGCACATCTCGGCGTACCCCTCGCCCAAAAAAAGGCCAGAATGAGCAAGTCAAAGGTCAAGACCATGGTCATTGTGTTCTTTGACATCAGGGGGTTCATCCACCATGAGTTGGTACCACATGATACAACCGCAAACGCCAAATGTTATGTGAAAGTGCGCAAAAGACACAAACGAGGAGTTAATCGCGCCCAGCCTGACATTGGGGGCGACTAGGAACTTCACCGTCACAATGCGTCAGCCGACACCGCCTTCCTCGTGACGCACTTCCTGGCCAATTCAAAGGTGCCAACGGTTCCCCAGCCACCCTACTGTCCTGAAATGACTCTCCCAGTCTTATTTTTGTTCCCGCGCTTGAAAATCCCCATGAGAAGACATCATTTCGGGGCAGTTGACTAAGTCAAAGCGGTCTGCACCACGGCTCTAAAGGACATTCCGTAAGAGGCCTACCGTGATGCCTTTGATGCCTGGGAATCTCGCTGGAAGCGATGTATCAACGCAGGAGGAGCCTATATTGAAACCTTTTAATGCGTTGTACCGATCTAACTAATAATTTTTTTAATCGACTCATTGACATTACTTTTCGAACATAGCCTGTATACAAGTACAGAACAAATGCAGAAGCGGCGAACGATCAGCGATTTTCCTAATTCCCTGTCCAAGAAATTGGCACTGACGTTATGCATATATTTCCCTCAGGTATAGGAAGGGGTGGAAAGGCAGGGATAAGCATATGCGTCAGATGTCTGCATAGACCTCACAGTCTGAACAACAAACCAGACTCATCAGCGAAATCCAGAAGCGAGTCGTACACGTCACGCTTATCGAGTCAGCCCGTTGGTCAGATCCAGACCTCGTAATTAATAAATAACTGTGTGCTGATACGTTCAAACGGAATGCTCGTAATTTACATACATCTATCAGTCAACATACACTCCCTGCGTCCTCTCACTAACAACGTATGTAACTTAGCATCCAATGCAGTACCTCGCTGTATAGTTACGGTCACTTGTTGACGTCATGAAGTTTCCTCTGCCCGTGCTTTTAAAGCTCAATCGGCAATTATAGGTGACGTGAAAGTTACGCCACACATATATAGAAGCATGCCCTCCCACAAGTTTCGCTCGTCACGTTTGCTTTCACTGGTTTAACCCTTTCGGTGCGCAGTACAGTGACGTTCCGGAAGCGTTGTCACGAAACCACCCTGCAGTAGTGCAAACTTATCCCTCGAAGCTAGCAAGTATGAACGAAAACAAGCGATGGACGTTTCACACTTAATGCGCACGCTACAATGCCGCGTTACACGGCCCATTGTATGGTCTATGCCCGCGCTGAACAACCGTGCGAGCACTGCGGAATAGAACGAAAGCAAACATTCTGAGGTCTCCACGCCGTAACAACCGGCCATTGAACGTCACTGCAAGGACATTCGGGGCACGAAAGCGCGAACTGAAATAAAATGCGAACGAATCTATGAAGAGAGAGAAGCCTCGTGCAGAGCAATAGTTCCCTTCCTTCCACCGAGCTCCGCTTCACTTTCTCTCCCTCTGGCAATCGCCCGATTCTTTCCCCTCCATTGTTTCTTCAAACATGGCCCCTTTGGCACCTTCAGCTCAACGCGAGACGAAACAACGCCGCCGCTCGTTTTGTTTCCGCTGCCAGCTCCCCCCCCCCCCCCCCCAACCACCTCCTTCTCAATCCTCCCTCCTCCTCATCGTCTCTACGTTTGGTCCGTGCTGCGCGCTGCGTATACAAACGAACGAACCGACGACTATATGGCGGGCAACCAAGGGCGAGAGAGACTCGAGCGCGCGCGCCCGTCGCGCCGACGAGTAGACAAATGACGCGTGAAAGCCTTCTTTCATTTGTTTCCCCTCGTTTGTCGACGGCATCGGACTCGCAGGCGTCGAACGTCGCATAGCGCGCGCGTTCGGGCGAGTGTGCGCGAGATCGCCACGTTCGCGGCGCAAAACAAGCGTGCGCCAAAACGCCTTTCCGAGCGAGCGAGCGAGCGAACGGCGCTGGGGATATCGCTCAGCTGTACACAGCGTTCTCGCTCTACGAACGGAGCCGCGAGGCGGATGAATTTATGGGCAGTTTTGGGGGAGCGCCAGCGGCACCCGTATAGCCTCCGCCGCTGTTATGCGGCAGCTTCTGTGCCACAGTTCGGAGCATTTTGTCTTGCCTACATACGGTGCTAACAAACAACAAAGCGTGCGGCCGGTGCTAACCTTTTTGGTGGTGGCAATTTTTTTTTTTTTCGGCTTTGTTATTGGCCCGTTAACGAAAGCTCGTGCGGGACCCGGCGCCGTTTTAAGCTGAAAATCGGGGCGGAAGTGTGTATAGTTATACGATGGTGCGATGGGGCCACGACCTCGGGAGAATTTCTGCCGCGGACTCGTATACTATGCGCCGATACATCATCGCCTGTTTTGAACTAACGTCAGAGAAACAACTCGCGAAAAAAAAGAAAAGAACTGGTAGAGTCGTATTCGCGAGGCGTGAGTCGACATTTTCTCGAGCTTCAAGCACGCGCCTTCTTTCGGACACGAAAGGCAGAGCGATGGAAGGCAAAAAACGAAGGCGTTGCCAGAACTGTATACTGACAGAGGGGCGAGACCCGTGACAGCACCGCCCTCTTTCTGCGGCATTCCGTTTGACTGTCGGGAAAATGGTTTTGTTTTTCGCGCGTCTCCGAAGCGGAACGCCCGAGGCCCTCGCGCGCGTTCAATGGGGCCAGAAAAAAGTGCGCGCTAACGTCCGTTGGCCTTCCACTTCCCTCAGTCTTTGAACTGCGGATGATTCGATGGGTGATGCGAGAATAGAAAATAAATCATAAGTTTATCATTCGAAAGAAACGTGTGCGCGGGGGCTAGGCGCTGGCCATGTATGTGGGTTAATGGGCGTGGCTTGCTGCAAGAGGGTAGAACAAAAGGCACATAAACGAAAACTCAAGGACGTCGTAAACAGTGGCGACGCCCTCGTTTCGTCGCTGCATGATTACATGGCGCTAACTCCCACCTCTCGTGCTTCACACGTCGCGAGAGGCGTTCACGAGGACACGATGTTGCTGCTCGCCTTTCTTCGGGTCATTTATCTGGCCCGTAAACAAAGATACCGCGCTTAACATTTACGCTGAACGAGCGCTGCTTGCTCCCATCGCTAACTTCATTGCTTGCTGCTGGCTTCTCGTCTTTTCCGTTTACTTCACTAGCGGCAAATATTTATGCGCATGCGTATTACGTGGCAAGTTTCCGGGCTTGCCATTTCGAAGGAATAAACCTCCGCAGTAAGCAATAAACAAAATACTACGCTAACAGTGATCACGATCGACGGTTGTCGAATGAAGTCACTGTTCAAGCCATACATATGCTATGTGCATGTGTGCCGCCGTGTATTCTAGAGCTCACATATATTGGACATGGTATACAGTACTAATTGCGCAAGCACTTGTTGTTGGCCTAGTGGGTATACTTTCTGTGGGACACAACTGCCACTCAAAGGACACATAAATCACAGGCACGAAAGAAAACAATCGCGTTTTTTGACTGTTTGCACCGCGCGTGCAATTTCGTTAGGCATGCTTGTCTCGCTGTCAAAGGGGAGAGAGCGTTCACGAAGTTTTTAGTATAGGAAGCTCGTCTTGCACCGAGTGATAACTTAGCCCCAGTTTTAGTTCAGTAAACAGCCTCCGAGATAGCCACCTGCCTGGAAGCAAGACAATCTGGGCGTGGTAGCCACAACAACAACAACAACAACAATTATTATTATTATTATTATTATTATTATTATTATTATTATTATTAGTAGTAGTAGTAGTAGTAGTAGTAGTAGTAGTAGTAGTAGTAGTGGTAGTTGTAGTAGTATAGTAGTAGTAGTAGTATTACATAAGAACAGCAAATACTACTGTACTACTCATGTATCGAATGCCTTTAGACACTGACTACGCAAGATCCTTTCTTAATTTCTTTCCTGTCACAAGGATGTCACATTGGGTTCCGTATTGCCATTTCTTCGCTCGCTTCGAGGCAGTAAATGGTCAGATTTAGCGTCGTTTCATCGTGTCTCTGACCAGCTCGAGCTCGTGCACATGTGGAGCGAGTTCCGATGTCAAGATGCTACATACCAAGCAGCAAAGGTCTATTGATTTTGCATACTGAAAAGATTTTGCGCCAAAAAATAACACACACAAGAAAGACGACGACACCACGGTGTCGTCGTCTTTCTTGTGTGTGTTGTTTTTTGGCGCAAAATCTTTTCAGTATGCAAGATCACCAACTAGCCCAGCACTTAACTCTTCTAAAGTCTATTGATTTCTTTCTATCTATACTGTCTTATATCTGTTCAGCACTTACAGCGCTTGTCATGAGAATGGGCACGTAGTATGCAATAAAAAATTGATCTGGGCAATCTATTGCACAACCTATTGCTACACAGATGATCGTGCGAAGCGTTCAGAATGCGACTTGCTGGATCTCTTGCACCTCAATAATAGCTCTGGCCAAGAGCGCCTCTCGCATCTAAATATATCTGCAATATTTGTGGCAGTTGCAGGTTTCCATCAAATTATTAAAGCATTTCCTCTTCAACTTATGGCTTTTTACATAACGCTTCTTGTAGGTTCATCCGAAAGCTTTGAATGAATACCTTGCAACGCATGACAACGGTATAAAATGCGGTCAGAAGCAGAAAGGTATTGGGCGCGAGGACTTACCGTAGTGCCACCTACCGACAGCGCCTGGGTGACGTTTAAGGCTGGATAAAGTGCCGGGACGTCTGCGACGCGGGCCGTCGCGCGTGATTCCTTGAGCAGTTCTTAAGGTTGGCGACGCCAGGTTCGTCACGTTAGGGTGGCGCGAAAGCGTCCATTTTATACGAAACTAACAGTTTCAGGATGATAAGAAACTGCGGGCTCGCTGCAATCTGCAGGGGAACGCACCGCCCCCAGTGGCGAGACCGTGGGCGAGACGCGGACGCGGTGCATTCTGGGTGACGAGGCCGCCACGGAATGCAGCATGTCGCATCTCGCGCCGGCTGCAGCCGGGGGAACGTCGACGGACGCCGGATACATCGGCCGCGCCTCGCGTCGTATAGAGTGCTGCGCTTTCACTGGCGTGGCGTCGCCGTGCCGAGTGGGCACGCGCGTCAACGCTACGTCGGACTATAAAGTGGCCTTTAGGCGCCCGTTCCATCGTGGAGCGTCGGAGTTGCAATGCCTCGTAACCGAGCGAACGCGGAGCGCAGCGGCAGGTGAAAGAAGTGCGCGCGAGGAAGAAAGCGAAGGAGGAGGCTAATGAGAGCATGAGGCGGGAGCGGTGGAGGAGCAGAGGGGAGACGGCCTGCTCATGCGCTGAGTTGTCGGCGGCCATGGCATCGCCAGCCGCGTAGGCGACCTCATCTACGCTTCAGAGGGGGGCCAGAGTGCGTAAGGTGGGGATGGCTACGCTCGTCCGCAGCGTCAGCTGCTGAGGTCACTCCACGGTACCAGCGTGTGTGACGGGGATCACTGCTCCTGCAAGGGTCGATGGCGAGCGGCTACGATTAAGGCTCGATGTGACGCTCCCCTGGGTGTTGTCGCCGCTGACACTGGTGGCACGATTTCCCTGCGACGAAGGGCCGCTCTCGTCGTCGGTGGAACGAAAGCGTGAGAGGAAAAGCGTAGTGCCGCGCAAGACGGACTGTGCGGGCTCCGACACGGCGCCAGAGCAGCGCGCGTCGTCTGTATGGAAACAAAGCGCTGCATCAGATGCCTGGCGGCAGCTGTGATTCGCTCCCACGCGTCACCCACGCCGTGCCTCTCCCGATTAGCGAGGCGGTCGCACCACACTTCGCTCCGTTTGCTATGTGCCGCACGAGACAGATTGTCCGCGCCAGCTACGCTACTCACAGCGTTCTCCTCGTGATAAAAAATCAAAATCTTTAGTCATTCCACTCTGAAGGTGGATCACCAGCGAAGCTGTTTAGCACACGGCACACGGAGGTGACAGAATTTTGAACACAGGGATATATATATATATATATATATATATATATATATATATATATATATATATATATATATATATTTGCGTCGTCCACGCAAATGTACATAAAACCATGGGTGTACCTTTGTTCAATATTCCTTCGCATTACGAGAGGGATGAGCCATTGCATATTTGGCTTGCTTAGGGGGGTATGCGCCATTGCTGATGATTATAGCTATTGTTGACGCAAAGCAAAAATGCCCGCAAGCCTATACTATAAACATCGTTGCTGTAAAACCATGTACCTATAAAATCATAATACAAAATACTGACACGTGAAGTGCAAAAACATATGGAACTGCGCTAAAATTTCGCATTAGGAATATTTCGCAATGGTCGGCGAAATTTTTTGTCGTACTACCGCGGAAGTTCGGTTAGTTGTAGCAGTTTTAGGCATAAGTTCGTGTTCTTTTATTTTATTTTAAGGTTTTATCTGCAGTTTTAAAATATCTGGTCCTTCTCCGTGCCAATTTTGGACAGATTTTGCTCTAGTTACTATCGCAGAAATAGAGAGCCTGGTAGCATCTACAGAAGCTCAACGGTCGTTAAACCCCGTGGCAAATATTAAAGCTCTCATATACATGCAGAAATAATGATTTGCATTCCCAGCAGAAGCGAGATATACAAGAATACTATAGAACACTATAGAGGCGACATATATGCGTCTAATGCAACCAAGCATGCACGTGGCACAGGGGCATATCTCGTAAATCTACAGCGTCTGGTTGGTGTGAATATGTGCAGGGAACTTGCCGTAGATGTTCGGAGTTTACAAGTACACTTTATTAATTTTAGTTAATATCATCTGATTTTTCTCTCGGGCAACTCGCGCACGCGCATGTATTGGATCGTTTGGTGCGATCAGGTTATCTTTTGCTGTCTACGTACCATGATATGCGGCTCAAATCTGTGCATAACTTTACGCTGCAATATCTTCCTCAGCTTAAGAGCAACACCGTTGGATAAAACTATGCAGAGGCATTCTTAGGCTTTATCAGCAAACCCCTTTATTGATTTCTTGCGTAAGAAGCGTAACGTGCCTCGTAGCTGTGTCTCGTTCGCCTGCACCTCAGTGCAGCCTAACATAGACAGTGAAACTTGCTGTAATAACCTGTTTTTATGGCAGCCGACGCCCCGAAAGAATAAAAAAAACTCGAAACTACTTTCATGTTTTTGTGCTGTACGGTAAATTTGACGTAAGATAAGCACTTCTTTTGTATCATGTAGTAATGGGGCTGTTGTGGCGGATGGCCGAGGTTCGTTCCCAGCACCGGACACTTGAATTAATTTTTATTGAAGAGATCCGAACGGGGCAAGACCGGAACCCGGCTACCTATGTACCGCAATGTGTTGGGGTATAGTCAAAGAATACTTCCGAGCATCTTGGCGTGTGGCCGCCATTTGTGTAGTCGTGTTACGATGCCGTGATCACATCTACATTGATCTATGTGTTTGCGAATGACCATTTGTTATGCATTTTACACATACTATATACAATAATATTTTAGTTAAAACAAATTGAACGCCTACAGTTATCTCTAGAGGTCTTTTCTCTTTCTTTCTGTCTTCTTTTTGTCGTCACAAATGCGAGCTTTCAACCAGGCTGATATTGTCATTGAGATGAGCTAATGCATCCAGAACATCGCAACGTCCCCCGTTATTACGACCACTAGACAAACCAGCGTAAGCGTGCAAAAGTTCACATGACCGAGTCTGCCTTTGACTGATATATCTATAAATTATAGATTGGAAAAGTTGACAAAAAGAAGATTATGTCGCAGGTACCTACGCAATATTGAATTGTGAAATTAATGAAGGATTTTGATAGATGAAGGCTGTTTGTGCGTGCGTGCGTGTGTGTGTGTGTGTGTGCGTGCGTGCGTGCGTGCGTGCGTGTGCGTGTGTGCGTGTGCGTGTGTGCGTGCGTGCGTGTGTGTGTGTGTGTGTGTGTGTGTGTGTGTGTGTGTGTGTGTGTGTGTGTGTGTGTGTGTGTGTGTGTGTGTGCGTGTGCGCGCGCGCGCGCGTGTGCGCGTGATGATGCACATGGTAGGGCACTCCGGTGTAAATTTGACTACCTGGGGTTCTTTAAGGCGCACCCAATGTATGGTACACGGGTGCTCTTGCACTTCGCCTCCATCAAAAGGCGACCACCGCGGTCGGCATTCGATCCCGCGCCCTCAGGCTTGGAACCGCAACAACAAATCCACTACGCCACCACGACGGGGAAAAATAAATCCTTTCGGCTATTAATCATTTCGCAACCAAACGCAGGGCTCGTAACTTGCAATTTTAAATGAGGCAGAATAGGATAAGATGTATCACATTCCTCGTGACCTATAACTTACGGACTTTCATATAGTGTTCACAAGCGTTTTAGATACACATCGCATATAGTGTCTTTATTCAATTTTATATACAGAATTGCGACGTTTGATACGACACCGATATGCGACACAAGCGATCTGAAACGTTCCTTGTCACTAAAGTTGCTATAGAATGTACTCGTTGTAACATGAGTTTGAGCATAGCTTCTCGAAAAAAAAAAACATAGTCATGGGGGAACCACATATGAGGGACAATGGGGGTGATGCGACGAGGGTTTCAGCCGCGTCCTCCCAGAATCGACGGCTCCTAAAGTGACTAGTGGATTCGGTGTTGAATAGTTGCGCTTCGCCGCTTTTAGTTAGTATAAAGGTCTCCATTGATCGCTTGTGCGCGGTTTGTCGTCGAACGTGTTCCTTGTTACAGAATCGCTACAAAAGAGTTGGAGCCCGGAGTCTTTTGCGCCCATCGCCTTAAGCATAATCCGCAGCTAAAGCATTTCAAGTTGTCCAAGCATTATCTGTTAAGAGGAGACCTTGCTTTACTATTTAGCACGTCGGGAGCCGCCGGATGTACATACTATTTCCCGTTTTTATGGCGTGCGTCCGAGCTATCCGAGACAACAAGGGGACTTCTGATGCGTGCCTTGATACCGCGGTCATTGTTGCGGTGATGAGTGCACTTAGTTGCGTCCGCCGAGATAACGCAGCACATGTATATGACGTGCGCTGACGTCATGAAAGCGCGTGCGCGTGCAGCTATGTCGTTCGTTGCTCGAGGACCTTGCGGTTGACGAGCGGCACGTTTCAAACCAACGGCAGCGCTCCAGTTCAAGCGTTGAAGCGCCGGGACAACCGCGAGTAACTGAGTGGCTCGCTATATACACCGTCTCAAACTCGCAACTCTTTGCTACAGCATGCTTGGTCGGTGGCGCGCGAAACCGTTTCCAACATCACTTGAAGCAGCTTAACTGGGGCGAGTTGGTTCGTTGTTGACACTGAGACAGAGAGAGAGAAAGATGAATGAAAGGCGTAGAACTATGAGTGAACTCGGCTGGCTATCTGTATGCAGTTGAGAAGGCGAAAGCGGTGGAAAAGAATAAGAGAAAGTCACGAGTCAGTGTACACTGTATAGTGACCGACGTATCGTAAATATCAGCACCATGGTACAGACGGTCGCTCAGTCCGGTTAACTTCAGAAACCGCAGGAGGACTCTTGCGGTCTCCAGCGCCTCTCGAGCGAGTTACCGTGGTCCCAAAATACTCCTAAACGAGAAAGGTATCCTGTCTATCTGGTTTACAACGATGTAGAGGGCAAGTCTTTCATCTCTGAAGGGCGGATAGTAGCACAGGAAGGCTACTACAGATGGAGATATAATTGTTGCTCTGTATATATATATATATATATATATATATATATTTCGGCCTCGCAATCCGGAGCTTCTGTCGGTGTTACGGGGATGGTGAGAGGCGGCGGGAAACGGGAGTGATGCTGTGACGTGGATGGCGTCGGCTCTTGATTGGGCTTCGTCCGCTTCATCTGACAAGGACGGAGGCAGAGAAACGCTATGCCGTCTCGTGTCAGTGTGTGTGTTCCTCTGTCTCCGTCCTTGTCTAGTGCATGCTGCAAAAGGTTATATGACATCTCGATCCACCGAGTGCACGTCCTTCATTATTGATCTTTCAGCCTTATATAGCCGAATATTTTCCAAGTATAACACTGCAAAATTTAACCACACGCTCGCTATGATATCTCACCAGAAATAAACTCGTCCCTCCCGTCGCGCTCAAAAAAAAAATAAAAAGTGAGGGCCCGTATTCAGAAGAAGCTCTTGTGCAAGTATTGTTCGTAAGACAAAATTCCAGCCAGTCATGATGCTGGACACATTAATATCGTAGGCAAACGGTCAATGGCGAAGGGCACCACTTACGAACAGAAAGCTTTGTGAATTCAGCCCCAGAGCCCGCAGTCACAGAAAAGTTTTTTCGCTAGAACTGTTTGTAAGAGCAGGTGCCAGCCAATCGTAATGTTTCACATATATTAGCGAATGTGGCTGTAGCCAATGGCAAATAACAGCTCTCACGAACGAGAAGCGTCGTGAATTCGGCCCCTGGTTCTTCCGACATATATTTAAGAAATGGAGTGTGTAGCTTTTACGTTCTTCTGTAACTACCGGGTCAGCTGTAATAAATTTCAACGACTAAGTTTTTCGCAAACTTGAGCAAAAGCCTTTTTTAAAACCACGACCGTTTCCTGAGCTAACCTCGCCAGAGTACATGGTTCGTGCCAGAATAATTTGCCCCCATACCGGATAACCAGCATTAGAGGTGAGCAACCTCACCGATGCGTAATTACGTGCGCCTTACACGTCATTAACACTTAATTATCCCAGATTCATTACGCAGTACGGCAGGGGGGTGGATGTTGCGCATGTTCTTCAGTCAACGCAAGTAATTTACGACGCATGTGCTGACTTACGGCTAAACATCGAGAAAGGCGGAAGCCGCGCCTGCCTGAACTGTTCCTGTATGCTCTTCTTGTGCAACGAATAGTGCCTTACAGCTCTAACAAATCGCTAAGCCAGTCTTCTCTAAAGACTGTTCTCGAAAATAAACTCCCGACGAAGCCGCCAAGGGCCAACAACATTTGGCCGAAACCAAAGCGGGGTCCAGGCCCACCCCACCAAATCGCAGGGCACTGAATAAAGTTATCTGAATGAATGAACGAAAGACCCTTTCTTACCAGCTCATATTTGCGCTATGTCAGCTGTTTTCCTCAGCCCCAACGGTGAACGCTTGTGAATTGTCGATGTCGGGATTGACATCAACTGCTGTATTGTTCCTTTTTCTTTTTTTTTTTTTTTCATCGCGCAGGTCTTGGACCCGCTGGCCTGAGCGGCGGCGAACAGTTCGGTCTCGGCCCCGGCCGGAGTCCTCTGCAAGGAGGAGCGGGAGGTCCCGGTGGTCCTCCGGGCACCGGAGCCGGCGGCCCCCTGCACCATGGCTTCCCGTTGCCGGCCACCTTCCCGTGGGCTGCAACGGCCAGGGGCAAACCCAGGCGCGGAATGATGCGGCGGGCCGTCTTCTCGGACGCGCAGAGGCAAGGGCTCGAGAAACGCTTCCAAATACAGAAGTACATCAGCAAGCCGGACCGCAAGAAGCTCGCCGAGAAACTGGGCCTCAAGGACTCCCAGGTGACCTGCTTCTCGCGCGAGCGCCGTGTATTAGGCTACTTGACAGGCAGCGCTGGAGTGCCGTCATCTCGGGCTGTCAGTGCTGTCATGTTCTGTACGTAACAACATACACAGTACTGCGGTCGGCTTCTATGCGTGAAATTGGTTTACAGAGGCGTTCGGTGTCTCACGATCACGTCGATTTGATTTCACTGCACAGAAAATTGAAAAATTGTTCGTGTAACAGGGCCCGAGATGGCGGTGTCCACGAAATGAATCTTCTGTAACATCGCCTATAATCAGAGCTGAGTTTTATTACCACGTGTGACGCGGTTCGTCAGAATTCTCATTGTGTTGTACGTATATGGTGTATACACGGGCACACGCAGCTACCTGAATGTCGTCCAGTGCAGCGGAGATGCCAGGTAGAATTCGTACTCGCAACGCAATTGGCTACTGGTAGAATCTTCGACGCGTCATTGCTGTCGATGGCATGAGAATCCCTCACTTCTACCAATATTGTCGCGATGAAAGGCTTGATACACTGGGCAAATGGTTTTAATGGCTTCGCACTGTCGCTATCACGTCCATTACGTTGTAGTGTTTTTTTTTCTTTGTTTTTCACTCACCAGTCGTCGTATTCGTCTTTCAATGCACCAGTCCCTCTCAACCCATAACCTGACAGCGAGCACGCATGAGAGTTGTTGCTTGATAGCGTGTGGCGCTGTCAAATGGTTGCCTCATCTGCTTGACCGCCTTCAGTAGGCGGCAGGTCCCCCTAAAAACCAATGTCGCTCACATATAGTTTCGTGAGACCAGGCCATACTTTATTAGAGTGTACCTACATTCTGCCAGTAAACTAATCGCCCCTTCGTTGGGAAAAGTGCCTTTTTTGGAACCCTCGACAAATTTGTCCGGCACAGCCTGACGAATCTGGCGGTCTGACAACTTTCGCATGTACCGTCGAGTTCTCCGCCTAACTTGTTTAGACGCTTTGCGGTCTTTACGCCTAATTGCAGCCCAATCACTTTGAATCGCCACCTTTTCAATAGCTTCCTTCGCCGCCGCAATATTCATGCCTCCTTGTACTCTCTCCGAAACAAACCGCACGGAGCTCGCGCATCCGCTTCGGCCACCATCTGTTCCTCCCGCATGCGATCACTGGGCGGGCGCGTAAAATGCCTGCTCTCTCTCACTCTTCAGCCGCGAGTTCGCCAGCAAACGCTCTACACAAGGAGCACGCAAAGTCGCCCGCAAGGCGGTGGCGGACCCTATACCTCGCCGCGAAGCGCGCGAAACGAGAGCTCGCGCACGACTCCCACACGGCAACCACACCGCCGCCACCACGCACGGAAGTTCAAGGCAAGGCCACGTACTATGCATGCCGTCCGTTGCATTGGAAGCGAGCTGTAAGGCTCACACCGCCACCAAGCACGGGAGTCGGGTGGGGGCGCATTTTATTACGCCTCGGCCGCCCGCCTTCTCCCGAGCGATGCACGCACCCTCCCACCTTGTTCCCAGCTCGCCCGCCGCGCCGCTAAAGACGATGATGGCGATGATGGTCATCGTGCGCAGCGGGCATGATCTCCGCGTGCGCCGCATCTGCCAGGCGATGTAACTCTATTCCGCGGTGGGTGTGGCAGCTCGCGTCTCTCGCGATAGATGGCGTGCCTGCGCCCGACACCGGCAGGCAGCGGCGCACAACACAGGTGGGTGCGGATACACCGGGAGGAGGCGTAGAGGTATACGGGGCACTAAAATATTAATAAACGTGTAAGAGAGGCAGAGGAGGCGAAACAGTAATGAAGACGTCACAAAGAAACAAAGGCAGCTGAAGTGAGGCGTAAAATGAGAGCGAGAGAGAGAGGGGGGAACGAGCTTGCTGCTGTTTCCAGATGACGAAAACGAGGGGAGAGTGTTAAGAGCAGGAGCCACGTGCCTAATAAAAACTGACTACAGAAAGGGGGCCATGTAGCTAACATAGGCAACATAGGCATAGTTCCATCTCTTGCGCATGACACAGAAAACGCAGGGAGCGACGGGGGAAGATGATGCACTGTAAACTGTGCTCTTATGCACTGCACACTTACCGATGGTTGCGGGAGATTGAAAACAACAATGACGTGTATGCTCGCCGGCGAGGCGCCGTGCACGTACGGTGTATAATCTCGGAGTTCTCAGACGCCCCGGCTATACATAACCCGGGCGCTCGATGAAGACATTTAAGTCGGGTAACACCTCCGCCATAATTCATGCGGAAAAGCTCGGTCGCGCGCGAGTACGCGTTAGAGAGAGAGAGAGAGAGAGAGACGGCCGACCCCTTTCGCTCATCCTTCTTTGCTTTGTCTTCCTGGTTTCTTTTCTTTTTACACCTTCCGCCCCGTTTCCGCTAGAGCTACACTACGCGTTCTGAGCAACGCACAAGGAACACAGACGCGCGAGGCGCCCCGTAACGATAGCCCCTCGTATCTCACCGTACTCCAAGCGCTGCCCGTTCCTCAAGCTCAGAAGACAAAGAAGAAAACCCCCCAAAAAAGAAAGATGGAGTGCGACCAAAGTACCAGAGCGCGCAAGACCACGTCGCCTTCACGAGGAAGCAAGGCACTGCAGCGCTAGGCTGCCTCAAGAACTGCTGCTTGCGGACCGAGAGGGAAGTAAGCAGGCAGGCGTGGAGGTGGTGCGGGGGAAAGGGGGCTTGGCCGCGCACGATCGCTTTCCTCCTCAACGACACTACATAACCGAAACCTGCCGCGGCGAAGCGCCGCTTGCCCCGAGCTCTCTCGATCCACACCCCTCGGTCCGCTGCGGCGGCGTTACAGATGCCCCGGAGAAGCCCATAAATATCCGCGATAAGGCCATCCGTCGCTTCACGGGGGCGTCGTCGAAAACCGCCCACTTTCGCGGCGGCCGCGACGGCGGCTCCGTTGTTTCTCGACGGCGCAACAGCAGCGGCAAGCAGCGCCACAGAGAATGCGTGCGGCGGCGGCTCGGCGCATTAACGAGAGAGCATCCATCCGTAAGGGGGAAGTTGGGGGGGGGGAGGAGAGGGGTTGCTGTGGCGCGCACACATCCATCCATGTATACGCTTATATACAGCGCGTGCACGCGCGTTCGCACGCACGCCCGAGACAGTGTAGGGTGTATCTAGCCAGTGGGTCGCCCCGCCGTCTTGTGTTCCGATCACTCTTGGCGCGTCTTAATCTATCGTCCTCGTCCTTTCTTAAAGCCGCCCTCTCCTCCTCCTCACCGCTCGGGCTTGTTATTAATGTAGTTGTTTATAGCCCGCTTCCTCACTCTTGTACTCATCTCTCCAACCCCCACCACCCCACCTTTAGAATTTTTACAGCTTCTTCATCTGGTCGAAACGACCCTGTCCGGACAAGAGCATGGTCACGCCCAGAGGGCGTTTGTTCTGCAGCTGCATAGCGATGTGCTTACTATATACTGTAGTTCGATCTTCATCGTATTTTTTTTTTCCTTCCGGTCTTATTTATGCGCCATCTGAAACCTCAGTGTGGCGTTGCCTCTCATCCATTCTTTCCTTCGTGTGTCGCTTTATATGTGTCGAATGGTTCCTAAATGGGGAGGCCATCGATGTCGCGAACACGCCAGCCGGACCACTTAACGCCGCCGCAACGCGTGCATGTGGCGCTCTGTCGACGGTTATCGTACACAACACGAATGACGAATTGTAAGCCTCCGAGGAAATTCAGGCGCATATGCTTTCGTCGAAAGCACCGTAAAAAAAAAAAAAACGTGGAAAGAAGAAAGAAGTTGACAACACAAATGCAGCGTACTTTTCAGCGGGTGATTCCTTTTCGTTCCTTCATATTTTTATCTTTTCGTTAGCCATCCTATGCGCCGCGGTTTTTGTTACTATCACGGATGTACACAGACTTCTCGAGTTTACAGTTACGCGAGCGTCTGCGGGGATATCTGAGACTGGTCACAACATTTCATATTGATATGGCACCTGTTCCTGGCTGCACGACTATGCGTCTTCTGTATGCGCCTTATGGACGTCACCTGACAACATGTTTGCTGCTGTTTCTGTATGCCGTGGTCTGCGCATACCTTGAAACGCTGTCTCCGTGCAGAAACTGCGAAGTATATTTTAAAACAAATCATGCTATTCTAAAGATATCTTTCGCTGTGTATAAGGGGCGCAGTTCTCGAACTGCTGTCAGCGGACCACTACAGGGGTACCCAGGGAGCTGCGGTAAGCACTTGTCATTGACGATCGGAATCTATTGAATGCGGTTATGGTCCGACGAGGTATTCGGTCAATGTGAACGTGTGATTTGCGCGTTGATTTTGATCTATTCGTATATGAGATGCAAGGTTGTGGTCTCGCAAGACTCGTGGCTACGTCTTTCTTGAACACAACCTGATATGGTCACCCTCTCGCTCCATACACAGCATTAGTTCCAGCTTGTGCTGTAGACGGCCAGAGAGAAATAAGACGCCCAGGACGTCACTTTTGTAGTATGAATACAGGATTACAAGGAACGATATTTCTTCAATCCTCAAGGTGGAAGAAGTTGCATAAAATGGAAGGTTGGCATCCACTGGAACGTTGTGCGAGGTTCCGAAGCTTCATGCTTCCCAGCAAGACTTTCTTTCTAAGTAATGCATGTGGATTTCTTTCGCAGCCTCGTGCTGCGAGTAGGTGCCAACTGTATGTCTTTCATAACGTGGTTCTAATTGTCGGCGTGTGCTTTTCCATGACAAGATAAATAGGAAATATTCGAGGCTTTAAGAAGCCTGATGAACTGCATCGAGGCAATCAGACGCAAGGCAGGATTCAATGAGGGTAATGCTAATGCTATTTGGTTTCTACATGCCATGATCACCACTGACTAGGCTCCGGCGGTGTTGGTAATACCGGGGACGCAGTGCAAGAAGGTGTTACCGAAACACATTGGCTCTTGTATACCGCTGCGTGAAATCCGCCACGTGGGCCTCAATGCCCCTCTTCGTGCCTGCCTTTTGTGCCACCAGTGCTGAGGCCGGGTCCACTGGTTCTCTGTCAGTGCGTCTCCTGCCGATCACGAAAGTATTATTGACGATACTAGTTGATAATACTTATATAGTACGCAAACATCCAGCGTTGTGTGAAGTCTGCGTATCCTCATTGTTTCCCGTCTCTATCGCGCTGGCAAGATGAATCATTAAAGTAATAACCGACAAAAATGTTTTGCAAGGTCTTAAGTGTAATCGCTGGGAATGCATGTTATCCAGGAATGTATTAACCGATCCAAAAAGAAATAGTAGGCGCAACGCATAAAGGTGTTTTCAGTGTTGTCTATCTGTCAAGAGCGTATAAATGGGGACATCGGATCAACCAGATCATGGAGATCGCGTTATGCAAGGTGGAGAGCACTCAGTGGTCGCGACATCGTGTGGAATTGACAGCATAATCAATAAACGCCTGTCCAAAGCGTCAAGGAGTTGGTGACGCGTGAGCCTGTGACACGTGCCAAGGTCGCTGCTCTGGGAACAATCGAGTCATGCGAAACCTGTCAAAGTGTGGCGTCAATTGCCCTTTTTCGGTCGTGGACACGTTACCCCACAGCAGTGTCGATGGTTTACTATAAGACACCGGTGATTACTGGCAAAAGTTTCCGATCACCTGGACACAAGCGATTTCCATGC
Source organism: Dermacentor andersoni (assembly GCF_023375885.2). Lineage (NCBI taxonomy): Eukaryota > Metazoa > Arthropoda > Arachnida > Ixodida > Ixodidae > Dermacentor > Dermacentor andersoni. The sequence goes on along the minus strand of NC_092817.1, from coordinate 95,559,476 downwards.
CTCCCGGATTTTCGTGTTCGAAGCCTGTACAAATTAATAAGTCAGAAGAAAATGAAAAAAAAATGAAAACGCTATTTGGTCGTGACAGCCATCAAAGCCCAGTGCGTCAGCTCGTTCCTTTGTCTCCCCGCCTTTCGGATGTCTCAATTCAGCGCTTGCCACCCGAACAACGAAGAGGGGAACTTCGATCGAGACAGGGTGCGTGACCCTTAGAAGAGAGCCCGTCCCGTGCCCCATATCAACTCTCCTTCTCTTCCGCCCTGTCTGTCCTCTCGCTAATGCGCCTTTCCGGCGGGAACAGGCTTAATTAAAAACGCGACAACTGGAAACAAAGTCGGGGCGTGGTTTTTAAGGAGTCGAAAGACAACCTTGCCATCACTCTTTCAACCCCCCCCCCCCCTCCCCGTTCTCAGCGGTCTTTACAGACTATTCCTTTCTTCCTTCAGCAGGCTGCTCTTGTTCACGCTTATTATACCGTAGTTCGTTATTTTTGCGTGTTCTTTTCTACTTTTGCTTTTCATGCTACTTGGCATTTTCCCCTCACGCTCCTGATACCTAACTTAGCTTAGTATTTGTTTGAGGAGCATTCTAAGCCGACCGCCTTTGCAACAGTCCTTCCCCCCTCCGTTCGTTCTTTCTGCGCGCTTTATTTCTCACCTCGGTCACGTGCTTGCGTGCCTGCAGAAGCTCTTGCGTGCACACCACACGGGGTGATTTTCTCCCACTTCGCTTTCACGTATATCCAGTTCGCATACGGTGCAACTGACCGAAAAGGGCAGTGAAGTTCTGCATGCATGGCTCACAAAGTTTTTGGAGCAGGAGGGTAAGCACGAGGGATGCAGTGTGTGCGGGCGAGGGCCGTAAAGGTTACAAGAGAACGGTTAAGTGCAAACGAAAGAAAGACAGAAAGAAAAGAAGGCAAACGGCGAACCAGGGATGAATCCTGCGAATCGCCATTATCGTCTTTATTACGGGGCGTCACTGATGCCGTTGAGAGATCGGCGGCTGCGGCGGCGCGGTGTTCCGGGAGGACTATTTATTAGTTCTCGCGTTTCGCTTAATTGCCTCTCCCCGCTCCGACTATGTAGCGTCGCACGCAGTGAGCTTGGTAGCAGCTCCGAGCACCGGCAAGCGTGCGCACGCACTTGCCGAATACACACGCCTCCGCACGGCTCTCGATAGCACAAGGCGGGCCGAAGCTTCGAAGATTCACGGGGCGAAGACATTCGCCTATAACTTTGGTCCTTCGCCCCTCGTTGTGTGTGCCGCGTTTCCTCGTGGTTCTCTCTACTAATATGTACAGGAACTTCTTGAAATGAGCACTTCCTTTAAAGCCTATGCAGCCGTGGCAGGCAGTAGTGCCAACATAGGATTCACACATAACGATGCGTGCTGTATTTGTGACATTTGGCTGAATAATACAAAACGCTTGTACTTTTTGTAATCATGCATATATTTTACTTGCGAAATGCCATGCTTTGAAAAAGTAGTTCATACTTGCACGTCCTGCGTAAATTCATCAAGAAACATTCGTCACAGCTGTCTTCTCTGCAGTAGGATGCGTTCTGGGGGGGAAGCCCGCTGGTGTGGGCGTGTGTGTGCCCTTATGACGAGGCACAAGTTTGTTGCCGTTCTCTTGTTTGTTTACTTGCTGGTTTGTTTCTTTCATCTCTTAATTCTCGCATATATTTGAAACTCTTGTTGTTGTCTCACCTAAAAGTACTGACATGTAACGCTGCAGAGAGAGGGCGGATCAATGATTATAATGTTCACAAGTTCGCAAACGGCCTCTCTAAACAGAATTTTTCGTTGCGATAACTCTCAAAACCCAAACTTTAGATTTTTGGCAACATATACATCTATTCCCGCGTTGGCGAGCTCGGTGCGCGATGTTGCACCTTTTGACTGCCAATACGGAAGCATGCTACACGTGAGTGCTACACAAGTACTAGACCTACTGCACGTCACCGGCATAGAGTACCATCTGTTCATAAGCGTCCGTCCGTCGTCCATATCGGCGGGTCACCTTCGACTTCAGAGGCTTCATTGCGCAGCATCTCTGCCTAAACTCTGTAAGCACACGTCGTAAAACCCACCAAGCGATGAACCTTTTTGGCCAACGCCGTGGCTCCCACCTAGAGGCCGGGTGCATCAAGGACCGACACACTCCGGCGCTGACAGGCTGAAGCCGGAAAACAAAACAACTCCCACTGCAGGCCAGAGGCGATCGCGCGCTCCCGTGCCAGCACCGTTTCGAAGCGCTATCGCGCTAGCGCGGCACTTAGGGGCCGCGTACGATTACACGAGTCTATGGCTCGTTGCCACCGTTTAACATTATGATAAACCTCCACTTGCGTGCGCCCGCACGCACAGACACTCGCGCACGCGTCGACGGCGTCCGACCATCGATCGATGCGTGTTCGTGCGTGCGTGGTCTTTTATTGGTGGCTATAGGGACTGCGCATACGCTATCCGCTCGCTGCGTCGAAACACGCCCGTTAGCTGGCTCGCTCTCGGGACTTGGCGGCAACAACAACGAAAACAAGCGGCGCGCTGCCCGCGCGGCGCATAATGCATGCAAACCATAGCACGCTCCGATAGAGCCATCAGCGGCCCGCGTCGGAACGAAACGAGAAAGGGCTTCGTCGTGATTTAGTCCGCGCCAATAAGCATTAATGCGTTAACCTGGAGCCCGGAAAATTTCGCCGCCCGTGGCATCTCCTCATTCCCTGTTTACCCAACCCTTCTCCTCGCTCGGAAAGCGACGCCCATTACCATTCGACTCTCGGTTATCTGTTATACTCCTCGCCGAAGTCGTAAATAAAGTCGCACTGATTTGCACCGCCCGCGAGCTACTTCTACGTGCAAAGAGGTGCTCCCGCGCGCGCACGCGGGAGCTCCAGGTTCTCCACACGTTCCCTTCTTATCCAATCCGCCCTCGTCGTTATTTATAGAGCCTCCGCATACCTGCGCGCTCCCCGGATCACCATGCATGCAAGTTTCTGCTCACTACGAACACCCCGTGCACCGAAAGCTCAGTTGAACGGTAATAAAGACGAGCGCTCGGGGTACTTTCAAAACCGCGCGCCGGAGTGTGTGCAGCGGGAAAGGCGCACGTTGTAACGAACTGGCGTGTCTATATAGGCGATATACTATATAGTATATCTATGCAGGTGTCTATATTTCTCTTTTCTTTTTCGTCTTTTTTCCTTTCCGCTCCACCACCAAGAGCCGCTGATCACCGACATGCCTTAAACGTTGCGCGCTTTTAATTACCCGCCGCCGTGTAGATGTATATACACGAAACGCCAGCCGGTCGGCCAGGCCTGGCGCGAAGGCCTTCTTTCCTCTCCGCCCTGACTGCTCTTCTCTCGTTCGCAACGCCGCCGGTCCACGCCCACTGCCATATATTTCTCTCGTCGGTTGAAATCTTACACGCTCGGGAACGCCTCATCACCTCTCCATTTTTTCGCCGTGCGCTCTCACACACACGCACACTCACGCGCTCCATACGTCAGCAGCGACTATGGGTACGGCTTGTTTCGTCGCCGCTGTAGCTCGTTTCTGGCTGTTTCAGCTGATAGATACACATTTCCCCGGCGCTTATAACTTATTTCGCTATCCTCGGGCGTCACGTGCGCCTCGTATATAAAGCTATATATACGCCGCTGAGTATAGCTTGAAACGTTAAACCCGAAGGTGAGTAACGCCTTCCTGAGGAGGCCATAAAATCTCGACCGTACTCTGCACGTATGCAGCCTAATTTTCTTGCGTCACGTTGCCCCAACCGATTACACTTGCGACGTTCCCTATTGAGCAAGGCGCACCATCTCGCCTGACCATCGCTGCACTACCCTCGAAATCTCGTGCGCTGTATTAAGGGGTAATCGCGTCGGTCCTTTTTTTTATTATTTTTTTTACTGTGCGCAAAACAAGTTGAGAAAATTTTGTTTGCCCAGTGTCTAGTATTCTGCGCGCGAAGAAGCACGTACGTGCCCTGAGGATAATGTCGCCGTGTACGTTTCGTTTGTGATATTCTGGATGTTATCTCTTTTTCACTGAGGCAACCTTGACCGGAACATCCTGTCCCGAAGACCCCTGATCACCGGAAGCATCGGGATTTCTTCTTTTCTTCCCAGTTTTTCTTTTAATTATTCAGATCGCCCATTTGTTGTGTGTTTTACGTTGTGAGTAACATCATCTCGGTGCCAGGCGTTCCCGTACCGCGAGCTCGTTTGACTGTTATAGCCATCCTCGTAATTAGAACTGACAAAGCACCGCCGGCAACACTCTTCTAAACATGTAAATCTCGAGCTTCGTTTCTTTACTGCGAGCAAAATGCATATTTATGGGATCTCTAACAGGCCTCAAAACCTAGAGTCCTTAACTACGTTCTTGGCTTACAACTGCGGCGCCCAATGAGTGCTTATTGGGGCAAGGTCTCGATATTCTTGAGCACCGTTTTCTATGACAGTTTTCATGAATAAACTCACTTTCCTAAAAAAATAATGTCTTTTCATTCTACGTTTTATACCTGCCTTTACTAGCGGCACCCTCTAGCAGCGGAGCAGCGTATACCACTCTTATTTGAGGCAAGGCAGCGGGATTCCGGGAACCTTCGAATCACACCTATAGCAGCCTATGAAGAAAGTGCGCATGTTATTTTTATTTCTTATGGTTGTGCCTTCCGAATTCTGAGCGCACAGTGGTCATTGCTTATGCGCTGAGTGTGATATAAATTTTTGCAGAGGTTATCGCTCTACAACACGCGCTTGTTTCTTAAAGTCATCGCTGTCCACTCCTTCTGTGGAGCTCGAAATAGAGAGGATGTCGATTCTGTTTTTCAGAGGTTTGTCGTTTCTCAGGCATGCCTAGTGAAGATATAATCATTTCTATGCAAGAAACACGTGTAATAACTTCGCTGCTACCCTCGGGCTGCCACAATTAAGAAACTGCGGCTGAGAGCAATTTTTTTTCGTAGCGGTAATGTGTGTAGCCACACTTGTAAACCGAGTAAGTGTCAGCTGACTTGACGCTGTCTTCTTCTATCATCCTTTATTAACGTTATCTCAGCAGATTTTTAACTGTTAGATGAACAGTGGACCCAGGCACTGCAATTGTGGCTGAGTGCCTCGACCTAAATGGGGCCCAACAGGTTTCCAAAAGGAGGTTTCGAGATACCTTGCTGGGAGATTGGAAGGCGCGATAAAGGATACCCCCGAAGCACACTGACGGCGCGTATACAGGGTGACGCAACACGGTTGGGAGCACGCTTCGACCTTTCGCACGCATGCACCCTCAAGCGCGCTGTTGCAGCATGCACGCAAACTGGCATTTATAGCGCGGCCGGCCCGAACAAGTCGTCATCATTACAGCGATATGAACCCGCGAAAGCAATAAAGAAAGAAAGAATGGAAGGGATCCCGCGAAATGAGACACACTAATGTTACCTCAGCTGTGAGCTCGATTACGGCCCCTTTATTATCTTTATTTCTCTCTTCAGCATCTCGGAAAGTATCAGCCCCTAATGGCGATCATTTCATATTTATCACCGATGTGTAATGATGATTAAGTGCCCTCGGTGGCGCGATTTTGACGTCGAGGCGTTTGCTTCTGGCACGCGTTAGCGGCCACTTTGCTGGCAGGCGAAAATTTCGCGCGCCTCCGCTGCAGGCTGTCGCAAGAGCTGAAATCCTGTTGAGTGACAAACTGTGCGCCGCGCGGCCCTCTAATTAGCGCGAAATGGTTTCGCTAAATGCGCCGTCACCGAAACGGCTCCCGCGGGAGTGAATAAAGTTCGTCGCAAGAGGCCGTCCTACCTCGTGCGCAAACAGAATCAATTAACGTATCGTAGTTTATTCTGTGGGGAAGCTACTAATAGTCAGTTGTTGAATTCCTAGAGGAACGCTCTGCTTTGTACTTCGCTTCCTCGTATCACGCGGATCACGTCGCTGGAGTATTATATAGTTCGAGTTGCTGGCTTGTGCAGGAGCAGCGCGGTTCATCGTTTACCATGAGAAGTCAGGAGGAACGTTCCATGGCGCATCAGCATCTGTCCACGCGAAGTGGTCAGCCATGTCTATCTATGTTTCCCTCTCTCTCTACACCTTCATCTATAAAATTTTACAGCAGATTGTTGTGTTTGCTACAGGTGAACAAATTCCAACCGATTTCGGTTCATACCTGAAACTGAAACTCTGGGAACTCTTGCTGTAAGATGTTGCTGTCATGCACAGCTTACGCCACGATGCATTTTGAATAACCTTGACTTTACTTGTGCTCTAAACAGCAATCGCCTCGCTTCCTGCACCTTCCGGACTTCATGCCGAGGAGCTGTTGCATTCCGCCCATCTCGGAATGCGGCAACCACAGTTCGAAAACGTACCCGCTATCACGTACTAAGCAGCAGGACGTCATAGCCGCTAAACTACAGATACACGTGACCTTGTGTTCCGAAGCACATATACGCTACTTATTGAAATTATGTCCACTGTGTTATAAGCGGGACGTGCTCTGCTTTCCTCAGTGCCCAATCGTTAAAATATCCAAATGGCTTCACAGAATACGAACGTATTGCGAGTTTCTCAGAAAGTGGAGTCTAAAAGACCTTGTTTGGGGGGGGCAGGGGGGCGTCGCAATGCAGGCATCCTGTGTGTCTATATATATATATATATATATATATATATATATATATATATATATATATATATATATATATATATATATATATATATATGAAGATGATGGCTCTCATGAACGTTACAGTACGTACAACAAGTTCTATACAATTTGTGGCTACGGCGATTGCACTGGGAACCTGACACTGCACAGTTCTGTCGACATGCAGTGCAGAATGCGCATCGCCTAAACATAATTATATTACAGAAGTTGTACGACAACTGCCTTAACACTCGGTTACTTCATCTTCGTAATTTATTTATTTTATTCATTGTGTGCAATAAGTAATATTTATTGTTTATGTATAGATATATATGTCCGGAGTTTTACTGCCAGTACGAAAACGCTAGATTTTGTTTCGCCAAATCGCAACGACATATAGAAAACATCTCTGGAAAGGATAAATGCAATCTCCGCTATGGATAAATATGGCTTCTATATGAACGTCGGTGAAACACGTACGATTAAAAAGCGACTCGACGTCACGAGGGCTATTTCGGTACGACACGCTACAATGAAAACTGATCGCTCTCACCACACTAACCAAGTATACCGCCGCAAGTCACTGCAAGACATTTCTTTTTTTCTCGCGCGTGCGCGCCGGCGTCAAACCAACAAAATGGCTCGAGGTAGCCGAAATAAAAACTGAAAGGGGGGGGGGGGGGGGGGAGGACGCTTCATTGCGCACAGTGAAGAGTCTTTCGTCCACCCAGCGATCACAGATAACAGTGTCTCGGGCGATACGCACCCGCGAGGCAATCATCGTGCGTTGCCCAAACCTAACCAACCGTTCACTGCCGCAGCAGCTGCAACCTTTCGACGCGCTCATACTATAGCTGCGTCGCCCGAACCTCACGTACGCTCTGCTGAGCAGTTCGCGTCCGCGGGAGCCATGAATTAAACGCTTATATCGGCGTCTCTTCCTATCTGCATACTGTGTGTACAGCGAGCCGCGACACGAGCTTCCTGACGCGAGACGCCATCGACGTTTCCCGTTATATGGTGTTTTGCGGCGCTCTGTATATGCGGTACTGCCGCCATCAACAGCTTGCGTCGCGTTGATATGCCTTGCGTAACAAGTATATATATATAATAGCTCGCCGTGTGTACATATAACCGAAGGATGAAGAGTGCCCGAATTTCTCTTCGAAGGGAGCGATCGAGCGTGCTCGAGCGTTCCCTCCGCGTCAGTCCGCGACGCGATCCGGCCGTGGAAGAAAAGCCTTCATCATCGCCGCGACTCTCGCATTCTCTCGATCGCTTCCCGAACTCATTACAACGCGCTTGGTTAAGCTTCGCATGGCGAAAGCGGGGCGTCAGCTGCTTCGAGGTGAAATCCGGCCCTTGAGACGATTATTGCGGGCCTCCTTCTTTCATCGCCCCTATTTGGGGCGCTTCGCGCGGAAAGGAGACGCGCGGGCTTTTGTACTTCTTTTCTTTTCTTGCGAGGTTCAGTTTCCGAGAATTTACGTGCCTTGTGAAGAGGTTAATTATGAAGTTTACAGATTTAGTGCCTTGGTATCGAGAGCGATTTCAATAGCGGCCCTGCTTTGACGCATTCCTTCACGGATGACATGGACGTATAGTGCCAAGTAACTAAGGTTCACAATAGTGTTAGTTAGTTTATTAACTTATGTGCGAGAACTCGTGCCTTATCATCCCTCGTACCAGCGTTCGTCCTGTTCTATTCCCTGCGTCTGCGTCCGAATTTTTCGCTCAAGCGTTTTGCTCAAATATCGCCTGCAGACGGTTCTCAGCTATTACAGCAATAAAACGTGGTATTTGGGGTTCAGCTTTCTCATCGTCCATATGACAGAAATGACAAAAGTTCTGAGATAATGGACATACTGTAACTCTGTCGTAAAGTAAACATATAGTTACCCATAATACATCGGCGTACAATATCTATTTTTTTCATCGTATCTGTGTGATTTACGAACCCTATGTGTACATATATCACTTAAAGGGCCCCTGAAACGGTTCGGACAAATTTTGTAGACGCGTAGGGTACAGCTTAAGTAGGACATTCGCACAACAATTTAAGTGAAGCGTTACATATTAATGGAGCTACAAGCGATTAGAAGTTACCCTCCTCCCTAGCCATGCTTTTCCTCCTCAACTCGTTCGCCGAGCGAGCGGGACTAAGCTCCGCCTTCACTGGTTCGGCGTCACGATGCCACGTCACATCGTCCACTTCCGGTTGTTTTGGAGCCCGCCCCCGCCCGCGCGAGACCTCTCCGCTTGCCGCTTGGCCGTCGACCCCAAGCGGAGCTATCGAAGCAGCGTGCGTTGCGAGCAATCTGTCGTAGCGCCGAACGTGTCCGGTATTTCGGTAACCACAGGCAAGCTGATCATTTCGGCAAATGACTGGAGGCATAAACTCAACCTGATGAAGGAACTTTAGCGTAGACGTACGTGAGCGGCCTGATCGGTCTGCACGGTCCAGACAGTTGTTGGCGCAGCGCTTAACCAGCCAAACAAAGCGCTAATATTGCTCTAACCAAGTGTAAAACATTTTAAACATTTATAAAAACAACGTGTTGATGATTACACTCCTGCGAAAAATACACACCAGCAGCAAAGAAGAATACACTTCGTTGCTGCTACTGTGTATGGTTGAGCTCTGTGCCACCAGGTGGCTGCACCGTGCAGACCATTCACATTTGCGCTTCTGCTCATGCCATGGCTCATCCCGTTACGGCACAGTCAAGCGGCCAGACCCTGTCCCCTTGCGCTTGCGTTTGCCCTAATACCGGACTCGCGAAACGCTATTGCGTTAGTAATCTTCCGGTGTAAAGTGACGGCCACAAACGCGCAAATCCTGGCGCCGATCGGATAGCAGCAGTCCGATGCGCAGCAGCCAGCTCGGTCGTACGCTGCCTTGCAGAGGGACGTGATGTCACAGCTTGACATATTGCCAGTCGCTACTTTTGCAGTCCACAAGGCAACAAAGTCGAATCATAGTGCTCGCGAAAAGACTGAGACCGACTCTGACCGCGTAGCTCTCTTCAAAACGGGGTACGTTGTATACAAGCAGACGACCATTGCTGTTTGACGGAAGTGCTTGGGTGTACTGAAAAATTGTTCTTGTGCATTCTCTTTGTTACTTTCTCTTTATAAAAACAAATTAACTAACATTCCAACTATTACGAAGATCATTTGGTTACCATAAAGTTGGAAAAATTATCGATCACGCGCCCTGATCAGCCAATCGGATAGCTCGCCCCACTGACGTCATATGGGTGATTTCGGTCATATGGGTAGGGGCGGCTTAAAATTCCGCCGAGCAGTGCGCTGCGATCGGCAGCGATGTGCATTTTTAAAACCTTATAATAAATTACACGCTTTACGCGGAGCACTTAGATGTGTCAATTAATGATCAGAAGGACCTACTCTAACGACTCAGTACGTTTGTAGCAAATCGTCAAAAGCGTTTCAGGGTCCCTTTAATTTAGTTTCTACAATGACACATGTAACATTTGTATTGATTGTAGTAATAATACCCTTTGCCACATATTTATTGTTTGTACATGTCGTTGCGTCACTGTTGTCAGAAATGTATGCTTTAAATAAGTATAGGTAGAAGAAAGCGTTTCTTTGCCACCCAGCCGCGCATGCAAGCGGTAAAGGTTTACGCGATAGGAGGTTAAATCCATCTGGGCTTTTCTGAGGAGTAACATATTCGTACTCCTTACCTATGCAGAGCAAAACGAATATGTGACGTTGAGCCAAATTTCTACCTTGTTATGCCGACGTCTCCTAATGGGTTGGAGCAGCAGGGTTCGTGGCATGTAGATAATTTTGGACAGACTCAAGCGGTAATAGAAACAATTGAAGCAATTGGCCTGTCTTAACATGCAGTGCAAAATACTTCATATACAGATGCTGGTTGCACCAACTGAAAGATACAATGAACCTTAATAACAAGAATGGCTCATTGGCTTATGCAGGGGTACGTGTCAGTGGTGAGGATCATGAAACAAATCAAGAAGCAAAAAAATAAAAATACATAAAGAACACGATAATAACCTTCAGGTCAAGCTGAACCCGTGCAAGAACTCCCATGGAAAGTTTATAACTCACAGGACATCGGCCTGAGGGGGTGGCGTAAAGCACCAGACTTGGGGAAATATTTTATCGGGAAGTATCGGTTATTTAGCATTGTGAGTTTGCGGTTCAATATAGCCATCCACAGATTCAGTGCCGTCCGGAAAGGGTACGCTGAAAGGCTTCGTTATAGTAACACTTCGAGTAAAGAGGGGCCTTTACATTTCAAATAGTATAAGCCACGATTATTTGCCTGCTCTCACAATACTAATCGCTGTTCCTTATCGTGTCATTGTTTGGGAAAGATTAAACCGGCTTTAGTGAGAGACGTCCGACATTGTAGACCAGAATAGTTAATTGCCATTGGTCACGTTCATATAGACGAATACATCCGGCTGAATTGCAACACACGTCCATAGACGCCTATATGGAAGAACAAATAATGTGCTAATTAACGACGCTAAATGAGGGAAAACATAACAACAGCGCAGTTTTGAGACAAATGTTTGTTCCCAGCTTGCTCCCTCTGTGAGGGACGCAGTTAGCCGCCGTCACGTGATTCTACTTAGTACGCGATGCCGACATCATGCACCAGCCTCTCCGGTGATGGTTCTTGGGGTTAAGAACGTCTGTAGCAAAAAGCAGTCACGCAGCTGTTGCAAACGTCCAAATAAGTTTGCACGGCTATGACCACCATCATCGACAGCAGCCTACTTTGTCTAATTCAGGACTAAGGCCTTTCCAAATGAAAACACGGCTACAGTCGTCGCTAAATGCTAGAAATATTTCCGCTTCATATTTGAACACTCTGCTCCACCTTGAATATTCTTGGAGCGCCCGACAACCGCTTTGCCCGCGGAAGCGTGAAGGAATATGCTCGTCATTTCGTGCGAAACGCTCGAAAGGCCAAGAGTCGATATCGGCGCGCATTTTCTCGGTGATCTCGGCAATATTGCCGCGCCAAATGCGTTTCCGCTCGAGGGCACATTCTGGTGTACGTGGCTGAGATCGGAAGGACCATTTCCGTTATGCAAAAGCCTAGCTTTATGATTATGACGCCGATAAATGTGCTATAGGTAGCGGTATTCTCCGTTTGCGTTTGTACTATATATATAGCGCCTCCGAACAGACCTAATTTCCATATTTCACGGGGAATAATGCGAGCGCCGTCGCGATCTCCTGCTCCACACATCTGCATGTTCGCGTACGTAATGCGTTTCGATGGTAATAATAATGCGGGTTACGGTGCAGTGTTCCGAAAACGTTTTGCGCGATGTATGAAAGAAATTCTAGTTTAGGACTCCGGAGATATTTTGCATGCAGCACTTTCCTTAAGGTCCACTGTTAGGAGTGTTTCATGAGCAGCCGATGAAGGCCTGCTTCCTGGAACGCCCAAAATTTGTTATGCGCTAAACAATGGCATTTGTTCGGGCGTCTGTCACTAAGCGGTCACTGTATGCGGTAAACGGCACGGAGTAATCCAAAATGTGATTGTAAAGGCCACGTGACATTGTACTTAACTGTACGCCCAGTTAATAGAAAATTTATCGCGGCGGGCGGACCTCAAACGTATTTCTTCTCTAATTTATCACTCTAGGCACTCCGACCTTTCCTTTAGCTCCGTTAATCCAGTTGATGCCTCTTTTAGAGATGCCTACTTTTCCCTCCTATTCCAAAAACCCGCATACCTGATACGCCCTGTGTGCATAATTCTATATGATCATGTTGAATCACGTATGAAAGCGAGCAAGTTCACGTAAATAACCATGTGACCATATATGATTATGGTAATCGGCAGATAACTTCAGTAGGTTTTCAATCCTAGGTTTCAGTTGCATTATTTATGTGCAGAAAACTTTGTTGACAGTCTAGAGATGCGCGATTATCGCGCTATATGTGCAGCAACAGTCACCAAATCACTGGGCTATTCTGTGACTCAAAGGCAGCCCTGCAATCACTCTTATCAGCTCTGCGCCACTGCCCACATGAACAATTGGAAGCAGAGATACGATTACGCTACCATCAAGCGGTGGACAGAGGCCACAACAATGTATTTCAGTAGCTATCTGGCCACTGCAACATTACTGGCAATGAAAGCGCCGATAAAACTGCCTGTGAGGCACATGATGAATGTGAAATGACGAATGTGAATGGGATGAATGTGAAACCGCAATACCATTACCGAGAACGGATGCAGCGCAGCACCTCAGCGGTCTTGCCCATATTGTTACTCTAAAGAAATGGAACACTCCGGAGTTCACCTACTAGCACCTATATGCCATGAACCAGCATATGACATTACAACTTTTGCCTGGATATAACCGATTACCCGCCGTGGTTGCTCAGTGGCTATGGTGTTGGGCTGCTGAGCACGAGGTCGTGGGATCGAATCCCAGCCACAGCGGCCGCATTTCGATGGGGGCGAAATGCGAAAACACCCGTGTACTTAGATTTAGGGGCACGTTAAAGAACCCTAGGTGGTCGAAATTTCTGGAGTCCTCCTCTACTGCGGACCTCATAATCAGAAAGTGGTTTTGGCACGTAAAACCCGATAATTTAATTAATTTAATTGCATATAACTGACCGGAAGAAACGCTATCGTGCCGCCTGCGAATAGGAGTTTCTTTCACAAACGCCTACTCATTCCTGATTGGAATGGCGGACAGTCCCAGTTGTAGCACATGTGGTGTCGAAGAAACGACCAAACAGCTCCTGTGTGACTGCCCTACGTACGAAGACGGGAGGAGTGCCCTCCGGACAGCTTTGGGGCGGAACTTAAGACGACCGTCCTTTCGCAGAGAAGAAGGTTTTAGGCCCGTGGCCTCGCGCGTATGCTATGTGCAAGGCCGCAAAGGCGCTGGTGGGTTTCTTGAAATGCACCAGCCCGTATGACCCCCTGTGAGTGGCTCTGCGATGAACGCTTGTGTGTGTAACAGTGGGCACTCTGAACTCCTTTCTTCCTTCTCCTCTTTCACTCCCCTTTCTCCCTTCCCCAGTGCAGGGTAGCGTGCCGTGCTCAGCCTGGTTGACCTCCCTGGCTTTCTCATATAACTCTCTCTCTCTCTCTCTCTCTCTCTCTCTCTCTCTTTAAAAATAATCGTTTTAAAATAAACGGATGGCTCTTTCGGAGACATGCCATGAGCTGTGGCAACCATGGAAGGAGGGTTAATACGATTGAATTTGTCGCTAATCAGCGAAAATTAAATAATTAATTTATAAGCTTTCAATTTCAGTGGTGGGGCCGTTACAATGAGCAATTACGATGAGTCCGCTGCATTAAAGGGTGTAAAATCTAATTATTGGTTAATTACTGGCTAATTACGTTGTATCACCCGCCGCCCTTTGGTCACCACACCTAACGCCATGTTTCCGAAGGAACCGTCCTTTCATTTAAAAAGGCTGTTATTGAATATTGCTACATGTCTTCGTAGAAACACCCGGTAAAGGTATGTCTCCGAGCAGTCAGAGCTGCCCGTCATCAAGCTGGTTCTATTTACCAGCGCACCGGACAATTTTGGTCCTGATTTCTTTACATCCTCAAAGCTATGTTAAGAGGAAGCTTGAGCTCGGACCCAACTCAGATGCCACCTATTCAAATGCACGTAACATGCAGAACCACTTTTCTGAGATGACCCCTGGTCCGATTTTAGTGGAATTTATTGCATTTGAGAGAAAAAGTTAAGTTCTAATCACTATTGAAGCGAAATATTGAGTTAGAGCCTTAATTTTTTAAAAGCAATTTTCAAAAATTAGTCAGCTTCAAAAAAATTGAAGCACAAAGTTTACAAATTCGTAGCTTTGTACCAAGGACAGATATCGCAGATCTGTGCACTGCATCCGTTAGAGCATCGAAAACGGACAAATTTGAACTATCAAGTTATATCTTACGTCAACTTGTTGCATTGTTTAAAAGGGTTCTGCAAACCTTCTATTCACCTGTTGTTACTCTATTGGAGAGCTATGCATAATATACATCAATTTTGCCCAATGTGGGTGTACCATTAGACCCAACTTGCAGAGCCGTGATATCGTTTTTCATTGCGGAGTTACAGAGTTCAAAATTTGATAGTATCGCTTTCTGAAAATTTGTGATTTCCAACAATTCTTACTAAAACATTTACGGCATAAATCGAAAATTTGCTATCAACGGTCACTACATTTTGACTCTTCTTGTTTTAAATGCAACAAACCTAATCAAATTCGGTGCAGTGGTTGCCGAGAAAACCGATTTCCCCGAATTGAAGCTTCCTCTTTACTGCGGGGCTCTTGAGTAGCCCAGCTCTTTGAATTATTCCATCAGTGCTCTTACAGACGAGAAGTCAGTTCTATTCCCCTGTGTATCGCTCGGGCCCAGAGGCTTAGATTCACGGTGTTGCCTATTCTTTCCAAGCACCGTGGCGCGTTCTATCGCATCCGATGGCCGAGGAAGCCTGCAAGACAGCAAGACAGGCAAGCAAGAAGGGGCCACTTGGCGCCCAGCGGTAGAAAGAAACAGTGCGCGTATGTCGGGAAGGAGAAGGATTCCGGCGAGAAAGAGCCAATAACCTGACGACAGCGGCGTGGCCCCTCGTGTTCTCGGGTAGCTGGCGCGCGAACTCGAGGGGGGGGGGGGGGGATGAGGGGACGAGAAAGGCTGGCGTCACCGGCGTCGCCTGCGTCGCGCAGTCGTCCCGGTACGTCGGGTTGCGCTAACGCCTCTCGCTCGGCTCGGCTCGACGTGGCCGCGGCATCGCGAGAATTGCCTCGGCTGCATGAATAATTCACCGGCGGTCGCCCCCTTAACCGGCGCCCGGCCACCCCCACGTGCCCCCCTCTTCCATTGAGTGCGTCATATACACACGCGCGGCCACGCTGGCTGACTGTCGGCGGCGCCGCTCGCGAGGGACCCACAAAGCGAGAGAGGAACGAATCAACGACTTCGGGCCAGCCGTCGTCGTCGACGTTGTCGTCGCTTACGAGGGCGCATTCAAGCGGGAGCCCGGCGGCTGCCTGCCTGCCGCAGGAAACACCCAACCGAGCGAGAGCAGCCTCGCGTCTTGAACCTGGCGCCCGGAAGAGGCAAAAAGCAAGAAAACAACTACGCGGTTAGCCAGGCAAACGAAAACGCTGCGCCCACTAGCTCTCTCTATCTCTCTCTCTCTTTCCCGCGTCCTCGTCTGCTAGATGCAGCTTCCTTCTGCCCGGCGTTCCTGCCTGCATACGAGGGGCGAGAGAAAAAGCAGCAGCGGCGACGCACGTGGCGCATAAACGAAAACAAGAGCGTGCTACGAAGCAGAAGACCCCAGTGGTAGCGGGACCGACCACACATACTATACTCTTGCCGCGCCGTTTTCGTAGTCCGCTTCATAAAGAGAGTCTCCTTTTGTGTGTCTTGTTTATTTCGCGATGTGCAATGCGCCTGCCGCTGATGTGCCTGCGATGCCGTCACGCTTTCTTTTCTTTTTCCTTTTCTTTTTTTCCGGGCGTCTAAACGCGGCGCTGAGCTCCTTGGCGAGTTGACTCCGATATGAAATTCGGAAAAGGCGCCCTCAGTCGCGGCGAGAGAATCGGGACCTCGTATTTGGCGTGCGTGCGTGTGCGTGCGCGCGCGAAGGAGCGAATGCGCGTTGCTCTCGAAGATGTGGCAGCGGCGGCAGCGCGAGCGAGTTTTGTGTTTAGGCTTTATCTCCGAGGTGCGGCATGTATTATTCATGGTTAGGTATGAGGAGCTTTGGGATCTCGGCCCTTGGAAAGCACGCGGTCGTTCTTCGCTGTTCCTTTTGAGGCTGCTTCGCGGCGTGTCAGCGGAAGCATGCGAAAAAGTCAACGCGCTATAGAACGAAGGATACGTTGCATTTGTGATGCGTAGGTATTGCGTTGCAGAGAAGAAATAGATGTATCGACAGAAATGTTTCATCGACAAACCACTTATTCATATAAGAAAAAATTAAGAGAAAGACGGAAAACAAGCAAACTGGCTGCTTCCAAAGGCTTGTTTTAAGCATTCCGATTGTAGCATGTGCATTCAGTATTAAAGCCACGACTTGATTGTGGTGCTCTTAGCTCCATTGCATTCATCATTCTTCAGCAAACGTTGTCACAGAAATTATAACACTTTCATAAACTAGAAGCTTTGAACTCTTGTCTTGATGAACGTCTGCACAGATGGCCTTAGCGAAATTACCGAAGAACGTCAGAAATTCGTGACGGGCTTTGAGTGTTGTCCATGCTTCACCGCTTGCTCTGGGACACTTTTCCCTTTGTAGGCGTTGCGCAACCGAGTCTAGAACGCGTAGAACCGCCACGCTTTGTCTAAATGTTGACTTTTTCTAACCCTAACGTGACACTCGCTCCAAAGATCGACGCTGACTTGCCCCTGATCATCTACTCATAGGCACTTATTCAGGACATCTACTCATACGCAACTACACAGATGTCAGATGACATATATATACAGATGTCAGGACATCTTCTCATGCCTAGCAAAGAGGTGTGTCCTACGCACCAGTTTGCGGTACTGCAGTGTATTAAAAAATAAAAAATAAAGACAGTACACGTATAATACCGTATCGCGACGACCAACCCTTCTCTTGAGCAACAGCAGGAAAATAAATGGAAAGAGCACGGGACACGCAAGCACTTTCTCAATAGGGCTGTTTATGGGGTTACGCCGAATCGTACTGTGTCAACAAAATATCTCCAAATTCCAGTGATTCACATTCACCTAACTCAATTACTGCGAACGGCATGTCATTACCACCTATCCCGACTCCCCAGTATGTTATACCTGGTCCTTGTTGTTCTTTAAGTGATTATTAGACTTTCAGCGCTCTAGCAGAGAACGTGCACAAAGTTTGGAGATGTGCTTCAGTTGCGTAGTTGCACAGCTGTGAATTTAATCCTTCAAGTTTGTTTCCTAATTCGCAAATTTTCAGATTTTTGTAGTACGTCCATAAAGATAGAGTACATTCGGTAGTCACCATAATTTCAGTACTTATCAGCAAAAAAACTTGTTGTACACAGTTTGGTGTTAATCTAACGAGTCTAACGTAAAAACCTATTTAGCTCGATCTTTTTTTTTTCTTTCCCATCACCCACTTTTCATGGTCAGCCGATGTCGATAATAACGTGCGCGTAGACGGTTCAATGCTGTTCAATAATTACGGTTCACTACTGAGATCGTTGCGTGAGTGGCAAACTTTATTCACGCATCTACATATACAGTTTTCTTTGCAGAAGTTCTAAGACAATACTGCGGCTCGCAGCACAGCGAAACGACTTTCAGAGACGGGATGAACTTTCCAGGAATACTTTTTTTAACCTCTTTCCAACTACCAGAGTGGAAACGAAGAACGAAACCTTGGTGAGAGTCCGAGAACTAACCGGAAATAGCGGCATAATGCACAACGCACAGCGTATAGCCGCTGGTGTACTCGAAAGGGTTGATGGAATAGGGGGAAAATTGAGATCACGAAGGAAGGAGGCCAGTGGGGAGGGTATAGGGTTGCCGTGATGACGGCCTAATTGCCGTCGCCACCACATTGCCGTCAGAACGGCGTCGCTCGCGCGCATGCGAGTGCGCTTTTGCCGGCAAAACGCGACTGCGCAACCGCGCCACGCCTGGGCGGTTTCTTCCCGCACGTGGCGCGAGGGTAAAGGGAGCGGAGGCCACATCGACGACGGAACGGGAAGGAGGGGAAGAAGTATAAAAAAACGGGACGCGAGCAGGGGAAAGGGTCCACGCGGCAGAACCGCGCGTCTGTGAGCTCGCGTTGCGTTCCGACATATTAATTCGCTAAAGGCGCGCATTACGGCGTCGGCGGAGGCTCATTTCGGAAGGAGGTCCGCTTAATTAACGAGTTCGCGCGGTCCGCGAACACGCCGTCGCAGCGGCAGCCGCCGGGGGATGATGACGACGGCTGCAGCCGCGGGGTCTGGCTTTGAGTGTCTCGTGCCCTCCTCCTCCTCTTCCTCCTCGCCTTCTCTCGCTCTCTCCCTCGACTATATTTACTCGTTCACTGTTCCTAACTTCTGCCTATGCGCAACGAGCGCGGCGCATGTGCCTGCATTATAGCCCACGCTCATCCGACCTTTCGGCCGATATCCTGTAACCAGTTTTTCCAGTCGTTATAATGTTCAACGTCCGGAAGCAGTTCGCGGGATATAAGTGTCGCCATAGTGAATAGGTGGGGGGGGGGGGATTGTTCTGTATCGATTTTGACCACCTGGGGGTTCTTGAACGGGCACAGGAAGCACTGCACACGAGCCTCTTTGCCTTCTGCCGCCATTGGAATTCGGCCACCGCGACCGAGAACCAAACCCGCGACATAGGGCTCAGCAGTACGCCATGTTTTTGACATTGCGATTCATAGAGCTCCGTACACATGAGTGCGGTAGGGCATGCGTGCCTATGTGCCTTGTTTCTCGCGGTGGCGCTGTACTATTGCACGAGGAGCGGCATTGCCCAACAATACGGAAGTTGTGGTAGGTTCTGTACGTTTCGTGAAATGATGTTTATCGAGCATAAAGTTGATAGAAAGTTGAACAACACTGGCGGCAGGAATAGGGAGATGGGGCAGGGGGGGAGCGAAATGATAGAAAAGAGGGGGAAGCAAAAGCAGTCCCTCTACAAAGCTGATTATCAAAGCGTACGCGTGAGAATATCCTCTGTAATCAATACAGTGGGAAATCGAGCGAGCCTGATTGCCACTAATGTTGCCTTAACTGCGCACTTTGGGTGAAAATGCACCGCTCTTTATTTTTATTTTTTTCAGGCGAGTGAAGTGGCAATATGGTTCAACTACAATGTGTTTCAGAAAAATAGCGGGGCAAAGCAAGTTCTTTCGCCTTGAAATGATCGCATAATTAAATTATCAATTAAAAGATTTTTTTGTCTGAGTGACAGCTTTCTCCTTCAGGCACTCTGAAACCACTCGTGACTCACCCTTGTACCACCCATGGCTCTGTACAATCAATCGCTCTGTGCAATCCACCATTTTTTCCAACAGTGAAAGGCAAATAAAGTCACTAGACTGAAAGAAACTGCCCTCTCGATTCGGCTATGGCTGTATCGAACCGCGCCGGCTTTATTCTGCTGGATATAAAGCGCAAGTCCAGATGATTACATTTGAATAGATTTAGATAAAGTAGCGTTACTATATGCTAGTTTTACGACGCGATGATTTTTAAGGCAATTTCTTCTTCATTTACTTCACTCGGGTTTGACGTATCTGAGATCTGGCTATCTTGTAACCTCTACCAGAAAAAAAAAAACGGTCGCTTAGGTGACTTGTAAATGTCCTATGAACATGAAAATTGTATTAGACGATACCTCTCCAGGCCGAGAACACGTAGCAATAGTCAGGAACTAAGGATATAATCAAAAAGGAGGATAATTAGCCGTAAACATTCGTAAAGTGCGTGATATTTTACTACTAGCATCGCCTACAGCGCATGCGCTAACTTACACGCGCGTGCGCGATATCCAGGATGTTCACGAACGCGCCTCGCTTTCGCCACATGCGTCGAGTTTGCATGCTTTTGAAGGCAAGGTCTTGTTTGCTACTTTAAACTGGTGTGGCGTGTCTGAAATCTGGCTATGTTGTAGCCACTTCTAGAAAAAAAAAAGTAACGGTTCAGCCAAGTATCGATGCTCAAGAAGGCGAGGTCGACGTAGTTGCGTGTGAAATACGGTACGAATAAGATACGAAATGCGTGAGTAATGAACATGAAAAAGGGACGTAATAGAGAAATATAACAACGTTTTCTCGTCGAATCACTTGAACCACCATGTACGTCGACCTTGTCTTATTTAGCGTCGACCCGTTGTAGACCCTTTCTTTTTCTTTTCTTGGGGAAATTCAACGTAGCCGGGACATAAACGCGCACGGTTATATCAAAATACAAGCAGTTGAAACCGTGACAAGGTCTCTCTTGTCTAGTTTTATTTCTTGAACCCCTGTTTGGAGCTGGAGATGGCGCTATCAGTACCAGCGTTGTTCAGTACCAGCAGGGATAACGTCTCGCGTTATCCCTGCTGTACATCAGCGCTAGTGCGTTCTCATTGTGCTAAATATGTTCTTTTCTCTTTCGCACTTTGTTTAACCGATCTCTTTCCTTCATTCCCTCTCACAGGTGAAGATCTGGTTCCAGAACAGGCGCATGAAGTGGCGCAACTCCAAGGAGCGTGAGCTGCTGTCCAGCGGAGGCTCCAGAGAGCAGACCCTGCCGACGAAGAGCAACCCGAACCCGGACCTGAGCGACGTGTCCTCCTCGACGGCGGCCGCAGGCTCCACCAACGGTCACGGCGCTCACCCCCACCAGCCGGTGACGGCCGCCGCTAGCCTCGCCGAACACCTCATGAGGGCCTCGCGGGACGAAGACGACGACCGGCGCTCCGTGGACGCGGACAGCGACGAAGACGTCGAGATCAAGGTCCTCTGAGCGGGGGACACGTGACGCGAGCGGTTGTCCCCCTGCGTTGTCGCCGATATGCCGGCGCCCATACCGAACTGAAATATGAACCGTGTACAGTGACTTGTTATGAACTACCTTGCAATCTTCCTTCGTGACATTGAACGGTGCCAAGACCCTCCCTGGCTCTGAAGCACAGCCAGCGCCGTCGAGAGAAAGGTGTCGAGATGCCCTCCCACAAAACCTTGTTGCACACTGAACACGTACGGGAGAAAAAGGCGACTCGAGTACCGTCGCAAGTCAAGAGACCTTTCATCAGAAACGCGGGTTCTTCTGTGATGTGTGACTCAAAACCGGACTCGAAAGTGGCATAGCGTCGCTCCATGCGATGTAGATGCCCTTTGGTGTAGAAAGAACCGTCTGAACCGGTGCCGACAGAGACGCTAGCCCCGTATCCGAAAGGACTCCTTAGAAAGAGCCGATTCCTCTAGGTCTTACCGCGCACCTTAGCTGGGCAGCCTGAATTCTCAATACACGTATGCAGTGGCTAACATCGGTGCAACTTCAACAGGTCTAGAGACCGCTACTTGAGCGCTGCTTTGAAGGCTGCTAGATCTACCTGAACTAAATGATCAGCAGCGATTTAATTAAACCTGAACCATGAGTGTGTCGCCAGACTGTAAACAAAGCCGATAAATAACGGGCGTAAAATGACTCTTGCTCGGTTTTATGAACGAGTGATTAGTTTGCGCGCAAAGTTTGTCCAGTGTACAGTCACACCGGCCGTCACGCGAGTAAAGACTTAGCTAGTTCAGTAATGTTCGGTGCAGTTAGCCTTCGGCGCACAGCAGATGATTCTTGCAATCTACATGAAATGGCTTAAAGGTTTGCCACACAACCGCGTTCTTCCGTGGAAGAATTCTGAAGATCTCCCGAGTAATGTGCTCTGGGTACCTGGCGCCTACAACGTCTGTGTGGGCGTCAGAAAGAGTATAGCCTTCATCAAATGTTTTGACATCGAGGGGGCTTAACAGTATTTATGTATACAAAAGAGCTTATGTTTAGCTTTGGCTTTACTGCACGAAAGCGTGGCCAACAGCAAACGAACTGTTGATGAACTGCGTCTGGTGGCGGGCGTCAGACACTCGATGCCAAACTTGGTGACCTCCAGTGGCGTGTCGATGCCTCCCCCCCCCCCCAACCATGAATCCAACGTTGCCAGAAGTATCCAATCCGTGAGGCCGTTCAACATGCCGGAATTTGGCGGTAGTGAAAATAGCACCCCATCCTTGCCGGCTCTGTCTTCAGCCCTTTGACGAGTGATGTGGTTTCTTATACTTCTCGTACCACTTAAGATGCTGAATATCACCTTTAAACTAAGCTTCCAGACGTTACCAAGGCATTTGGAAAATATAGAGCGAATATCACAGTGCAAGAAGTGATTTTACCTAGTCCATATTTTACGAAAGCTCGTTTACCTCATCTGAACACACTGAAAGCATGGAAGTCAACGTGTTTTTATTAGTTCGGTTTTTTTTTTTCACTTTTTGATTCTTTCGTGTAGCCCAGAACTTGAAGAGAACCTCAGAAAACTGGAATATTAAAGTCATGCAAATCCTTCCAAACGCAATAATCCAGACGAACATTTCATTTTCTAGTGGCAATGACGTTATGAGTTAACGGCGTCGGGAAGCCGGTAAGAACAGCCCCATTTCTTCCTTTCATTTTTTAGAAACTCGGAATTCCTCTCGAGCTTCGCCAGATCAAAACTGCTAAAAGGATGCCCACACTCCACTGCACTATCGTTTCGAAGTACTACTGCATGTTTAACCACGAGTGCGCGGAGTTTGCTTGGTCGCTTCGGCCATTGTGCGGTGAGGTCGGTTAACCAGAGGCTCAAAACGAAGACGAAGAAGAGAGCATGCGAATGTGACGCAGAAAAAACTCTTTGACATAAAGGACGGTCAAGAAAGAAACGTGATCCCAGTGACAAATGTGAGGTGCTTCTGTAAGCCATGTTCCTCTCTTGTTGAGAGATTGCATCTGCACGACTTGTACAATAAACCCGTGAAGTTTGTATGATTGTCATTTCTTCATATTGCTGCCGTGCTGTTTGCATGCGAACTTTGCTCTGTGTACGATAGGACAACACAACCTTGTCGGAAGACAAAAAAGACTATGCATACGCTGTGACGTATATCTGAAAAATCCGTCAATATTCCTAAGCATTTTAGTAGAGCAAACAAAGAAGGAAACGCATTGCCTTCTGTAACGAACTTTTTCGATCCAGAATTTTTTTCCATTTAGCGAATTGAGATGCTAGAGACACTGATAACGACAAAGTTCGCGTTCAGAGGAAGAAGTGAAGGCTGAATACGTTACTACCGCTATATGAAGCTCTGCACTACATGCCCTTGTCACGTCTCATCAATTACAGTGTTTACTCATCAGTCACGTGGTACTTCAGCATAGAAATCATCAGTTTATTTCGAATAAAATGGGCGTCTGAATAAAAACTTACATACCTCCAAACCTCTTCTTCCAATGAAATACACAATACCCATATGCATAATTCCATAATGTCACAGGAGATTGCTGGGCACGTATGTTATGGATTATACGTCATTTTTCATAGCGGAGTCCTCATGACGTGTGTTTCACGTGACTAAAATAGTTAGTGATTACTTGTGGTCGTGCGGTGGTACATCTGCATTGTATGAACACTTAGTGCTGCTTCGCACAATTTCGCAATAGTTCCACTCTGTACTTAGTATAAAACGGCTCTTAGTTCAATTGTTAATGCTTTAGACAACTTCAAACAGCCAGGTGTACTTGTAAAATATTCTTAATGCCGTTTCATGCCTATAGATGGTCATGAAGTAGAAGTTCAAAACTTCTCAGCCCAAGACAGCGTTAAGGGCATCCGGTATTTTGAAACTGCGAACTGACGTATTGCAAGCACGAAAGCACCGCTGTAAGGTTGCGCTCGCTTTATTTTTTCGCTTACGAGTAAACTTTGTAGCAGAGGAGAAGGCCATTGGTTGGTGCTGTGGCCTCACATCATCATTGCGAAGTTAACCATTATTGGAAACAATACGGATAAGTGTCCATGTTCACGTTAAGCAAGCTTCTAATCGCTAATCAACTCACTGAAGCCTCTGCGGGTTAACTTGTTTTTAGCACTGCAGCTTGTGTCAAGATTGTGTGCCAGGCAATTTAGAACATACGCATTGTTAGAAACAAAAACTAAAATGTGAATCTGAAAGAAAAGAACACTTTAAGTAAGTGCACCGACAAGAGCTCAAAGGGCGCGACATAAGGACCGGACAATTGAGAGTCAACGTGTCATTTCACATTCCACGAACTCCTGAGCTCCGTCCACGTCTGACCGTGCCAAAATCCTCTGGGGTAAGAAAAAGATTTTAAAAAGCAGCGACACTTGAAGCCACGTCACGTTCCCAGGAAGAGGAAAGATCTCGGTGCACTAGGTGAAAACAAATGCGGCAAAGGGGGGAAGATATTCAAAGATACGGACACTTCCGCGGCTTGAGAAAGCGGAAGATAAAATCTTGCCGGCAGCTTAAGAAACTAAAAAGATGGAAGAAAGCAGAGGAAGAACTTTGGAAGAGAGGAGAACGGGAGCACGCTGGGGAGCGACAAATGGAGAGGTAAGAATATTCTCTTCTGAGAAACCCAATGCAAGGAGGGCACAAGAAGAAAAAAAAAGGAAACGGCGCGAATACAGCGACAGTCGAGAGAAAAGAAAGAAACAGGAGATAAACAATCATGATCCCGACCGTAGTGAGTGCAGAGGGAACACGACGGGGGGGGGGGGGGGGGGAACAAAACAATAAGCAGCAAATGGACGTTACTCCCACAAGAACGGCGACGACACCTCAGATTAAAGGCAAAGGCGAGGAAAGCATAAGGAGAGATGAAGAAAGAGAGAGGGGTGCGCATAAGGAGAAGCCCCTTTCTTCCGCAACACAGGTTGAGGAGAAGAGAGGGGAGGCGTTAATACGAAGACGAGGTCAGAACGCGGGGCTGTTGAGAGCTGTCACCGACAGCAGCAGCAGCAGCAGTAGCACGTCTGCCCCGTCCCCTTCTTTCTTCTCTTTTCACTTCGCCGCGCTACTCTGATCTTGATACTTTTTTCTTTCTTTCTCGTCTCTTTCTTTCTTGTTTCTCTCTATTTCCAGTATCCCTTCCTTCGACCCCTCTTTCCTCCCCGTCGCCCTTTTCTCCCTTCAGCGGTGAGGCGCTGGCGCGAGGCGTATACGTGCGCGCGCGTCGACGTCGACCGAGCATAACGCAAACAAGCCGAGCTTCTTCCCTGCGGCATCACGTTCCGCAATTTCTTTTTGTTCCCATTTCTTCATTTTTCCGCTACCAGAGACGCGAGACCTGTGACGATGAGGAAAAAAAATGCGAGAAGCATATCGTGGTTCGATGGGTCAGAAGGAACAAAAAGCGTGGCCTCAGGGAGTGCAGAAAGAAACAGATGGAAAAGAAAAAGAACTATACACACACAACATCGAAGGCGGAGCGATCGGGGAGACAACTACAAAGATTCGGGAAACGAAGTAATGCGGAGAAGACATAAGGCGCGATCGACGGCAGAAAGAAGAGAAACGCTTTAGACTTCGGAGAGAGCGCAACCGGAGCGAATAGGAAACAAATCCAACGACCGGAGCCGCGACTGAGGAGAAAAGCGAGGTCGCGGGGAGGGCGAGAACAGGGCGCGCGAGACGATCTCCAAGGCATAACGGGAAGAAGAGGATGACAACGAAAGGCGGCAGCACCGGGAGGCGTCCTCGAAAAGGGGAGCTTCGGCGTGGCGTGCCGCTGCGGTGGTGCGGGCCGGTTAGCGCTTCTTTCCTACGGGGGAGAACAAAGGCCCGGCGGCACCATCGATGCGCGAGTGCGTTGTGCGTTTGCGTCTTATTTGTGGCGGCCGCGAAAGTGCGTTCCGCCCGGTCGCGCGCATTCCGAGCGTCATCACATATTGCGCTCACTGTCGCGTTCCTTTTTTTTTCCCTTTCGCGCAACCGCCTCCTAGACTTCTATAAGCGACGGAGCTGATTTTCTCGCTTCTGCGTCCATTCTGCTTCGCACCTTTTGATAGCGCTTTTTCTTCCCGTGCTCCAATTTCTTTCGTTTTTTTCACCGTAGAAGTGGCATGCTGCCGCAAGCTTCTCTGTCTACGCGGCGAGATGGACGGGGAGGAAGTAGGCGGGGGGGGGGGGGGGGGGGGGGTTCTGCAGCAGTCAAGGAGGAATAGGAACCCCACGTGAGGCTGACATAAATGCGCTGAAAGGAAGTGCACGAGGTTCAGTAAGGCTCTAAGTGAATCTGGCAGCGGAAGATCAGGGAACACCCATGCGCTGTATTTGGCGCGAACGTAGTGAAAAGAAATATAACTGCAAGTGCTGACTACGCAGCAAGGGTTGGTGTGGAGAAGCGCGCGCGCATGATTACCGGCCTAAACGTGCTTGAGCGGTCCGAAAACAAAATTATTTCCCCTGCAACTGTGGAAAATATCAAACCGCAGAAGGGTCCGCTTGGGGAAGAACAAAGGCAGTGCTTGCACCAGCCTCTGATCCCTACACGCGTTTTCTGACTTCCTAGAAGCCAGATTAATTTTCTTAGTGTTCTTATTCTTTTTGATGTGTGAATAGATTCGCTAATTATTCCATCCATGCTTTTTCTTTCTGCTACCCTTATAAAGTGCTATGTAGATTAAGTGCAATTATCTCTGCATGTTGCCTTTTAAAACCGACAGGGCGTTTAGCCTCTCTGCGCGTGTTTTCCCGAAAAGAATCCTAAATGCAACGAAACCCATTTGGAACACAACAAGGCTCATAAGAAACCCAACAATAAGTAGCCGTAAATTTAACAGAGACCATCCATTCAATTGATGTATAACAAAGGCTTGTACACCAAACAAACGAGTAAAACAAAAAGTTCCCTCTGGCAGCAATGGGTTGCCAACCCTGCACCAAAAGCGCCCAGAGGCAGCTGACTGCCCGATGCAGCTTTCGAACTAGGCCGCCGAGTCTTGCGAGGTACTTAGTGACTCAACACCTGCAGTTTGGTGCACCTGCTCCCGCTGCCACTGCAGCCCATGCAGAGACGTGGAAAAACAGGCCAGTTAATATATGCACCTCAATATCACCTTTAAAACACTAAAACGGCATCACCCACACTGGGTGATACGAAAATGAGCGTGCGCGGGAACATGAGCTGTCACTGAAAGGTAAAGACGAAGCACATTTGCCTAAGCACTGCAATTCACATCCGTGTGAGCCACGACTTCACAAGATACGGATTCTTGGAAGAAGAAGGGACGCCAGGGCACGTGAATTGTTAGAGGTGTTTCATGTTAAAGAGCGAGGTTCGTCTTGTATTAACGACACATCAGTTTTACTTTTGCATGCAGAAAGAGGTTTTTTTTATAGCTAGCTGTGATTAGGGGGGTTGCGCGATTGAAGCTGTTTTGTATGTTGCGCGTTCGCCTGCGTGTATATATTGCATGTTGTACATTAGAGAATAAACAGGCGAAAGCTGGCGCTCCCTTTGTTCCCTTCCGTCCTTCCTTGTTTGCGCCAGAGATCATATTTATGGGCTACTCAGCAATACATACATACATACATACATACATACATACATACATACATACATACATACATACATACATACATACATACATACATACATACATACATACATACATACATACATACATACATACATACATACATAACGCATGCTTAAAGGTCAACTTCAAATAAATTTTGGACAAAAGTAAGAAGCCTAGTTTAACATAGCGTATACACACAAGATCCTTCGTGCAAATTTTGACGTTTCAAATAAGAGCGGAAGCGTCGCGAAAATGCTGCCACTACTGCTCGCCGGGAGTGACGCGTGACCTATAGAAGGCGCGGCTACTCGGAATGGCCTCCGAGATTAGGCGGCGCATGCGGCTTCACGCGTCGCGCTGAAAAATCTCGGAGGTGGCGTGCTGGGACCAACGTCATAGCGACAACCACCAGCTGCATGCATCTTCTGCTTAGCTGCTGCTTAAAAACTGGTAAGAGAGAGCCTACACAATTACCAGCTCTGCGGATTTGCCAAGATTGCTTCAGTGGTATATACTACTCATTTACAACAAATTTAGCCAAAGTAAAATTTTCTTGCAGTTGGCCTTTAGATACCCGACGAATCGAGCGGTAGAAGAGACGTTCATGTAAATGTTGTGCGCAAAGTAATGTTGATAACTAATGAAGATATAACAACAATAAAAAACAAAAAGTGACAAGCTCAATTATTGTCATCTGAACTTAATAACTAAGAAAGAACATAGAAAAATAAATCTGGTTCACAATGACGACAAGAAAGAAAACTATCACCGGTGGCACTGCGTCTCACACGGAATAGTAAGTACTAGTGCATCACATCTCTTCCTTGAAACTCATCGCGAGGTCCCAAGGTAGGCTCGTTCTTTTTGTTGCTGTTGTTATCATCGACCAACGGAACAACGTACCAACTAGACAACAAAAGGACTTCATATTTGTAAGGCGAATAGGGGAACAAAACATAATACAAATTATATCAAGTTGCAAGCAAAATATAAAAAAATTCAACCACCATAGTGATCGTGGTTGTCGACATTGATCGCCTGTCTTTTCCATGTTGCTTAGAAAATTTACCAGCAAATGTGGCTCGGGTATAAAGTTACGGTATAACCTTCTCAGCTTAGGTTAATACGTGACGGAGAATGAAAGCATATTACAGCAGCACGTCAACGGCAATCATATATAAGCGTAAGGTTTCTGAAGCAGGCGCCTTGTCGGCTATGCCTATAGTAGGTAACGTGCCGTGAAGAAATATATATATATATATATATATATATATATATATATATATATATATATATATATATATATATATATATATATATATATATATATATATATATATATATATATATATATATATATATATATATACACATGGAAACCCTTGAGCTCGGGCGCACGGCCCGCCTTCAATGCCTTCAATGCTCGAGTCAAGCGCACCTGACACGAAACTGGGATGGGAGTGAGGCGGAGACGGTAGTCACTCAGTGCCTGAAAAAAATAAAGGAAGGCGGAATAGAGAATAACAAGTGGGAAAGAAAGGAAATCTAGACGGTGTACCAAAATGGAGGGCTTTTAAATCGAACGCCTCGCTTCACGCAGACGGTATAGTCGTCCGGGGCGCGTCACAAAAAGCGGCTTCGCTTCAGGGCACTCAAGGTGCGGGGAGGTGTTTGCGACCGTAGGCAATAATACGGGCAGCCTTTCGAAAAGTGAAGGGAGTAGAGAAGCTGGTATGTCTTTCGCCTTTTCTCAATCTTTTGTAGATTATATATTTTTTTGAAAATTCCTTCTTATTCCTGTCGCTTGAGAATCGTCGCGAGCTCCTCGAGCCTGTTTCCTGGTGCTCTATAACCAACGTTCCCGTCAACAAATACTCCTCCGCGTCGTTATTCTCTTTTTTTTTTGTCTCTCTTCCTCCCGAAAGGTGTTTTCGAGTCTGTGTCGAAGAATTGACGCCTCTCGCGTTCCCATCGAGGGAGTCGTGCGAGACGGGTAAATCAAAATGCCTTCAATATTGAAACATCGCATTAAATGATGTCGCAAGAGTGGATCTCTTCCGTATTAGTGTTCGCTGTCTCTTCTCTCCTGCGATCGAAAAAGAAAGAACGCCACCAAAACTTGGTCACTCATTCGTTTGTGCCAGATTGGCTAGGTTGAGTAAGTATTTGTCTAGTGTCTCCGTTCCACCGTTGGACGCTCAGAGAAGGCGCTCCAAAGTTAGGGTGTATCATGGTTCTAAGTGGGCTAGCCGTCGTCATGACGTGGGCTTTCGAGCTATGAGCGAGAATCCATTTGTTTGCTCCTAATCAAGTAGCCGAAACAACTTTCACAGATGCTTCCAGGGTTTAGTCCTTCGTGCCGGCACTGTTAAATTTAGGTCCGGGACATGCATTCGTCGATTAACTGATTAGTTGGAGGATCATCTGGGTAATCAATCCAGTTTGTTCAATAAGCAATCAATTCTTTTATAACTCAATCCAGGGAGAGCGAATCGACTCGTACATATAACGGTTTGATTGGTAGATGGGTATATTAATTAACTCACTAGTTACTTAAATGACACACCTCATTATATCATAAAACCATCTAACAAAAGCTCCGCATTACGCATGAAATACCCGCATCGACCGAAGACGCAGGAATTTGGTGAGGTGGGCATCAGACTGCGGAATAACAGAGCGCTCAGTGACATCTCTCGCCGTGCAAAGTGAGTTCAACACTACGCTCCCACTCAATGTACGCTCTTTTCACCGCAGGGTTAAAGCAATACCCCTGTGACTCTTCCGGTGAAAAAGAAAGGGATAAAGCAACATAATCGACATGAAACAAAAACAAAAAAGGCGCCGAAGCCCCCCTGGAGCACAGCAGGCGTTGACACGAGCGTCGGCTTTCCGCCCGCGCATACTTCTCCCCTGCTTCTGCTGCTGCCGCCACTCGCTATAAGCAACACCCCCCTCCCTCGCCTCGGTTGACGTCTCCCCCATACAGCACCACCATCACTCCCAACCTTCATCCACAACGAGATACTGCTGCCTGCGATTCCTGGGCTAACAACGCGCGCGCGCGCGCCAGACCATCGGCTTCTTTTTATTTATTTTTTCCCGCCACACCGCATGAGCGCGTCGCTTCCGCCGCGTCTCGCCGAGCGTACGAGGGTTTCGAAAGTTGTAAAGAACACGCAAATCAGACGCGAACCGCCCTGCTATTCTTTTTTTCTTTTTGCTGTTGATATTATTTCAGGTGTTTCTATCGTTGTGTTTCTCGGCGGGTCGGAGCAAAAACCATAGGGAAACCAGGGGTGGAGCACTAGTTGTGAGTACAGTATGCGCAAATTCAGTTGCGAAGCTGCGGCGACGGGAGTTAAAGGGAGACAGCGACTCGATCTCTTCTCTTCTTTCCCTCGCCTCTCCGCCGCCGTCAGTGCCGACGAGTGCGAACTTCCAAGGGAAGGAAAGGGTGGGGAGGACGGGAGGGGGGGGGTGCATATTGTTCCGCGCTGTGCCCCCTTCTAGCGCTCGCACGCACAGACGTCGGGTCCCTCTCCCCTCCATCGTGCCAGGATCCCGGTTTGATTGCTTTCAATTATCCGGCAGCTGTAAACGGCAGGACCTCCCTCCCTGCTCCCACTGCGCACCCGTGGCCTGTCCCGGACACAGCGGCCTCCGACGCCGCTGGCTGCTGCTACTGCGGCGTCGTCGCCACTGCTCGTGCACGCGCGCGCACTCACGGAGAAGAGGAGCGCCGGTCCGCCCCTTACACCGCAATCACACGCGCCACGCGAGATGGAGCGAAAGAGCGAGAGTCGCCGAGTGCATGTATATCGACAGGGCATCGACAACGCGACGCCGGACCGTGAGATGCGCGCGCGACGCAGACGCGTAGCGAAGACTATACCGTATTACCCCGGAACAGAAGGGAGACTCGGGTTCCTCGGTGCATCTCTGGCGAACGAGAAGCAGCGCACGCACACGTAAACTGGGTCATAGGCCGAGACTACAGCCCAGAGATGAACTTACAGCTTTATCGAAAAAGCGCGCGATATATACAGGGTGTCCCACATAACTTGAGCCAAGAATTTAAAAATGCAAGACGCGTCGGAGGCGAATTGAACCGAACGCATACTATTCGCAATAGCCTATATTAACTCGGCCAATTTTGTTTTTGTTTTCCCCATAAAGTGATAACTGATTAAGCTTAATTACCCAACTTCTGTAATTATTGGATGAGGACCCTAAGTATGATACGCAGATTTGTAGAACACCTTCAGAAACCACCGATCGAGTTGTTTTCTTTGCGATAAGTCTCACGTAGTCCATTCTTCACTTTTTTTCGTTTTCCCTCTCTCACGTATCGCATCCCTTTTCGCCTCGCCCAGTACAGGGTAGCCAACCGGAGATAATCTCCAGTTAACCTCCCTGTCTTTCATTTGCCTTTCTCTCTCTCGCTTTCTTCAATACGAACTGTGCATCAAAACCATGTGGAACGCAATTCTGTACAACGTTGCACATGTTGGGGCAGGATAGCTCAGCACAGATGCTAGCCACAGGATTCCTACCACGTGAGTTGCCCTGAGGATTCACTGGCCTGAACTGCTGTAATCAGGTCAACAGCCATCAAGTTTTATGAAGCTAGTTTAAAGCCGCACTGCCGCGCTTGGTGAGTGATTCAAGTGACCTACTATTATGGCATAACAACTTCGATAAAATAGCATGCCTAAAGCCATTTCAGCATGCTTCGAATCAGCTGACAGGCATTAGATTTCGGTCCGCTAGTAACTCTGGAGTTAATGAGTTCTTATTCGTAAACGATAAAACGGGGGTGCTGTAATTGAAAGTACATGAATAAAAAAAATAAATAATAAAGACTGTCTGGGCTCAATTTTAAGTGGCCCCGTTGTTCTCATTAATTACCTTCAAGAAATAAAGCGACTCATTATCAAATTCTAGGCAGACGCAAAATCAACCGGCTGCAAGAAAAAAAGGAAAAGAAAGAACAACTGGCTCGCGCCTACCCTACACGCGGCATCCAGCATCGTGCTCGCAATTGACTTTCCTAATGGCACGATGGTCGCAATCCTTAATAACGTCTTTCCGACAATGGGGTCTCGAAAGTTCGATAACCACCTCTTGACTGCTGTGAAATCTTTAACAAGCTCTTCCCCGCCCAGCCATTCTCAGTGTGTGCGGAAAAAAATAGTAAAAGAACAAACTAACCACATGTCCCCGAGTAAAACAAGAATAGAGAACTAAGTGAAGCAAAACGAAAAACGACAGAGATATAACCAGTGGATGGGCACAGGTCCCTTACAAATAGGTGGAGAAACACACGGGCAAACAAAAAAAGAAGAAAAAAACGAAACTATGGGCATTGAGCCCTCGCCCGAGGCAAATCGGGGATGAAAGGAAGGCGAGCTTGCGTTCGCGAGCCGTAGGGAGAATTCAAAACGGTCGCACTGCTGCCGCTGCGGACGGTCACGGCGGCCCCGGCGGAGACTATTTAAACCGTTTTAATAACAATGGGGTTCTTTTTCCTCTCAATCGCCCTCCTTCTTCCCCTGCCTCTTTTCTTCCCTCCTCTCCCGATTTTTCCCTCGCCGCCAATTATCGGGAAGGAGCGGGACGTCGAGTGCAGTGCTCCCGCTGATCGCTTCCTAATGGCCCGCGTTCTCTAAAAGGACGATCCACCGCCGTGCGTTGCGGGCGCGCCGCTCTCCGAAAGAAAAAAAAAAAGAAATAGCCCCCCTCGTTATGCCGCACACCCGCCTGGCTTCCTTTCCTCTTTCCAGAGGAGAATGTCCCCTCCGGACTCCTTTATTTAGCGACCGCATTCGGTGTGACGTGCGTGGCCAGCGGCCCGCTTGGTCGCAGTTACTATTTTGCTCAACGAGCCGAACGAGTTATCCAGTTTCACGTTGCTGACAGGTTTCGCCACAGAGGCGCACGTGCGCTTTCCCTCCCTCCCTCCTCTCTCTCTCTCTCTCTCTCTCTCTCTCTCTCTATATATATATATATATATATATATATATATATATATATATATATATATATATATATATATATATATATATATATATATATATATATATGGAATATAGCTATCGTTGCTGTCTTTATCTTGTCCGCATGTTCACCTAACTTAGCCCTCCCCCGCGACTATATATTCACCGTCGCTTTCACGAGGGTGTCAATGATAAACGCCGTTCGAGGAGAGAGGTGCTAACGACGTAAATGTGTCTTCCATTTTCTTAGCGGTACGATCACCTTCGTTAGCGGTCGTTACCTGAGGTCAAAGGTGGATGGAAAGGGAGGAAGATGGCGCGATTTCGTTCTGGGAACGTTAACGGGAAAGGTTGCTTTTCTGCAATGCGACATGCATAACGGTGAAACGGACCTTCAATTTATCAGGCAGTGTTGTGATCAAGGAAAAGTGGTAGTGGCTATATTGAGGCTTTTACCAACGGCTAATCAGCTGAGTGTGAAATTTCAGCGCCAGAACGATACAACGAACGTTTCAGAACGCTTTCAGCAACCACATTTCTTCTTTTTTTCGCCGCCGCGCTTTGGCGTCATTTACCGCTATACACGAAGAAACGCGGTCACTTTTCTTTTTTTACAGTGCAGTAGATCAACTTTCTTATTTATGGTACACAGTAATAGCGTTCTTTAATTACTGGACACGTGGTCTAAAGACATTACCCCACATAATTTCAATGATGCATTATTTATCCGTGGTCATCTCCATGGCTTGGTGTGCAGTGTACACGCGCCGTTATGTACTGTCGAAGACGTTACCCATAATACCGTATCATTTTTTCTGTGGTATGTCACACAAATCACATGCGCGTATGTGTGAGCGTAAAGCGCCGCGTCAGTGCGTCACGTGTCAGGGTAACACGCGACCCTGTTTGGAGTTCGTTCCGTACGCTCACCCGCTTACTTTCTAGTTAGTTAGTTAGTTAGTTAGTTAGTTAGTTAGTTAGTTAGTTAGTTAGTTAGTTAGTTAGTTAGTTAGTTAGTTAGTTAGTTAGTTAGTTAGTTAGTTAGTTAGTTAGTTAGTTAGTTAGTTAAATCTTTTGTCCATTCGCTTGTTGGTAATGACGCACAAAATAATAACAGTAAATCAGGTTATAGTGGCGGATTTTCCTCTTAAAGCAACCAAACTTGTGTTCTCGAGCTTCGCGCCCGAACTTTGGCGCCGAGACATCGAGGGGACATCACAAACTTTGCATGAGCTTCGCTTATTAGGGCCATTCTCTTTTTCAGGAAAAGACCACGAATGTTCCAAGTAAATTTCTCATTTATGTCTGATCGCACTGCACTAATATTTCTATGAACGAGTGGTTACAAAGGCTCCACTTGACGCTGCCCGAAATGTATGAAGTAACGAGGAGTTTTTGCCCGAATTTGAAGCTGGCTTCGACACCCGTCTTTCTCCTTCGTAGCCCTTTAGTCATAACACGACTCTGCTTGTGGTAAGGCCAGTCCATTCATAATTACATAAACGTAATCCACTGATATACGTCATCCACCATTTGTTTCTTGTTTTTGTTTGTTCATGTCAATCAGCATTTTTTTCGGGTAAATCTTATCACTTAGTGCTTATAGAAATAAAATGAAGCAGCAGGAAGCGCATTCTTCCAAACTCCTCGCCCAATCCTATAGCTAAATCTATCTATCTATCTATCTATCTATCTATCTATCTATCTATCTATCTATCTATCTATCTATCTATCTATCTATCTATCTATCTATCTATCTATCTATCTATCTATCTATCTATCTATCTATCTATCTATCTATCTATCTATCTATCTATCGTTAAAGAGAAGTATAAAGTTGAGGTATGTCCGTAGGTAGGTAGGTAGGTAGGTAGGTAGGTAGGTAGGTAGGTAGGTAGGTAGGTAGGTAGGTAGGCCCTACCTACCTACCTACCTACCTACCTACCAACCTACCTACCTACGGACATACCTCAACTTAATACTTCTCTTTAACGTCTCATATAATTTTTGTACCTTCGTCGGGTAGCGCTTTACATGGTTTTCAGTGTTAAACATACGCGACGTCGACGTTACTAATTGCTGCGCTGAAAGCACTTCTTTTTTTCATTTTCTAGTCAAGGAGGTATCGCGGTCTTTTCATGATTCAAGTGCCTCGATTTGCGAATACACAGCAGCTCAGCTTCGACCCGTGAGCCGAGCAAGAATAGAAGGGAACTTAACTGCGCAGAACCCATTTCTTCTTCTTTCTTTTTAACTTTCCTCTTCCCTTTCAACTTATACCCTTCCGAAATGAAGTGGTGGCAAAAGGGGATTAAAATATGCGCGAAGTCAAAACTCTCTCGCCTCCCTCTTTTTTCGCCGGCTCTCGCTTCGTACATCTTTTATACGTCGCGCCGAAAGTCAATCTTTTACGGCATAAGGTACAATCTTCGAAAGACGGGAAGACCAACGCGTAAAGATGAAGCAAAGGGGACACAGAAGCGCCGCGAAATAAAATGAAAACATGGGGAGGTAATAACCGAAGCAACGTTATACTCTTATACTCGTCATAAGTCACCGCAAAGCCTCCCGTTTTTCCGTGCACGCTCGGCTGCACTCAAACCGGTTTCACTCGCTTAAGGTCTGAATGTCCCCCTCTTCTTTTTTTTTATGCTCCTCCATACTTCTTATTCGCTTCCCATTCGTCCCTTCTCAGGCGAAGTCGACATAAATATTCTCGCAGTAGAACTCGCTCGGCGACCGCGTGTGCTTAAGGCAAGCCGAGGTTGATGAGTTGCCGACGAAAACGTAGAAATCAGTAATGGCATAGTATGAGGGTGGAAGGATACGAGAGGCGTATACCTGGGCGGAGAAATGGGAATAGAGGAATAAATAAAAAAAAAACGTACCGGAGGCAAAGAGACGAATGCAAGCACAGAAATCAGCGGAAAGAGACCGACCATGCCCGAGCGGCATAATTTAATCCTCAGCGGTGAAATATGAGCTAATGCTACTCTTTCAAGGTTTCCATTTCGCTCTTGGCAGCAGCAGCAGCAGTATAGCAGCAGGTATAGCAGCAGCGGTGGATTGCAGGTCCTTTCATAACCCTCCAAAATCAGTGTACCTCCTACAGTCCAGATTCAATTTGCAAGGACTTATTCCGATCTCTCTCTCTCTCTCTCTCTCTCTCTCTCTCTCTCTCTCTCTCTCTCTCTCTCTCGCTCTCTCTCTGCAATCTAGCTCTTGTTGCCTGGGTCTCCAGCCTGCCGTAGTTGCAGTTTAACCGTGCTGATTTATTTTGCTCGCCTCACGTCCTCCTTTTTTCTTGGCCGTTCCCTCGTCTCATTTTACCAAATTGTGCTCCAATCGACGAACATGCGAGCAAGGTAGCGTGTACACAAGATTGCGCAACATCTCGTTGACGCATTACGATTCGCCGTATTCCGGGTTTATTTACATTTGCGCGCAATTTCGATATTGCCCAGGACTCTCGGGCAGACCAACGCATAAGTAATTTCTTCGTTGTTCTTCGCGCTCCCTGCATGCATTCGCTTAGGCACAGAGGCGAGAAAATAACTCCCTGCTCAAAACAGAAAGGGGTGCCTTTGGGGCGACCGCAAGCACATTATGTCGCTCTCATTGCGGTTCTCGTTGTTGCCTTATTCTAACTTCCAAGTATTTGAGGCTGCGTAAGAACGTGGAAGTGAGAGGTCTCATTATATTCCTCAGTACGAGCAACTGGTTATGCTCACAAAACGCTGGCGCTGTTCGAGCGTTTCACTTGCTTTCATTTCCAAGTTTGTTTATTCATTCAGCCAACAGTCTAGCAAGCGGGGTCAGTAGCTGTTTGTCATCTGTAGCACGCGAATGCAGACGTAACGCGACGTAGCAGTAGTCAGAGATATTAACGTATCATCATCATCATCAGCAGCAGCAGCAGCCTATATTTATGTCCTCTCGAGGACAATGGCCTCTCCCTATGCTATGAAGGTATCCCTGTCTTGCGCTAGCTGATTCCAACTTGTGCCTGCAAACTTCATAATTTCATCACCCCACCTAATTTTCTGCCGTCCACGACTGCGCTTATCTTCCCTTGGCAACCATTCTGTAACCCTAATGGTCAACCAGTTGTCTGCCCTACGCATTACATGACCCGTCCAGCTGCATTTTTTTCTCGCAATTTCAGTTAGAATATCGGCTATTCCCGTTTAATCTCCGATTCACACCACTCTCTTCCTGTCTCTTTATACGTAACATTTTTCGTTCCATTGCTCATTGCGCGGGCCTTAACTTGTTCTCGAGTTTCTTTGTTAACCTACAAGTTTACGCCCCTTATTAACGTATACCAGACACGTATATTATGGGAAGGCCCTCTTGGGCTCCCCCTAAAATACGTCCCCCACCCCTCCTATCAAATGAAACTCTTCGGCCATGTTCACAAGTGAAAGAGGAATGCAAGTACAAGCCGTGATGCGCCGATGTCTCTCCTGCGCCATATACGCACCTGCTCATGTGCAAAGGAACAAATTTCACCAGGATATTGTTATAGGCAGGCATAAACATTATCGCTAACGTCGGACTGAAAGCCTCCATAAGTTCCATTACTGAGTCTAAATAAAGTGTTTATCTCTCTCTGTCTCAGTCGCACTCGGCTAAGAGAGTCTAGCGTCAGCTTCGCGGTCTCTTCCTCCCCTCCATCCAAGCAGTGAAAGTTTTGTTTTAGATCTACGCAGAGCAGGCGAGTTGGGAGTGAACTGCGAAGTACCACAGATGCACGGTCGGCATGGCAGAAATACTGGGCCAATTATTGCTCTAGTTATGTAGAGGAGCGCTACAGGCGAGCCTCGTACACTTTCTATATGTGGACGAACTCTGAACCTTTCTCGAGCGCCGCTTTGCAAACCACCGGACAACAACAGTATACAGAATTTGCAATTTGTCCCACCAAGGCATGTCGATACGAGTAACCTTAAATCTGAGTAGCCCGCCTATGAATTTCACGTCAAATATATGAGAGAAAAAGAGAAAGAACATTTATTTCAACCATCGAGGTCGTTGCTCTAGACGTCGAGTGGGTGGTGCGCACATTCCAGGACTCCACCGGCCATGGCTGCTCCTTGCTGAACGAGGACTTCTTGGCCCGCCAGGGTATCGCCTGTCAGCAGTGCCCTCCACCGCTCAAATGACGTGCTAGGCGTCTTTAAGTGTTAAGGTTTGCCCTCGAACCCCCACGAGATGTGGAAGAGTGTGACATTGTGCTAATTGGTTTCTTATGTGTATTAGGTATAATTATTTTATGTCGGTTTCATATTGTGCTTGTATATATAAAAACCTATTTTCGTATTCATATTACTCTGTTAGACCTAAACTGTTTCTACTTAGAAAATTGTACAATGATTCTTGTATTTAATGCACGTATGTTTGTAATGTATGCTATGTATGTGTAATCCACGCTATTGATATGTGTGTATACTATATTTTGTGATATGCTACCTCACCATTGAGCAATGTGTGGGTGACAGGGTCTTAGTCAGGCAGACGATGTTCTGCCCTTAGCCTTGCCATCCAAGACCTTCACTATGTCTAAATCAATGCTGAATAAAAAAAAAGTAGGGCGCGTGTCACCGCACGAGGGGCAGATGCCGCGACATGTTATTTGGTATATTTTGATGTATGTGTGTAGGTGTAAGAATGTGTTTGTTTGGCTAAGTCTGAGAGCTACAGCCTCTTCAGTGCAGAGCTTTTTGTGAGGGGGAGGATAAATTCTGCGGTTGAGCCGCTGGACCTCTAGGCGTTCGCCGTATTTGGATGGCAGGGACATAAAGGTAAACGGAGGGGATTGATGGGACGATTGCCTTTGCCCAGCTAGGTTGATTAGCGCTCGAGCTGAGGCGTTCACCCTTTCCTTCCCCTCCAGTCCCGCGTGGCCCGGAGTCCACGTGATTCGAAGGGATTCTTCCAGCCTCGGGCCTAGGCTCTGAGAGCCGCCAGCAACGGTGCTCGTCCGTTGGTAAAGTTACGGCAGGCCTGTTGCGAGTCGGTAACGACGTGAGCTTCCCCGTCTTGTTTCTTTCTTACTTGCGCCGCGGCTATCGTCTCAGCCGCAGCTGGAGTCTCTGCCCTGACGGAGACCGCTGAGGTCAAGGAGTTCCCTCTGCCGTTCACGGTGGGTATACTGTGAAGTCCATGTACGTACGTGCGGAAGTATGAGAGCGTGGTGCAGGGCGAAGCAATGAATGCGATAGCAACATGTTAGAATATTACCGCGACCTCCTCTATATAGTTAGAGGAGGCATTGATGTTACATGAAGTGTAAAGCTCATAGCTGTTGCGGCGGTACGAATTGCAGTAAACGTAAGCTAAGTAAACGCGCGTGGTGTGTCATGTGCCGACAAGCGAACAGAGAAAACTCGACGACCGCAAGCAGAGAGAGTAAAATATCTTTATTAATAATATTTGAATGGCGAGAGCAGTGTGGGAGGAACCCTCAGTCCAGGGTCCCTAAGATGATTCCGGCGATGTTTCGAGCCCGTTGTATCACAGCTCGGAGGACCTCGGGAGGTCCGTCGCGGAGGGCAACGTCCCACAGCTCTTTGTTGCGTAGAGGGTAAAGGAGAGTTGGCAAGGGAGGAAAGAGGTTTGCAGTGCACTCAATCGTGACATGGAAGATTGTGGGCGAGCTGCCACAGCCAGGGCAACGATCTGCATAACAGTGTGGGTAGAATTTATTGAGAGAGACAAGATTTGGAAAAGTTGCGGTTTGTAACTGGCGTAATGCCACTGCTTCCTCCCGCGAGAAGGACGGCGGTGGTGCGGCGTGGGTGCGACGAATGCGTGTATAATGACGGAGTATGTCTTTGTAACGGAGCAAGGGATCCCCCCACTCTGAACTAGTCGCCTCACCACGCCGGGTCGCCCGGAGGGAAATTTCTCGGGCAAGCATCGGTTCTACGGGGTCCTCTCGGTGCTTGTCGCCTTGTCGGTGCTTGTCGGTCTCGTCGGTGCTACAGGGTCTTGTCGGCGTTGTCGCCTTGAATTGACCTCGCGTTCCTGTACTGCGGCACGCTCACGGCGGGTAAAATGTGTGCGCGTGCTTCACGCTTTTGAACTGCAGTTTTGTCGATGTCGCTCAGCCTCGGCCTCCTGTTCCCGCAGCGTCACGTCTTGGCGCCTTCCGGAGCTGAGCTGCAGCGTACGCCGCACAC
Organism: Dermacentor andersoni; assembly: GCF_023375885.2. Taxonomy (NCBI): domain Eukaryota; kingdom Metazoa; phylum Arthropoda; class Arachnida; order Ixodida; family Ixodidae; genus Dermacentor; species Dermacentor andersoni. The sequence goes on along the minus strand of NC_092817.1, from coordinate 95,518,536 downwards.
GTAGCAGCACATTGTTTTGCATCTGAACTAAAGTAGTGGAGTTTGCGCGTATGCCGGTCCACCTTGCTTCATTGCGATTTGCCTTTTGCTGGAGCTTCTCAGCCGGCGTTCTGAGAACACGCGAGGGTGTGTGGGCGCGATGCGAAGGTCGCAGTGCTTCGCTGTAGAAACCCCGCACTGGCAGGTGCTATTCTAACCTCTGTACCTTGACTACTACGTGTGGGAAAGCGATTGCACAAGCTTACAGAGTCTGCATGGTCTGCATAGTCTACGTAGGTTGTTTTACAATTTGTTCTGGCAAGCAAAGTTGTCTAGCCTGTGACGTGTTAGGTTACAGCTTCCTCTGATTGGAGCACGAACACGCCTCGATGTCTTTCGCAGCCTGGCGTGCAAATTCTCATGCAAAGGAAAATCGTACAGATAATATCAGTAATGTTCTTCAGAAAACATGTTAAAACTAAAGGAAACAGCATGTTTATGTGTAATTATTGATGACGGCGAAAAATCGCGTGGTGTGTTCAGAAAACGCGCGAAGTCTCAACGCGCTGGTTTGCGCGCGGGAAATTCTTAAGGATGTTCTGTTCCGTTGGGTGAGGCGTGCGCCCGCGACCTAATGGTTAGAGGATCAACCTGTTGGGCAACGGATCCTCTGTTCGAATCCTGTCGTGGGCAATTTCATTTATGCTTATTTGTTAAGGACAACGTCTTTCTTAGCGACTCACCACCACTTTTCCAAACCGAATGTTTCAAACCTCTTTCGTGGACCGATTCCGGAGGTAGTGCAGCCTTCCGCGCTTGTAAAATTACATCACTTTTAGGTTTGATCTTTGACATTGTTTTGCCCTTTTAATATTTCACAGTCTGAGAAGCTTTAAGATAGAAGACACGGGCTCTCAGTGTTACGTTTCATGACATTTGCTTGTGGGCTGAACGAGAAGAAAGGTAACCGAGGGACTGGATTTTTATTCATAAGAAGACACGGAACAAGGATACCAAGGAGAACATAGCGTAAATTACTTGTGCTTACTAATTGAGTTAAAGAAATGATAAATTAATGGCAATAAAAGTGGATGAAAAATTAACTTGCCGCAGGTCGGAACATCCCACGTCTTCGCGTTACGCGTGCGATGTTCTACCAGTTGAGCTATACCGCTGCGCGTTCTTCCCGGCCGTCACCCTAATTATTCACGCACTCGTGACGCCTGCGGCAGAAAGGATGTTCCACATCGGCCGCCAAGGTTTGTGAGTGGTGTCGCTGGCTAACACTCCCAAGATTAATTCTAGTAGTAATAAATAAATACATCAAAAATTGGACGGTAAAACCGCGCCGCGGTAGCTCTATTGTTAAGAGCATCGCACGCGTAATGCGAAGACGTGGGTTCTTATCCCACTTGCGGCCAGTTGTCTTTTCGACCACTCTCATTCCTATTCATTTATGAGTTATTTAACTCATTCAGTAAGTACGACTAATTTTCTCTATGTTATCATTGGTGTCTTTGTTTGTTGGCTTCTTATGATTTGTTTGTGGGCCGTCATTCTGAAATTTCCGAGGAATAATTTTGTCAAGAATGTAAGACCTGGTATAAGCAACTTTAGTGATAGAATAGACTGGAAATATAACCTGCAAATGCAACAGGTCATGCAGCATGGCATGGCACATAGCATACATATACCTAAACATATGCGGAGCCTCACGGCAACAACGCAATAAAGAAAGGGAATGATATATATATATATATATATATATATATATATATATATATATATATATATATATATATATATATATATATATATATATATATATATATATAGAGAGAGAGAGAGAGAGAGAGAGAGAGAGAGAGAGAGAGAGAGAGAGAGCTCCCATGCTATGCTATACGTGATGGTCGCGCTAGTGAAATGTAGCATCGGTCGAGACTGAAGATAGCAAAGACATATTTGCGAAACATGACGGCTGAAGAGCGGCTTAACCAGCTGGATCTCATGTGGCTTCAGTGGGTGCAAGCCAGCGTCGACGAAGTTGTATCCATGTTTATGAAGAAGCCCCGGTGTATAAAAATCGTATAGTCTGAAGCAAATATTAGAACCTGAGGGAAAAATGGCATCTTATAAAAGAAAAAATTAACTGTATTAGAGGTATATATAGTGCCTTTATTACGGTCATACTATTAAAAGCACATGCGTAGGAGACGGCTTGGCATAGCAAAAATCAGCATGTCATCTTCTAAATGAAAAACATTATGCCTCCTATCTAAACCTGCAAGCGCATACGTCGGTGCATCGCTAAAGAAAATGTTGTACAGTGTGTGTAGTTGAGCTTGCAGCCTCATCTATGGTTGTCGTTGCGTGCTGTTTGTTGCCGCATATTTCACCCACCTGCTGGACACTACGCGTTTTGTCGGATGCGTTATAAACAAAGTTTTTAACAGAAAGACAGACCAAAGCTGCGCATAATTATTTGTTTCGTGTTTGATGATCCTTCACAAATTTACTTGCATGCATGTAATCAGCTAGACGCCCATTTATATCATAATATATAAATGCAGATCAAGCACACAAGAGGTAAAACTTGAAGGGTTTGCTAAGCATCATATTGAATTTAGCGTTCGACAACGAGGCGTACAGAACATCACTGCACGCAGAAGCATTTCAACCTTCGCCTGTTTTACAGCGACCGCTGTTAAAGGTGGTTTCGTATCTGATATTTTGCACAGGACAGCGCATGCCTTGTCAACCCTTTAAGGGCGCAGCTAGTAGGCGCCCGTTCCTGCGTTTCGCGTCGGCGACGTCCCTCAGTTACGCCGAGAAGCGGACGCGGAGCGCAGTGGGGGATGAATGACGGTGATAGCGAAGAGAGTGCGAGGAGGAAAGCGGAGGAGGAGGGTATAGCGAAAGCGTCAGAAGAAAAGCGTAGCGCCGCGCAAGACGGGCTCAGCGGCGACGACCGCTACGAGATGACGCCACAGAAACAGGCCCCCGTCTGTTCACCGATGTCATGCAGCGAGTGCATCGACCGATACCATATATGGAAACAAAGCGCTTCATGAGCTGAGGTCTGACTGCGGCGGCTGCTGTGAATCGCGCCCACACGTCACTCCCGCGCTACCTCTTGAGATCTTCCGATTAGCGAGGCAGTCGAACACCACCTCGCTCCGTTTACAATGTGCCGCAGGAGACAGATTGTCCACGCTAGCCAATATATCGCTAAATTAAAACACGTATATAGAGCTGTGCTCAAATTTCGCATTAAGGAGTATCGTAATCGTCGGAGGATTCATTTTTCTGCAAATGATATCATACTCGATGATCTGCCATTCCCAAGGTTGTGGAAAGCGAGTAAGAGTCATTAGGACACTTCTTCGAAATGGGACGCCTGTTTTTTGCCCTCGTGTCGTCTCTCTACTGAGATAGCAGTTATCAATGCATTCCAACTTGTCCACGCGTATCTCCGTTGCTTTGCAAATGAAGTTTCACCTGCTTTGAAGGGTGTCGGCATGTCGTTCACGCGGAAGAAGTTTAAATTCTGGCGTTTTACGTGCCACAACCATGATCCGATTATGAGGCACGCCGTAGTGGGGGGGGGGGGGGGGGGGACTCCAGATTAATTTCGACCACCTGGGGATCTCTTACGCGCAACCAATGCATGGTACACGGGCGTTTTTGCATTTCGCCCCCATCGAAATGCGGCCGCCTCGGCCGGGATCTGATCCCGCGACCACGTGCTTATAGCAGCGCAACGCCAAAGCCGCTAAGCAACCACGGCGGATAATGCGGAAGAGGTCTGAATGCGCACTCTAATGTTGCGATCGTTAACTATTATGTCGCTTTAGGTTACCGCCGAAATTGCGCGAGCGTCTTGCCGTCGCGGTCACCATCGGTCGTCGTTATCGCCGGCGTCATCTTTCTTATCGTCATTGTTTTTGTCGCAGTCAAGCAAACTGTAGCTGCTGTACGTGGGGCTCATAATTGCACTTTCTACTTTCAGTACCGCTTGCTGTTCTTTGTGCGCCACAATGATTACTTATGTACTATTGTAAGTCGCGCCATGAACGAGCTTCTTCCAACCAGAATGTCACCTATAGGGTCTGTCATCTTTTGCCATTTTTAATATGTGGTTTTGGCAAAATTCTTGTTCCTGTCAGTCGCACCGTCTACTCATTTTCACCTAAAACACATTGCTTCCGTGCACACCTACTCTGTCACTGGCCGCCTATACACTGCAACATAAAAAAAAATTAAATATCTATAAATCGTTTTTCACTGTTCGCGCTTACAGTGTTGTATGCAGTGAATCAATGAATAAATATGGAGGGGTTCTTAAGGATTTAACTCACAGTTGTGAGGAGGACCTAGGTCCATGGCTTTCAAGCCGGACGGGCAGCTGATGATCTCATCGACATATACCAGGCAGCGTAGGTCGGCAGAATAAGCGGACACTCACTCACATGGACAGGACTGGCCGCGCGCCCCCGAAGAGTCCGATTGTAAGACTGACTATGCTCGGCCAGGCACCTGTATAACTTCCTTATTGCGTAGAAGGGTAAACAGCCCCGGGTGCGACACGTGCAGCTGTGGTGAGACGCCCACACACATTATCTGTGTCTGCCCGTGCTACCGTGCCGAGAGGCAAGCGATGTGCGCAGTGCTCGACAATTCGACAATCGTCCACTGTCGGAACTAAACTTTAAAGATACCCGTGCTCCCGAAGAAACTCCGCTCGGAAAGCTTTATTCGCGCTACTCAGGTTCCTGCAGTTTCCGGGCCTTCAGGATAGACTTTAAGAGAGCCGCCCGCTAACGCGGTTAGTTTGTTTCTACTCGTCTATCTTTCTTTCTCTTTCTCTCTCTACCCTTTCGGCCTATTTCTATTTTTATCCCCCTGTCCCTTTTTACTTGGTGCAGGTAGAGGCATCTCTTCTTTCTGCTTCTCTCACTTTCTGTCCCTTTTTACTGTGCAGGGTAGCCAACCAGAACTACCTCTATAGTTAACCTACCTGCCTTCCTACGCATCCTTTCTCTCTAAGCGCCATGCAATACGAAAGCACTATTGAGACAAGGAAGGACTTGGGGCCAGGTGAGTAGAACAGAGGGTGCTAAGAATCCCTGGCTCCGGACAGGCCGCCATTGGAATATGAACCTGGCAACGTTTAACGCTAGAACGTTATCTAGTGAGGCGAGTCTAGCAGTGCTACTGGAAGAATTAGAGGGCAGTAAATGGGATATAATAGGGCTCAGTGAAGTTAGGAGGCCAAAAGAAGCATATACAGTGCTCAGAAGCGGGCACGTCCTGTGCTACCGGGGCTTAGCGGAGAGACGAGAACTAGGAGTCGGATTCCTGATTAATAAGAATATAGCTGGTAACATACAGGAATTCTATAGCATTAACGAGAGGGTGGCATGTCTTGTTCTGAAACTTAATAAGAGGTACAAAATGAAGGTTGTACAGGTCTACGCCCCTACATCCAGTCATGATGACCAGGAAGTCGAAAGCTTCTATGAAGACGTGGAATCGGCGATGGGTAGAGTGAAAACAAAATACACTATACTGATGGGCGATTTCAATGCCAAAGTAGGCAAGAAGCAGGCTGGAGACAAGGCAGTGGGGGAATACGGCATAGGCACTAGGAATAGCAGGGGAGAGTTACTAGTAGAGTTTGCGGAACAGAATAATATGCGGATAATGAATACCTTCTTCCGCAAGCGGGATAGCCGAAAGTGGACGTGGAGAAGCCCGAACGGCGAGACTAGAAATGAAATAGACTTCATACTCTGCGCTAACCCTGGCATCATACAAGATGTGGACGTGCTTGGTAAGGTGCGCTGCAGTGACCACAGGATGGTAAGAACTCGAATTAGCCTAGACTTGAGGAGGGAACGGAAGAAACTGGTACATAAGAAGCCGATCAATGAGTTAGCGGTAAGAGGGAAAATAGAGGACTTCCAGATCAAGCTACAGAACAGGTATTCGGCTTTAACTCAGGAAGAGGAAATTAGTGTTGAAGCAATGAACGACAATCTTGTGGGCATCATTAAGGAATGTGCAATAGAAGTCGGCGGTAACTCTGTTAGACAGGATACCAGTAAGCTGTCGCAGGAGACGAAAGATCTGATCAAGAAACGCCAAGGTATGAAAGCCTCTAACCCTACAGCCAGAATAGAACTGGCAGAACTTTCGAAGTTAATCAACAAGCGTAAGACAGCTGACATAAGGAAGTATAATATGGATAGAATTGAACAAGCTCTCAGGAACGGAGGAAGCCTAAAAGCAGAGAAGAAGAAACTAGGAATTGGCAAGAATCAGATGTATGCGTTAAGAGACAAAGCCGGCAATATCATTACTAATATGGATGAGATAGTTCAGGTGGCTGAGGAGTTCTATAGAGATTTATACAGTACGAGTGGAACCCACGATGATAATAGCAGAGAGAATAGTCTAGAGGAATTCGAAATCCCACAAGTAACGCCGGAAGAAGTAAGGAAAGCCTTGGGAGCTATGCAAAGGGGGAAGGCAGCTGGGGAGGATCAGGTAACAGCAGATTTGTTGAAGGACGGTGGGCAGATTGTTCTAGAAAAACTGGCCACCCTGTATACACAATGCCTCATGACCTCGAGCGTACCGGAATCTTGGAAGGACGCTAACATAATCCTAATCCATAAGAAAGGGGACGCCAAAGACTTGAAAAATTATAGACCGATCAGCTTACTGTCCGTTGCCTACAAAGTATTTACTAAGGTAATTGCAAATAGAATCAGGAACACCTTAGACTTCCGTCAACCAAAGGACCAGGCAGGATTCCGTAAAGGCTACTCAACAATAGATCATATTCACACTATCAATCAGGTGATAGAGAAATGTGCGGAATATAACCAACCACTATATGTAGCTTTCATTGATTATGAGAAAGCGTTTGATTCAGTCGAAACCTCGGCAGTCATGGAGGCATTGCGGAATCAGGGTGTAGACGAGCCGTACGTAAAAATACTGAAAGATATCTATAGCGGCTCCACAGCCACTGTAGTCCTCCATAAAGAAAGCAACAAAATCCCTATAAAGAAAGGCGACAGGCAGGGAGATACGATCTCTCCAATGCTATTCACAGCATGTTTACAGGAGGTATTCAGAGACCTGGATTGGGAAGAATTGGGGATAAGAGTAAATGGAGAATACCTTAGTAACTTGCGCTTCGCTGATGATATTGCCTTGCTTAGTAACTCAGGGGACCAACTGCAATGCATGCTCACTGACCTGGAGAGGCAGAGCAGAAGGGTGGGACTAAAAATTAATCTGCAGAAAACTAAAGTAATGTTTAACAGTCTCGGAAGGGAACAGCAGTTTACGATAGGTAGCGAGGCACTGGAAGTGGTAAGGGAATACATCTACTTAGGACAGGTAGTGACTGCTGATCCGGATCATGAGAGTGAAATAATCAGAAGAATAAGAATGGGCTGGGGTGCGTTTGGCAGGCATTCTGAGATCATGAACAGCAGGTTGACATTATCCCTCAAGAGAAAAGTTTATAACAGCTGTGTCTTACCAGTACTCACGTACGGGGCAGAAACCTGGAGGCTTACGAAAAGGGTTCTACTTAAATTGAGGACGACGCAACGGGCTATGGAAAGAAGAATGATAGGTGTAACATTAAGGGATAAGAAAAGAGCAGATTGGGTGAGGGAACAAACGCGCGTTAATGACATCTTAGTTGAAATCAAGAAAAAGAAATGGGCATGGGCAGGACATGTAATGAGGAGGGAAGATAACCGATGGTCATTAAGGGTTACGGACTGGATTCCGAGGGAAGGGAAGCGTAGCAGGGGGCGACAGAAAGTTAGGTGGGCAGATGAGATTAGGAAGTTTGGAGGGTCAACATGGCCACAATTAGCACATGACCGGGGCAATTGGAGAAGTATGGGAGAGGCCTTTGCCCTGCAGTGGGCGTAACCAGGCTGATGATGATGATGATGATGATGAGTAGAACACGCGAAAACTGCTGGTCTGGCGCACACGCACCGACAGCTACACTCCTGCTCCTGACCACTGATGCTGCACCGCGCCCACGTCAGGAGAAACGAGAGCCGTGTTCGCATAATTACCATTCAGACCGAGCCCGCTCCACCTTAATAATAAATGTCTCCCGGTTTCATTTTAATCTCCACGCAGCCATGCGTGAATTCCGGTTCGCGACTGCGTCTCAACCGCTTTTTCTTTCCTTCTTTTCTTTTTGTTTCTTTTTGTGCTTGCGTGTATGCACATGTGCGCAAGTATGTACGCGTACCTGCGTGCCCATGCTCTTGCCGTGCGCATGCATATACGCGAATATATAGACTACTAAATTTGCCAAGCAAGATTTATGCTCAAGCACATAGAAGTATAGTAGGAACCAAAGCTCGAGTTTCGTTCGCATGCGCTTATTGTCTTGTTTTGTTTTGTGCATCGCGTCGTTGCTTCGTATGGCGTCGAGTTTCCCCGCTGAAAGAGAGCTCTGCAGAGAAGACCTCCCCCCGGGCCATATTTCTCGGCCGGCTTCTTGAATCGCCGGCGAGTCTTCTGTCATGCCGCTCAGAAAGCGGCGTATGCATATAGTTCGCCCCCGCTTCCAGATGGCGGTAGCAGCGTCGTTTATTTTGTCAAACTATCGCGTCGGTTGCAGGCCCGCAATTGATTGCACGATGTATATAGCATTTTCGTTTTCGTTCTCTGTTTGCATAATTCAATTTACCGTTTATCGTCGCAGTTTACCTTTGTTCACGATATATCAGAGCTCCCACACATAAAAATATATAGTAACACTAAATTTTCAGGGTATCGCTTATCGAATCCAGTCTACTTCAGTCGTATGTGGCCGTGCACGTATATCTTTCTCTGCCAGCAAACGATTCCTGCAAAGGAGACACATATGCAAAGTAAGAAGAGTGGGCAACAGGCTGACTCCTGTGACGTCACGTCGTTCTCTAAGATATACCCAATGACACTTATTTCTCAATGGCTTTCCCGAATCCTTTCTGTCTCTCTCCTCTAGTTTCTTGGTCGTGCCGCGGATAACTGCATTGTAGAGGTAAGCGCAAAAATTCGGGAAGCGTGAATTTTATCGGTCACCTGGCGACAGAGTATCAGCAGTGCGAAATTCCTAATTGCGCTACTTCCTACTATGTCCCCATGACCTCCTACTTGTACTTGATTTTCTTTCTGCTCATTCCGTTCTTACCTATTGCTCTACTGGTGTCCTCCGCCTTGAACTGTCTCTTATATTACAGTCACTTTGTTCGCCTATCGTCTGCAAGCGCGACTCATTTCGATTTGTCATGTTCATTTGGTGAAGGCATTGTAGAGCCAATTAATCAGACACAAAAAACACAAGATTGGACACCACAGGTGCCACCTGGTAGGAAGGAAAGGGGGAAGCGGAAAATAGGCGCCAAAGAAGGTCGACAGAATGAAAGACTGAATAATAAGCTACGAACAATAAACCGAAGGGTAAGGAAACATTTGATTTTATTTCCCCTGACGGGAACGGAAGACTGAAAGATTGAAGGGACGAAATGGACGAAAACTGGAGAAGTGCCAGGACCAGAACAGGAAGAGCGTGCCGCGCACGACGCCTATGCGCTCGTATACGCAGCAGAAAAGGGGACCTTCAAATCATTGCCTCTTCGAAAAGGGCCATTCGAGGCGCCAGGCGCATCAAAGATCGAGCGAGCCGGCGCGCATGGAAGAAAACAAAGTAAGCAAGCAAGAGGGCGAGAGCGAAGCCCCTTGCGTGTGTTTGTCCGCAGTTCCAGCTGATTTCCTTCGCTAGGGCCAGCACGCGTGTATGGGACGGCCGAGATGGCTGGCGCGCCGCAATGCATGAGTCAGGGGGCGATCGCGGGCACTTGGCGCGGGCGGCGAGCATCGATTTCGGGATAAACGGGAAAGGAAAGTAATCGGTGACGAGGTGGAGGAATCGGGAGGCTGGCTTTCTTTTTTTTTCATATGGAAAAGAACAGGTAATGAGGGAGGACGGCGGGAAACGTGTGTGGTTGGTTGAAATAATGGGGAGAAATCTCGGGGGGAGGGGGGTAGAAGGAGTCGCAGAAAGTGGACTGAGGAGAGTGAGATAGAAAAGCGGAGAGGGACAACGGCGCGTTCGGTAAACGAAAGAGGGCAAGGAGGGGGCGCAGGCAGTGCACACGATGCCTCACTCGAGTGCTTTGAGTTGTGCACCCTCATTGAGCGCAGCAGCATCGGTGCCGGATGAGGTCGCGGCGATGAAAAAGACGGCGAAGAGGAAGGGGAAATCCCACGCCCAGCGCCGAACGCATGCATGACTGTCAGCCACAGCCGCGGCGTGCGTGAAACGACGGCATTGGTGGCGCGAAAGTCCAAAAGAAAGAAAGAAAGGAAAAGCGATGGCATCGCCGCGAGCATCTGCAGCGAGGGGGAATTCGCGTCGCTGGGTCCTCAACGAAAGTCTGGCTTCGCTTAAAGCACGACTACATTTGCTTCTACGGTTGGCTAGTTGCGGCTTGGATAGTAGCTGGTTGATTGCTCTCGTGGCCTCGATTTCCGCATGTGAGGTCTGCGTAGTTGGACGAGCTAAACTCCCAGTAGCGCCTGGACGAGCTGACGTAGCGATGGATGTCGAGACGAGTAGATGTATCAATGCGGGAACAAGAATAGAATAAGTTCACGCGTGCACGTGGGGAAAAAGGAGCGTGCGCAGGCGACTGGTTGGCGCTTGAAAAACCGCAGTCTTGAAATTTTGCCACCCCCCACCAACCTACACTTTCGCTGATTGACTGTTATAGCCCATCAACAGAGGAAAAGTAGTTCGCGCACTTTGATGAAATTCCCCGTTTCAACGATGGGGTTCAGCGCAAATCATGTGAGAAGGATATGGTGAGACCGCTCGCTTAGAAACCTGCAACGGGCCATGTGCTGTTCTCAAACGAAAATGTCAGTCAGAACCTTTATGCATCAACAAGGAAACATCCTGTTACGCAATTATAGGCGACACATTCGTGAGTGATATTTGGAAAGTTTTGCGGAGTTTTAGCCAAGGTTGTCTCGCGTTCGAAACTTAAATATCAAGCCCTTGTACGTATAGTATCGTTTAAGCGCTACTAGAAAGGATAAAAAAAAGACAAGCCGAGCTTTTTCTGCAACGTCCTTTCACGTTCCCCAATTCTCAAATATTACGTCCATTCTACGAATGAGTTCGAACTCTACTGCCAGCGCTCATCCCTATAAACGAAAAAGGCCGCTGTTTGCAGCTTCTCTGCGCGACGACGATGGATTTGCATGGCACCCGCATAGGAGGAAATATCTGGAGGGCCAAAACTTCTAGCAACCTACATTTCATTAGTTTTTTTTTTCCCCCAGCGGATGTATTTCTCCTTTTTGTTCCTTTTTCTAAAAACTCGGAGGATCATGTATACTGCTTGCTTTCTCCCTCTCTTACGCACGTACGCACGTGTAGACGTAGCTCCATGATTCGCCCAGGGCTGAACTCATCAGGAGCGACGGCGCGTGCGACGGGCACATTCGCTTCTGACATCTCACCGGCGAAATGCTCGCGCCGGAACCGGCCAACCGTCCGCCCCATTGTGTTCCTGCCGCAGCCATCACTCTGCCCCGCGGCGAATTCGCTACGGTCGTCGGCGCTGACGCGCGAAACGGCGCGCCGCCGCGCGGTTTTTGAGCGCCGCCGTACGCCGTCGGGCCTCGGTCGCCGAAAGTACGGAAGAACAAAACCCACGAAGCTCGCCGTGAGCCGAACGACGTAACGCACGTATATTGTATGAATCAATGGGGGAGGCGCTTAACACCGTTTGTCACGGCTCAAAGAGAGCATTTTTTTTTTCGAGCGTGTGCTTACACGGCGCGAGCTGCTATTACAGATCGCCTGCCGCACTTTTTAAAGGCGAGACTGTCGGCGCGTGGCGGCGCAGCCGTTCACCGGTGTCAATTCGCAGTCTAGGTTTAGCTACACGGCAATTTGCGAGCCGTTGCCTAACCTACGTTCGCCACTTTCTAGTTTGGCGCACGCACAACGTAGAGCAACTGTATACCGCCAATGGGAAGCTATATCGAGCACGGCGACTTAGCTCGTTCTTCTGGACGCGATGCGAGACGATCAGAAAACATTTCGAGATTCGAAACTTGAACATTAGTGTAAGAGCAAATCTCTCAGGTTATCGTGCCGCAGTGACCTGGTCTGAAAGAGTTACCTGAAAACAGTAAAGTTTCGCATGAAATTTCCTTAGTGCGAGTATAGGAACGTCGCCTAAGGTCGCAGTATATAACGAAAAAAATAAAAAGAAGACCATCTAGAAGAATTTGTCTTATCCCATCCCAGTATTCGGCGGCACGCAATTGCGTTTACCGCCGTCGCGCTGACAGCGTAGTTGGTAGGCGCTCGAACGCCTTAATCGCCGCCTTTCTAGAGGGACCCGCCGGTCTCCTCGTCGCTCTATGCCGCTCGCTCCCAACCAGTGATCGCAGCTCTAGATGACCGCGCCACGCTCGTCGCCCCTCCTAATCTCGGCACAACTTCCACTCCATGACACTCGATCACTGCACATCCTCTCTCGGCAAGCCAGCGCCGATGGAGCGTGGTCCCGGGAGAAAGCGGCGCGCTCGCTCGGCGCTCACGCTGAGTTGGGGACGGTGAAGGGACGGCGGGAAAGGGACGCTGTACTACCGCCACCGGCTGCACTAATCCGATTGGCGGCGGCCACCGACAGGAGATAAACTAGTGCCGGCAAGGAGGAGACACCTGTTGGCGACGCGCGTAAACAGAGCGCCGTTCGTGACGAGCCCAGGTGCCTGGCCATAAATCAATAGACTCCCGATTGACTCTCCTCTCTTTTCCGCATTGCACGACACTGCTGCGGAGAAGCGCGCTCTCGGGCTGAGCTGCGGTGGTCCAGCTGTCTCCCTCTCCCTTGGCTTCGTCGCTCGGATGTATCTACCCGCAGCGAGCGCATTCGCTCTGAAGAACCTAACTGAAGCGAATGGCGCGCCTTCCCCATAGCCTGCCGCAGCCGCTTTCCGGGCTCCTCCTCATCGTTGTACCTCGAGTCGCCGATTGTGATGCGGAGGGCCCTGCGAGCGCCCGTGCCGGTTCTCAGAACCCCGGGTTACGACATCCACCTACCAAGTTGCGATTTCCGAAGCTCTTTCATCGTCGGATCAAGCGTGTAATTGCTGCCGTGGCACAGATAGTGCGGCGTTCCTTTCTTCTTTTATTTCTGCTCAAGCGTCCTTGTTGTTCCGTGACTAAGCTACAAAGAGCGTTGCTCAGCTTCATCTACGAGAACGTTTGAAATGCAGTAGAATTCTTTTTTCGAATTCTTTGATGAGTAGAAACTAGCCTAAAACGTTCGAGCTGTCAATTGCTTAGCGAAAGAAGGGCAAAGAAACATTAAGGTAAATTCTGCCTACCCATTAAAGTGAATAATATGGTAATCATAGGGCTTTTGTTTCGCTTTTACCTACACAAACCGTGATTTGCTCTGTTGGTTGTATTTCACGCATTGTGATGAAATTTTCTGCATCGCCCGCAACATGAAATGATGCCGCGTGTGATGAATGCCCAGGGACGCACGACATCTCCAAGGTTTTCGAGAATACGCGGAGCGCTAGCAGGCTGAGTTCCTCATACAGATGACTGTATAAAAACATTATCGTAAAATTTATTATGTTAATTTTTTTCCTACCAACTCGAGCTGTCTAGCGTATGAGACGCTACAATTACTATGTTGAAACCTATTTACAAGCCCCCCGTTCTTCTTATTTTTTTAGAATACAAGGTTTGGCAAAGGAATGTGGGAAGGTTCATCTAATGAACTTTAATGGTAATATAATGGGCCTCGCAACTGATAACTGATTCAGGCAGCTGAAAGATCTGCTGATACAGTGCTTTTCTTACTATTTCGTGCATTCCTTATTTTTTCATTTAAGCCTGTAAAAGTTACTCGAACAGCGTCACTGCAGATGAGTTATCTGGCCAGGCGGACATTATTTGCAAGAAAAAAAGCAAAGCAATCAATTGACTAATTGCCCAAAGCACATCAAATAACTTCTTTATATTGGACAGTTGAAGGAAATCGCCACAAAAGTCCTAGTTCCGCGTTTCTATATTTCAAGATCGCCATGTAGCCCGAAATGACTGGTGACCGACAATTCGTTGAATTTGCTTTATTACGCTTGCGGTACCGGGAAGAGCGGCTCGTGGTGCAACCCCCTTGTGACGTATACAAGGGCGGCGTAAAATAAACCTTATATTCAAGACCGCGCGACAAAGCAGTCTGCCTTGCCCCTACTGCTCAAGTGCCAGTGCGTCAATTAGGGAGTTGCCCAAAACGCCAATAGGAATAATCTCGTCGGAAGACATAAGGGCGGCGGCAGCTTCATTTTAGAGCACACGTTAAGGCCACGCAGAGTTTGGACGCAGGGCCGCGCCTCGTGGTGCCGAGTGCGTAATCAGATAAATTTACAAAATAATTTGAAGCCAGTTATATAAGTCGCACGCGGCCATTTCGAAATCTAGGAGCCCGTGACTAAGACTTTTTTTTGTGTGATTCTCTTCAACTTTACGATATAAGCATGTGCCCCTGAAGTTTGTGAGTAAGAAATCAATTACCATGATTAGTTTAACTGGTGAATTAATTACTGTGCTTTTTCGCGCAAATTATGTCCGCCCTGGAAGATAACTTTTCTGTAGTGACATAATTAGAGTAAATTTTATAAGGAATCTTTTTTTTTTATGAGTTCGAGGTAAAAAAAATACGCACTGCATATTACCTGAAGAAATTCTATAGGACTGTGCATTCCATTTGCGTATCATGGAAGATGCGCTCATACGTAGATTGACTGGCCTTTCTGCCATTATTCTTCGTTACAATTTATCAAGTCGAGATATCGTTTAACCTAGCCCAGGAGTTTCACTAAAGCATCAAAACTGAGTGTCAAATATACAATTCGATGACACAGAAAGGAGGGAACACTAAAATTTTGGAAGGCGATTCAATCTCTCTAGTTGACGTCCATGAAAGACTAAGTATCACTGAGCGAGTTGGATGTGAGAAATAGCTGCATTAACTTGTAATTTATTGTAAGAATCGCACTAGAGCGAAAACGCTTGATTAACGTCAAATAGAGGTTAAATTGCCTTCCAAGTTGTTATTGTCAATTATCATCATCATGACCATCATCATCAGTTATCATCGTCATCATTATCATCAGCCTAATCATCACAGTCATCTCACTCAGTGGACCCAGTTGCACGAACCCAGTAGTGCATACCTAGTGACCCAAGTGGCACTTATATTTAGACTGCACTATCTCCGTGATCTGCCCCCAAAAAGGCGTTGGAAGCATACATACACCGTACGGAAAAGGAGTGGTAACTGGGCAAGAACGACACTGTTTATTTTTTAATAAAAGCTATTATATTACGTAAAGAGTAGTAATTGGATTGATGTAATGCACTTGTGAACGCTCTAAGTCCTTTTCATGTTCCGGATTGAACAACTCCTTTTCTGTATTGTTGTTTGCACATTTATGCATACTGCAAGCACCTAGCTAGAGAATGGGTCAGTGAGCGTTATATGCAGAGAAACAGCACACATACTCGTACAAGGTCATACCTCCAGAAGCACTGGGAACACTCTTAAGAAGTGCACAAGACGACGGAGCATACTTCAAAACATTATATCAATTACTGTATAAAGAGATGATGACAGTCATAAGATATCCCACTGTCCGCCAGTGCTTGTTGCAACATTGGATATGGTTAGAAGATTAAGGAGAACTGAGGGACCCGATCTTTTGTCAGTTGCGACCACCCGAAGCCAATAGACGATGACGCTTAGGAAAGCATAGGAGAAATTAACTATTGTTTACAGTTGAATCGTAAAAAAAATTAAGGAATAGGGAAACGAAAGTGCTCGAAAACACAACTTGTCGCAGAATAGAGCCGCGCCCACATGTGATCGGCTTCATACGATCGGATAGGGTAGTCACACAACCTGACTTGATCGCGCTTTTATTGCGATAGCAATTATATGGACACTTCAGGCGAATTTTTGCCGTCGATGTCGCGGTGACGTTCCGTATAAAGTCCAAGGACGACAACACCGTAGCCGCGCACCGTATGCTGTATGTGCGAATGAAAGCGTGCGGTGGGAGTCGACTATAGCGGCTATATCTCTCGCGTGCAAGGGAGAGAAGCGGGGAGGAAGTGCGCTGTCTTCCGTTGTACGCGAATCACCGGGGGGAGGGAAGGAGGAGTTGCCGCGTTGCATTCTGGCAGCAACTGCGTATGCGGGGCCGCGCGGACCATATCCTGAAGACGATCTGCGTTAGCGGCAGAGTGTAGGTGCGCCGACTGCTCATACCTCTGTGCGTGCTGTGCTCTCGCCGCTCAGTTTGCGTTGAAGCGACAGACAGCACGAAGGTCACTTCGCTCGCTGCAGCTGCCGCGCTTCCTCACGCCAGCGTTTTGACAGCGAGTGTACGCGGCCATCGAGTGTGATGCGTTCATGTTTGCCTGTGCGCGCTGACGTACACCATGATTGTTAATTTAGCTAATAGGCGTTAGCTTATTAGCTAAATTAACACAGCAAATGTTTATATGCTTACACGGGCGATAAAACTGCTATCTCTACTTTCTATAGCTGTCTACTCATTTGCTGTCGTAATCGATGTCTCGCCTTTCGGGTGAAACTGCGACTTTATATCAACTCTTTTCTAACGGGCCTATATCACAGGAACATCGTCCGTCAAACTGACGCTGCAGAGCGTTCGCAACAGTTTTCCGTTTTTCTGTGTTGGAGATGGGACATAGCACGACCCTGTGTCGGGCACCGTTTGCAACCGCACTGCGAAGAAGGGCATGTAGAGTGAACTGCACCGTGCGTAGGCAGAAAGGTTGACTCAGTTTAAACCGGCACTTCCCCCCCCCCCAGGCCCGTCAGCCTGCACACGAGCTGAAAAGGCAAATTTGGCCTCAAAATCGACTTGACCCGTTCTTGCCGGACTCGTGCGAATGCCCTGATAAATGACTCGAAGCATGCGCGATCGGAAACGTAACGCCCCATAAGTTTACCGACCTGCCCATCTTCAAGTATGATGCGAAGAATTGAAATTATGGCGCTTTACATGCCAAAACCACGATCTGATTATGAGGCACGGCATAGTGAGATACTTTGGAAATTTGTACCACCCGGTGTTCGTTAACGTGCACCTAAATCTAAGTACACTGGTGTTCTCGCATTTCACCCCAATCGAAATGCGGCCACCGTGGCCGGAATTCGATGGCGCGACCTCTTGCTTAGCAGCCCAACACCGTAGCCACTAAGAAACCACGGCGGGTGATGTGAAAAGAGCGTAAGCGTGATTATGGCGGCAGGTTGCTAGCCTGTGTCCTCATTTGTCGTCGGTGTAAGTATACGTAACGTCGAGGCTCAGAACGGCACGGGGCCTCCTGCTACCTTGGTTAAGTATACATTACGCTCAACAACGACAAAAAAAAAGTTTACACAAATCACCCGCGGACTGAGACATCGCACCGAACATGTACTCGAAACTGCAACGGTCGATCAGTCCAGATGGGGCCTCGACAGAAAAAGAAAAACCCAGAAGGCCCCTCAAAGCAACCGACACCGGCGTAACTGACTCTGCGACGAAGACGGCACGACTGTTGAGTTCCTAGGGATGACAAACTCGAGCAACGCATGGCCAAGGCACCGTATCATTCCCGTACACGCTTACGGCTGTGGCCTCCAGCTTCTTCTGCCAATACGATATGGCTACTTTTCTTCTTCTTCTACTTCTTCGTTTTATTCTTCTTCTGTTCGTATTGTTTCTCTCCCTCTCTTTCTTTTTCGACGGCGCTTGTGTCGACGCATCGAGAGCCGAAGGAGTCCATAACAGCTACCGCTGTAATACGAAGTTGGAAGCTGCGTCAGGTGCCTTCACAGTAAGCTCCCGTCGGCGGATGCGTTTTGATTGGAGAGGACGTCTTGCGAAGGGAAGATAGGGAAGCTACGGGTTTAAGGACGGCGCGCGGGGGCTGGGGGGGGGGGGGACAATCGGGAGAGAAGGAGCTTAGTTGGTTGCAGCACGCGTGGCTCTGCCGCACGGAGCGGTGGATCCGGTGCACCGCGGTGTACGCAGAGGCTCGGGCCGACGGTCCACCCCCCTGTGGCGAGCCCGCTTTTCAATCGCGCGCCGCACCGCGTCTAACGAGCGCTCACGTCAAGCACACACGCGCCTGCAGGTTCCCGAGAGCGCTCGTTCCCGCCGCTTCGAACGCCACGCGGTCGGCTCTGGCTTGCCACAGACTCGCTGTCCCTGTGTCGTCGTATATACCGGTGCGATTGCACGTTTATGCCAAAATAAAACGTCAGTAATACTCGGAGAATTTATACTCGCAACGAATTTTACAGGCAGTCCATATGCGCTTGCGCTCGTGGTGACTGCGCTCGTGGGCTTGTGCATGACTTGTGCTAGCGTGTGTATTGTTTGTTGTGTTCTGTTTGTAGGCTTACTGACCTCCTTCTTTATATTTTTTTTTATTTTACTGCGAGAAAGAGATATACACTATAGAGTGATCTGAACGTGTCCGTCCCTCTTCGGTAACACTTTGAACAATTTTCATACACCGTAAGATAATATTGCGCGTAGAGAGTCGGACTAGTGCTTATACATGATAAAGCCGAATGCCGTAACCGTAACTCCGATTCCTCCTTCTATACACTGCGATCAACCGTTATAAGCTAGGAAGTTGGCTGAACGGGGCCGCCTCCATCTGAACGCATTGATCGGACAGCGCAGAATGACGCGTTGTAGAAAGGAAACGGTTTCGGCACGGCGTGTGTGAGGCCTCAGGCCAGTATAAGAACTAAAGAAAAAGGAGAAAAATAAGAAAGAGAAAGGCAACTTTGCTCCGGCTTTAACTTATTTCGTATGATCGTAAGTATGTATTTTAACATTCGTTCAAACGCAATTACTGCGACATCAGTCGATTTTCGAGAATTCGGGCTTTCGTATCGAATATATTCATGAATAAACTATGTTCCAGGTCAGCTAAATTAATTATTCCCTAAATGCACTTCATGGAAAGATCTCTACAGATACAGAAAGTTGACACAAACAATGTCCCACTGTGAGATGTTTAGTGTGAAACAGATAGGGCATTTTGCTTATGATATGTAATATGCGGCAAAAGTAACTGGACCACGGCAGCTGTGGCCGAACTGCATCTCAGTGTCCTCAAGCAGACTCAAGGTCGTTAATGGGCATAATGTGAGGCTAGTAGTGAGGGCTGTGATGATGAGGGCATGGGGGGCAGTTTGGCCACAGCTCCCGTGTTCCACTTACTTTCTTCCGCACCTGTACGTCTGTAGTTCTTGCATCAGAAATAATTGTCTGATATTTTCAGACGTCGCTAATGCAAAGGCCTGCGAAGCGCAGTTTATTGCAGAAGGAGACAATGAAATACAGGGCAACAGATAAATCGGGTGAGAAAGAGTAAAGTAGTGTCAGTGCAACAGACCAGTGGTACGAAATAACTTCGCCATTACGTATCTAGCACGTTTATCCCAAGCAATGTCTACAAAAAAACGCTAGTCTTTTTTAAAATCAAGTTTGACTTAGGCATCATAAAGTGAAACGTTAGGAGGTTCGAATACTTTTTAAATAGATGAAACACGAAGGTTTATGTCTTAGAAGCACTGAGCAGTAAAGTAATTTTCGAGGTCTAATCTCTGATTCATTTCAGTGTCCCATTTGTTTGGTTTACTAATGAACTTGCTGGCCTACGTTAAAAAAGGGATGAGGTCATTCGCCGTTGTAACGTTTCTCGCTTATTTATCAATGTTTACAACATCGTTTATAAATAAAGCAAAACAAAACAGTCCGAGCATGGATGCTGAGAATGCTGCCTTGTGAAACAGCTGAAGGAGCTGGCCAAATAGTTGAGAGATGACCACATATGTCAGCAAACCGTGACCTGTACTGGAAATATGAAGATGTCAAAGATGAAGCGTGTCCACAAATCCTTTAGTGATGTAAATGCTACGCAAAGATGCAGTGGTCAACATGATGAAATGTTTTCGTAAAATAAGACATTAAACAAAATTATTATTTCCAAAGTTTTTCTGAGATAAATTATTTTTGTACCAGCAACGCCAGCAGTGTTAAATTTTTGGGAAGCCATACTGAGTAAAAGTAATGGTGTTGTAGCTGCCCGTAAGTCGGGCTGGACACCTCTGAATTACTTTTTTTTTCTAAACCTTTCGAAAGGAATGAACATATAAGAACAGGGCGGTAATTTCAATTTTTCCCTCATTTTTATATATAACTATCATTCGCACACTGCATATTGCAGGGAAGCAGCAGTTCAGGTGAACATATTAACTACCTTGTGCCAAAAAACGTGCACTCGCCAAGAACAAAATAAAAATAAAGAACCGACGTTTCGGGCCCCGTACGGGTCCCTTGATCACAATGAAGTGAGCATGAGCGCGTGACTATTTATGAGTGAGGTGGCGCAGTGTTCGAGTGTATATCTCGGGAAGATTACCCCGCGTCCTGTTTATCGTGTGTCTAGTTGATTGGATGTAAAATGATTCTAAAAGCAAACGGGCAGATAAGTGTTTTTCTTTTGCGATGATGGCTGCCGAGTCCCAGTCAATGATGTGTCCGGTTAGTTCGTGATGTTCCGCCAGGGCGTTCGCTGCTGTGTGGCCCTTGGCGACGTCATTCATGTGTTGTTTCAAGCGCCGTTTAAGATGTCCGCTCTCCCCGATGTATGAAACGTCACACTCCTTGCAAGGTATCTTGTATATCACGCCCGGGTAGTCCGTGTGTTGCAAAGGGTCTTTTGCGCGTACCAGCTGTTAGCCAATTTTACGGGAAGGCACGTGGGCGATGTTGAACACCATAGCCCTTAAAAATTCGTGCAAGGGCTTCGCTTGTTCCCACTGTGTAGGGTACCGCCGCGCGCTTCACTGTTTCTTTCGCCTTCACGGCGGGGCTTCGCTGCTTTGCGCTCCTGCGTTCTGAGCAGTTGTCGAGGGTAGCCATTGTTCAACAGGTCCCTTTTCACAACCTGTAGCTCTTGCCTACGTTTCGTGGGGCTAGAGCAGACGCGGAATGCCCGGGCGAAGAGTGCTGCTGCGACGGATCGCTTTTGCCCGATTGGGTGCGCCGAGTCGAAGCTCAAGTACTTTCCTGTGTGCGTTGGCTTTCTGTAGACACTAGTCCTCAAGCCACTTGAAGTCCTCTCTACGAGGACATGCAGGAAGGGAATTCGCCCATTGTTTTCCTCTGCAACCGTGAACTGTATACTCGGCTTAAAGGAATTTAGGGGGTCGAGGAAATGTGTTGCGTGCCGGCGAGGGATAATGCAGAAGCAGTCGTCCACGTATCTTAAAAATAGCTTTGGCCGCGTCCCGAATGAAGATAAGGCGGCACTTTCCAGATCCTCTAGACCAATGATGGCGCAAACGACGGATACAGAGGCTCCCATCGCTGTGCCGAATACGTGCTTGTAATAATCCTTGTTAAAGACGAAGTACGTATTCTCAAGGCAGAATTTTATATGGCGTGCGTCCGGGCAAAGACGAGTCAGCCTCGAGAAGTTTCCTGCAGCACTCGACCGCGTAGTCAATAGGCAGTTGCGTGGGCGATCTCATCTGCGCTTCCGAGGGGGGTCACGGTGGCGTGCGGTGGGGTGGGATACGCTCGTTCGCGGCGTCTGCTGCTGAGATCAGTCTGCGGTACCAGCGTGTGCGACGGGGATCCTTGCTAATACAAGGGGCGATGGCGAGCCTATACGAGTAAAGCTCGATGTGACGCTCCTTTAGGTGTTGTCGCCGCTGACACTGGTGGCACGACTTCCCCACGACGAAGGGCCGCTGTCGTCGTTGGTGGAACGAAAGCGTGAGAAGAAAAGCCGCTAAAGGCGGGCTGCGCGGCGACGATGGTTACGATATGGCGCCAGAGTAGCGCGCGTCGTCTGTGTGGAAGCAAAGCGCTGCATGAGCAGAGGTCTGCCTGCGGTGGCTGCTGTGACTCGAACTCTCGCGATCTCCCGATTAGCGAGGCAGACGCACCACACTTCGCTCCGTTTGGAACGTGCCGCACGAGACAGATTGTCCGCGCCGGCCAATATATCGCGAAATGAAAACACGTATAGAATTGCGCTCAAATTTCGCAATAGGGAATATCGTATTCGTCGATGCATTTTTTTTTTCTGACCTTATTGATGAATGGTTTGATGTTGTCAAACACTGCCGATTACATAGTTGCTAGGACGTTATAACTCTTGTCACGGTTTCTTACTAAGGCTAGTAACACGTCACTGATCCAAGATTTGCGTGCTGATTTTGCTACCTAGAATGATCTATGGGGAAAGCGCTGGTTGTAGTCGTGTGTACATTTTGCCATAAATTTATGGCACGCTTCATTTGATTAGTCTTTACCGAGAATATCATTCTTATTAGCAGTAGCTATACACTCTAAAAAGGTAACTAACTAATGTGCGCCAATTAATGTTGTGGTAGCATAATGGTCGCTTTAGACGTTTTAATGCGACAGCACTGAAGTGCTCGAAACTGAGTCAGCTTTGTCTGTCTGCCCATCCGACTATTCCATAAAGATAACGATAACCGTCGTGGTCATCTACATTATTTCGTCGTCGTCAAAGCGCCCCCTTATGCTCAGTTTCATCATTGCCACAAGACAAAGAAAAAAAAAGAAAACTTTGTCCACAATAGGCACCACTTAGATTCTAACATTAAATTATTTCATTGGTATCACGCCACAACTTTCGCAGTAAATTAGTTTAGAACCGAAGGAATCCCTAAAGTCTGCCGCGTTCTTTCTTTCTAATTTTTCTTTCTCAAAGGACAGCACGAATGGGCAGAGCGACATGGGCACGGCGATGACGGCATGATGTCGACATCATGACAAAATCACAACGCAGTGACAACAACAGAGTGGAGAATGCAGAACGTTGAAGACATCATGAAACTAAGGAATCATCACAACGTAATTTAGGCGATGGAATGACGATTTACAATATATTCATAAATATATCCGTCGAGGTACCGAGCGAGCGAGGAGAACCAAGCCCAAAACTGTGAGGGTATAGGCAAGGAAGGCTTCGCTTTAGTATTTAGCTTTTTATTAACATAATAAACACTCCAAGTTAACATATTTGTCCCTCCCAGACCTCAAGTTGAGATGTCCGTGACTCTAACATGGTGCATTATTATAGTAAGAAACCGACTTTTCCGTTTCGAAAGATCGCTTGTACTGTGAAAAAAAGGACGTGAACAAAATATTGCCGCCTAATCAGCGAAGAACTTCAACAAAACTTCATTCAATGATTTCAGTCACATCAACTTGAACATTACATTTCCTACTACACCATTCAGTGCTTCTTCTGCGGACCACGCATAGATCTGGAAATAGCAATCGGATACCCGTCGCAGGATTCTCGTGATAAATATTTACATTCTATCGATCTGTATCTAGTTGTAGTAACTTAGTTAACACGAATATGTCCTAACTTGGTGCCTATTTGTGTTGTCTATCTCATTGGTCGTCTTGGAACGAATTCAAATATACCTGCAGCCAGGGATTCAGGTATGTGTCGCACTCTATCACTTGTAAGCTAGAATTCTGCACTAACACAAAACAGACTACATGAAACCCCGAGGTATGGAAGGTACCATGGTAGCGAAATAATTATAGCCTACAGTCCTTAACACACAATATCCCGACTGTACTAAACAAATATAAACACACAGCTACGCTAAATAAAAAAGGGATTCCGTGATTACTGTCTTTATTTATAGTGACAGTTCAGTATACTGCATTCAAGCGTGAAGTGTTTTTTTTTTTTTTTTTGCATACGTGCGATGTGTAGTCTTTGTTGTGAATAAAACCTTCTGTGTGTATGTCATGTGAGTCCTGCTGCCATGTAAGGGACACTAGGCCTCCGTCAAGCTGCTGCGACAGCTATTTGCCCAGGTGTCCTTCCAGTTCCTTTTGTTTCTGGTAAATAATAATAATAATAATAATAACAATAATAATAATACCTAAACTGAACTGAGCCGAGTTACTTTCTAAGGGCGAAAAAAAAAGATGGCATGCATATACATATCATGAATGTCTCTCTCTCCCCTTCCCCCTCGCCGCAGCATACACGCACTACTTCATTGTCGAGAAGTAGACGCACGCCATTGGTCAGATTATTTCGCCCGTCGTGCCTGGATCACGTGCACACGATGCGGCACCCTAGAGGAAATTGAATTTCGAATAGGTCGCCGCTCGAAGGAGAAAGAAAAGGGACCTGATCGCATCCTCTTCCGCTACACTTGAAGCCGTGCATTCTCAATCTTCCTGTTCCTTTTTCTTTTTTTTTTTCGTGTTCCTTCTGCGATCCGCATTTTGTCGGGCCTTATTCTCATAAGCTGGAGCGTACGCTTCGAGTGCCGGTAAGAAAGCTAAAAAGAAAAGCTCGTGATCGTTCACTCTCGCCCTCCTTCTTTCTCTCTCGCCGTACGGTAAGTTTCCGCGCCTTTGCCCCGAACGGTCATCCATTTAGTCATATAGGTGCATTTCCCGAAGAAAAAATTATGCGCCCAAAGAAAGAGCGAGCTTTTGCGGCGTTCCTTTGGTTCTGTAGCGAGCGCATTCTCTAAAGGTAGAGTGAAACGCTCAATCTACGAGCAGCAAAAGGCTGATCCAATTGCCGCCATCACAACATAATATTTCTAGGAGAGCGTATAAAAGGGAAACATATCAAAGTCAACAGGCCTATAAGGTGCGGAGCTCAACCTCTTGCCAAAACATTCGATTGTAAGCTAAAAAAAGAAAAGCGCAAGGCTCTCCCGATGACATCAAAATCCGGGCAAAACGTCAGTGCACACCGAAAATGCTGCGTATCGTTCGCGGAGCTCGTCCAGAGAGAGCCCGCCCGCCGGGGTATAATCCCTGCACGCGACATGCCGCAAGCGAACGGGGTTCTGCCCGCGACTGCAAAATGGGTTTGGGCCTCGAGCGAGCAGCTTCCTTGTTTCTCTGTTCGTCTTTCTTTTTTCTTTCTTTAAATCCTGCGAGCAATAAATCGGTGCGCCTATAGCTGCTGCTCGCCCACCCCTCGCCCCCGAATATTGCGAGCGAGGACAACGGTCAGGAACACGACTTTTATTCCCGCCGCTTAAACAGGCCCCCTGTAAAGGTACACTATCGATTTACCGCGCCGAAAGCTCGTCGCACGTAAACCTTATTTTCTGTGAGCGCATACCGAAGCGTTTGGCAAGGGCGGCGTTGTTTATAAGGACCTCGTCTCCGCGTGTTAGGCGCGCAGGCAAAACAATATTGTGACTCAGTGCCGGCAAAAAAAAAATAATAATAATAATAATAATGCCCGGATTGCGTTGCGCCGGATCTGGGATTGTTTACTTACGAGATGCGAGAATTTTCGAGTAGAGACCACCGACCAAAAGGAAGAGATACATTTATTACAAGCAGAATGGTATGCAGGTGGTGGCTGAGAAAGGGGGGCAAATTCACTTGAAGCGTGCATTGACAAGCAACGCGCGAGCAGGTTGAACGAACTCTAGTGTTGCTGCCACTGCCCAACCATACGGCATTCGGTACAGACAAAAAAAAAAAAGCTTCAGTCTCGCCTGTAACGCGAAGCAGTGACGTCATAACTCGCGCAATAGTATGCGCAAGTCTTGCACTGTTTTGTGCGGTATCTGCTGGAGCAAACATTCGCAGATGGGTGTGACCAATCTCCATTCTATATAGGAGTACGAGCAAGAAGTCAGAGATGCGCAAAATGTAACATCAGGTGGCACTTCTGATGTGACAACCTTCGGGCGCCTATACCCGCAGGTTAACGGCGGCAAGGCGCAGTAAAGCCATTGTTCCCAGCTTCTGCGCCTCTAGTCCAAGTCG
This sequence comes from Dermacentor andersoni, assembly GCF_023375885.2. NCBI lineage: Eukaryota > Metazoa > Arthropoda > Arachnida > Ixodida > Ixodidae > Dermacentor > Dermacentor andersoni. Next base: position 95,492,568 of record NC_092817.1, on the reverse strand, counting down.
TCTTTGTTTGCGCAGGGAAACGCTCCGGGGCGGCAAAGAAAGGGAGAGACACGAGACTCTTGCTTCTTACTGTATCCTATCATGCCTGTCGCCTCGTCCCATAGGCATGGTTTATATACTCTTCTACGCGGGCGCTGGTTTATACATATGCTGCAGAGCGCCATGTCAGCCAATCATTTTTAATAAACGCGCCAGAGGCCAATCACAACACCATTCAGGTGCAGTATTCGTTACTGCAGTATCGTTGGAGTGGCCGATTTCGGGTGCTCACACGCGGTACATACCCACTCCCGCATACAGGAACCCATGTGGGCGTGAAAGAGGTTCGTTGAAGAGCGGCACATATTGACACATTGCCACATGCTCAGCCGTCCATGTTCGTCCGACGGTTGGGTTCGAATCCTGTTCCCTCAGCGCAGCAGCCAAATGCGCTGCCCATTCGACCGTGGACTGCCCAATGATCCATGTAGGCGGGAAAAGGGTTAGATACATAGATACAAAGACAATCAACTGCCGAAAAGGCTGTGAAGCCCCCTAAGAATGCGAACGCATTAAAATTATCCCTTACTCTGCGCGTCAGGCGCGTCGCATAGCAACAATTCACTTATACAAAAATGAGCACGTGCATCTTACAGCTGACGATGACGAAAAAAGAAGTGAAGGAATGCTTCCAAAATGTCACGGTTATGCGTCACAAAGGGTTGTACCAATGAGAAAGATACGCGTTTTACGTTGTATAACAACGCCGCTCTGGGGTGGGTTTCTCTCAGTCCTTTGCTGTGGATCGTGGGAAGAAATCCAGCTAGCCAAATAGTATGATTGGATTGGACTTCGCCGCATCAATCAGGAAGATGTTTCCCTTCTGTCGTCGAAGCTCGCCGAATTCAACAAGGATAAAGACGGAACAGGCCACCGTATCACTAGGAACCACCCACGAAGACAAGAACAACCAAGGCCCCCGTATACGGGTAATCCACCCACGCCTCTAATGCTTAAGGCAATCGGTGTATACTTTTGTTAGAGACGTTGCAAATCAAAACAAAGTCATAATGTTGTCATCCGCTAACGTCCTGTACAATGCTAGATCATTAAAATGATTGCTTAAAATGCTAGATAAATCTGACCATACAAGCATCAACCACGTCCGACCCCAGGCATAATGAAAGGTGTCGTATTAATTCCATATTAATGCCATATTAATCTCGTTGCGCGGTGACCGTGAGCTAAACACGGCAGGTGCGCAAAGTGGTACAAAAAACCCACGTGACCTTCTACGAGAAAGGGGCCGGTGGAGAGGGGAACGAGCGGCGCGCAGACAGAAAAACATGTGTTGCGTCGCTTACGTCATGCGACGGCGGCGGTGGTCGATGGTGGTCGCGGGCCGACAGTCGACTGCGAAATTAGCGAGGAAGGACGTTCGGCCAAGCACTAGCTGATTGCGCGGTAGGCCTCGCAAGTGCGCTGTGGCCGAGAAACGAGGAGCGACGTGCGAAGCGGTGGGAGCAAGGCGCGCGGCCGCGAGTGATGCTTTCCCCTACTGAGAGGATGCAATGTAATTGTGTTCGGCTTCTGTTACACATTTGTAACACTTAATGGCGACAAGCATGCTGCACCTTTACATAGTGCATTCAGTACTCGCATGTTTGGTTGCGGAGGTCTGCCTAAAAGCGCTACACTTGTATTTCACTTCATACTGAGGCTCATTGTGTCTTGCAAGAAGTCTGGTCCCCGTTGGTATAACTTAATGCATTACCAAGTGTGCAGCAGGTTTTCGCCTTCAAGTGTTACAGTGTAACATACTGTCGATTTTTTTTTTAAGGTGCCGGATGCTATGTAATAAGACAGCCCGCGAGCGCTAAGCACCTAACTGCTACAAAATGTTGTGAGCTTGGCATAGAATACGACTCAACCACGAAGTACTGTAACAGAAGTGGCGGGGGGGGGGGGGGGGGATAAACTTTTATTGTAGAACCAGCACTTTATGATGGCCGGGCCTAAGCCTCCCATGAGGGGACGTCGAGGGCTTGCCTCGCCGCCGCCTCACGGGCGTGCTCGGTCTCCCAGGTTTGGTCGTCGAGGGCGGAGCTCCGCAGAGCCTCATGCAACCTAGACGAGAGGGTTGTGGTGTTAATGTGTGTGTACTGTGCTGGGCACTCCCACAGCGTATGCGGAAGCGTAGCCGGGTGAATGCCACAGCTCCGACAGTTGGGGGTAGTGCTAACGTCTGGGAATATAAGGTGGGAGGTGGGCGGGTGAAGGGTACATGTTTGTAACAGACGCAGGGTGGCAGCCTGCGCCCAGCTGAACTTGGGGTCAGGTGGGGGGAGATTCGGCGACTGAGGTAAACGGCTTTAACGAGATCGTTATAAGTGGTCAGATTGTCCCTGGTGTCCGACTCGTCTCCAGTGACTCCGGCACTGTTGACTAGGCCTCGCTTAATGGAGTGGATGACCTCGTCGAGATTGGGGAGGTGTGGGTGGACAGGGCCCGCATGGGCCGGGATTCATGTCAGGGAGATCATGCTGTCTTTAGAGTGGCAGAGGATGCAAAGAGCTTGGCAAGAAATACGGCCTTTGCTGAAGTTAGTGACGGCTTAGCGAGAGTCACACACGATGGTGTGACAGGTGGGATCTAGAGTGGCCAGGGTGATGGCCACTTCTTCAGCCGTCTCGGCAGTAGAGGTAGTGACGCTGAAGGCGTGGTGTAGGACTCCATCGCTTGTGGCGACGGCCACAAATCGTGTGCCATGGTAATATTGGGCCGCATCAACAAATGTGACGCCAGGTACGTGAGCAAAGGCTTTTACGATAGCTCCGGCCCGAGCTTGGCGCCGGGCCCTGTTATATTCAGGGTGCATGTTTCTAGATATAGGGTCTGTGTAGATCCAGCTACGGATGTCAGTCGGGATCGTTTGTTTGGGGCCCTGTTGCTGATGGTAGGTGAAGCCAAACGTGGTTAGAATAAAGCGTACCGTTTCAGTAAGGGTGAGCCATTCAAGCTGAGGGCGTTGTTGGGCTTCGATGAGTTCGGCAAGGGTGTTGGGAACTCCCAGTTAATTGAAGAGTTCAGTGCTGGTGTAATGCGGGAGGCCAAGTGCTTGCTTGTAGACCCCTCGTATGAGGCTGTCGAGCTTGTTTTGCTCAGCCCGGTACCAGTTGAGGTACGCAGCAACATGGGTAATGTGACATATGACAAAGGACTGCACGAGGCGGAGAAGACTTTCTTCTTTGAGTCCCCCTCGTCGGCTAGAAATACGTTTAAGAAGGCGTAGGGTGTTTTGAGATCAGGCAGAGATCTTGCTGAGAGCCAATGCGTTGGCGCCGTTGGTAGAGATGGTGAGACCGAGGATCCAGGATACTAGGGACGGGTGGTATAGGACTGCCATCTTGAAGGCGTAGGGTGATGGCGTCACATGGTCGGTGATTGGATTGGTATTTGGGAGGGCGACCCCGCTGAATGGGCTTGTAGAGAAGAAGCTCCGATTTAGCCGGCGAACAGCGCAGTCCGGTTCCTTGGAAATAGGCTTCAACCGTGTCAATCGCCGTTTGGAGGGCTCACTCCACTTGACCATCACTTGACCTCGGTACGCCCAGATGGTGATGTCGTCGGCGTAGATGGTATGGTTGATATTGTCGACTCATTGTAGTTTCTGGGCAAGGCCAATCATCACTAAGTTAAAGAGCAAGGGAGAGATAACTGAACCTTTCGGGGTGCCTTTGCTGCCAAGGGGAAGCTGGTCTGATCGTAAATCGCCGGCCGAGAGGGTGGCCGTGTGATTGCAGAGGAAGTCATGGATGTAATTGTAGGCTCGCTCTCCCATGTGGAGGTGGGAGACCTGCTCAAGGATAGCTGCATGGGAAATGCTGTCAAAGGCTTGAGTGAGATCGAGTTCGAGGATGGCTTTGATGTAACAGGAACGGTCGTTTGGCACTTGATGTTTGAGCTGCAACATAGCGTCTTGAGTAGAAAGGTGAGGGCGAAATCCAATGATGGTGTGGGGATAGATAGAGTTGTCTTCGAGGTGAGTGTTGATGCGTGCTAAGAAGGCGTGTTCGATCACCTTGCCTATGCATGAAGTGAGGGAGATGGGCCTTAGGTTGTTGATGCTAGATGGTTTTCCAGGCTTTGGGATGAAGATAACGTTGGCAGTCTTCCAGGCAGCTGGGAGGGCACCATTGCGCCAGCAATCGTTGATGTAGTCAGTCAGATGGGACGCGGACTCGTCATCAAGATTGCGAAGTTTTGTTAGTGACCCCGTATGGACCTGGAGCAGAACGACCGTTAAGCTTCCGAAGAGCAGCATGTATTTCAGATACGCTGAAATCGGCGTCTAGTGTAGGGTTGGGATTACCGATGTAATTGCTGTGTTGACTGACTTGTCCCCTGGATATATATCTGGTGCAGAGGTAGTCAAGCACCTGTTGTGGACCTTGCTTAAGGGCCTGCGTATAAAGGAGTTTCTGTAGCCGATCCTGTTGGGTGGTGCGGGTGGTGGTATTGTCAAGCAGATGTTTGAGGAGTTTCCACAAGAATGGGCCATGAAGTTGTCCATCCACCGTGTTACACAGCTCAGTCCATTGTTGCCGGCTGAGGGTTTGACAACGCTCCTTGATGGCTCTATTGAGTTTAGAGATCTTACTTCTGAGGCGAAGGTTTAGGCGCTGCCCCTTCCATCGAGCTAGGATGGAGGCCTTAGCCTCCAGAAGATGGGCGAGGCGGCTATCCATGCGTTCAACTGGGGCATCTGTAGTTACCACCCGAGTGGCCGTTCGAACGTCAGTGCGTAGCGCTTGCATCCAGGTGTTAATGTCGGCAGTGCCTTCTGCTGAGGTAGCACCAATGCGTATCTTACGAAAAACATCCCAGTTGGTAATGGTGAATTCTTTAGTGGGGGCAGCGGCGGCAGCGAGTTGGGGTAAATAGTAAGGATACAATGGTCGCTGGATATTGGTCCAGTGTGCATTGTTGATGTTTGATGAAAGTGAGGTCGGGGGTAGAGTTCCGGGTTGTGGAGGTACCGAGGCGTGTGGGAATCGAGGGATCCGTGATAAGCGTGAGGCCTAAGTCGTGGTAATCTTGCCAGAGGTTACGAACTACATCTTCCGTGCGAAGGTAGCCCCAGCCTGTGTGGGCGAGGTTGAAATCACCGTCAATGAGTAGGGGGTGCGTTTCAGTTACATGAAGAGCCTTCTTAAAGAGGGTGAGATGATCTTGCAGGGCTCTCTTCTTGGGAGCTGGAGTCGTGGGGGCCTCCTATGGGCAGGGGCGTTCTGTGCGATAGGTGTAGGGGCTGTTGTTTGGAATTGTTTGAGGTTTCTACCCTCCTGTGTGAGCTTACTTAGGAGATCGCGTAAGATGGCGTTCTCGCGCTTAAGCTGAGCTATTTCTGCATGGGTTATCTGGTGAAAGAGAAGGGGAGGTGGCTTGCATGTTGGTGCTGTTACGACCCTCTCGCAAGGTGCCCTTGAGGGCCTCTGCGAAGCTCACTTTGTTGTTGTTGGTAGATGTGATGCGTGAAGCCGATGCAGACCGGGATCTTGAGCGTTGTTGCCTGGATCGAGATGGAGTTCTGGAGCGGGAACGGCTCCCCCTTGACGGTGTGCGGGAGCGTGGCATGGTTCCGGTGTTGAGGGTGGAGGAGCCGGCTTGCTGATAGGTGGCTTGGCTGGTTGCTCATCGTTCCCCGATATGCTTGCGGATGACGTACGGGGTTTTATAACGAGCTGCACAGGTTTTGTCCGCGGTGAGATGGGGACCACCACAGAGGGAGCACTTAGGGTTACAGTTGTGGTTGGCGGGGGGGTTGCGGACACCGCAGCCCCGGCGTATCTTATTATTTGGGTAGGGACAAACGTTCATACGGTGTCCGAGGCGCCTACACTGGTCACAAATGTCAATTTGCTTCCGATGTAGCGAACACGGGAGTAACGTGGAGCCGTAGTGGACCTGATAAGGCACATCCAGCCCGCCAAAAACGATGATCACTGTTGTAGTAGAGGCCATGCGCTTTGCTGCCAAGGCTGTCGGGTTTCAGGCAATGACAATTTTGTTGCGGATCTGCAGGGAGGTCTCCGTGAGTGGGATCCCACGAATCACCCCCTTCGTCATGCTCAGCTGTGGTTTCGTAGGCATTCACCTCGTGGGTGACGCCGTTCACTTGGATAGAATGGATGCGAGCGTACTGGTCTGCATGGTTCGGGTGAGGTGTGCTGACGACAACGATGATTTGTTGTGTATTCGGGCAGACAGTGTCTTCTAAGCTTTCTTCGTCGTGAGTTTGGCTGCTTGGAGAATGGCTGCGGTCACCACGGGGCTGCCGATCTTGGCTACATGAAGGGCGCCCTTGGGGCGGATGACAATCTTGATATCCTCCGTCGGAAGCGGTGGCATGCGGCCCGCCTTTTACTTGGGGCCTGAGATGATTCATCGGTCGGGGTTGAGTTGTTCGTGCCGCGTTTTGAGCGGCGGGATCGGGCAGTGAGGCAGCCAGACTGGGCGGTCACTTCTTCCGGCGCAATATCCTGGCCGGCGACCTGGATATCCATAGCGAAGACCGAGGTGCGGGCTCACACTGGTGGGAGATGTAAACGGCGCAGGCCGAGGCCCGACACGGCGCCAAGACGCAGCCGGCGCAGTCGGAGGCCTAACGACCGGCGAGCTAGGCTTAGCGCGGCGGCGACGTGGCGGGTGGATAAAAGGTGCGGTTCCCGGGAAAATGGAAAGTCCCACCTGAAAACGAGGTGTACATAGAGTCCGGAGAACTTCACGAATCGTTTGGTGAAAACTTTAGGTTGCTAATCACAGAAAAAATCTGCGAAACCATTTGAGGAAGCCGGAGCCGACATGAAAACGCCCGCACACCTCGGCCTCTTCTGATCCGCGCCAAATTCGTCGAAAATCGACGTGCCACCCCTGTTTCTCATGGCGCCAGAACAAACTTCAATTTTTCTAGCAATTTCGGTAGGAAGTCCTACATAAGTTTATTCCATAATAAGCTGTATTCTATTTTATAAATAAATTTATCCTCTATGTCCTTACCTATAGTCGTTGTGATGGCACACTTGTGCACGAGGCAGTAGTAAACTAGCTTTGAGGTAAAATAAGTTACAGTCCACGAAAGGTTCATCCCCCCCCTTCTTGGGTACGGGCCAGAATTTGAAGGAATAAGAAGAAGGTTAAAAGATAAAAACCAAAATTTATAGACGTACGCGTACCCCGTACTTAATTCATGAACTTAGCGACTAGTCCATCGCTTGTCAATTCGAATGTTAGCGACAACTCGCATACTACCATACATGGAGTCCCCCCCCCCCTTACTACACGTAATACCTACACTATCTCTGTCACGGCTTGACAATTCAGTCCAAGCTGCCATTTTTCCACATTCTTTTTCCTAAGATGTACTCGTACATAGCTATCTTACTGAACGCAAGCTTGCCGCAGCTTCCATTCTCTTCTTCTTTTTTGCCAAGCATAAAATGAATCAACGTCATCAACAGCAACGGTGCTCTGGTCGAGAAGAAAGAAGACGACAAGGTTAGCGCGAGAAGTTAGCCCAGAAGACAGCTAGACGCCATGGCTTGGCTCTCCGCCAGGAAAAATGCCACGGTCGTGCGTGCTCCCAAACCTGCACAGCAGATGGAAGATTGCCGCACCGAGGACCTTTGGCTGGAGCTGCGGAGAGCCTTCAGCGAGATACAGGAGAAGCGAAGCACCAGCCTGCGCTTCGAGAAGCTGTACCAAAACGCATACGCCATGGTGGTGCGAAACGAAGGGACGCTCCTTTACCACGGACTGCGCGAAGCCGTGACAGAACACCTGATCAACAAAGTACGTGCCCTAGTCTTGGCTAAAGTTGACGAGGACTTCCTGCAAACACTGATTCGGGCTTGGAAGGACCACCAGACAAGCATGGCAATGATTGGCGACATCGTAACGTACTTGGACCTCATTTACGTGCCTCAGAACAGCGTTGACAGCGTGCACAAAGTGGGCGTCTTGCTCTTTCGGGATAAGGTGGCCTGCAACGCTGACGTACGGAACCACGTCCGCAGAAGCCTGCTCGGCTTGGTGAAGACAGAACGCGAAGGTAAGCCAGTCGACAGGCGTTCCATGAAGGACGCGTGCGAAATGCTCACAAGCTTGGAACTCGATTCTACGCCCGTCTACAAGGAAGATTTCGAGCAGCCCTTCCTGGAAGAGTCGGCGCAATTCTACGCTTTACAGGGTGATCATTATATCGGAACGATGGACACTTTCGAGTACATCGCCAAAGTAGAGCAGCATATCAAGGAAGAGTCGGAGTGGGCGAGACAGTGCCTGTGCGAGTCAACCGTGGCTTCTGTCGTGCAGGTAGTGGAGAAAGAACTCATTGGGAAGCATATGAAGGCCATCCTGGAGATGGAGGGCTCTGGCCTCGTGCACATGCTCAAGCACCGGATGACAGAGGAACTGGCGCGCACATACCGGCTCCTCAAATGCGTGCAGGGTGGCCTCAAGACAATGCTTGAATGCATGAGCAAGTACCTGCGCGACGTAGGAAGATCAATCGTGAGAGAGAACGGGGACTCCGTGAACCTGGTACCGAAAGTTATGGAGCTGAAAGAAAGCTTTGACCACTTTGTACAGCACTCGTTCGGAGACGAGCAGCTAGTCAAGCAGATGATCACCACCGACTTTGAGTATATACTTAGCCTGACCCGCAAGTCACCCGAGCTTCTGTCTGCGTTTGTAGACGGCGCGTTACGAAAAGGAATTAAGGGCATGACAAAGCCGGAGATTAACCAGTTGCTGGACAAGGCTATCGCGATATTTCGGTTCCTACAGGAGAAAGACCTTTTCGAACGCTACTACAAGCAGCATCTGGCCAAGCGGCTGCTGCTCAACAAATGCGTCTCAATCGACGCAGAGAGAAGTATGGTCGCTAAACTTGCAAACGAGTGTGGCTGCATGTTCACCTCCAAGATGGAAGCCATGTTCAAGGACATGAATATCTCCAACAACATGATGCTGGATTTCAAGGCAGCAATATCGTCTTGCGGAATGGACTTCGACGGAGTCGACCTGAACGTGCACGTGCTCACGACGGGCTTCTGGCCACTGCCTGTCGCCACGCAGCAAAGCAACATTCCCCCCGGCCCGCGCAGCGCTTTCGAGACGTTCCGGCGGTTCTACCTGGCGAGGCATGAAGGCCGACGTCTGACCCTCCAGCCACAGCTGGGCTGGGCAGACATGAGCGCCGTGTTCTACGGGCCGTGCAACAACGAGCCGTGTTCGTCGCAAGCGTCAGACAAGCTCCAGCCGCGCACCTACACAATCCAGGTGACGACGTACCAGATGTGCGTGCTGATGCTGTTCAACAGCCGCGACAAGATATCGTACGAGGACATCGCCTCCGAGACGGACATCCCCGAAACAAACCTGGTTCGCGCCCTTCATTCACTGAGCGCGGCAGACGCCTCCATGCCATTGCTTACCAAGACGCCCAACACGAAAGAAGTTGATAAGGACCACGTTTTCGCTGTCAATGAAGCCTTCACGTCCGGTTTGCGAAAGGTCAAAATTCAGCCGACGTCGGGTCAGAAAAATTCCGCGCCAAAGATCGATAGTAACGCGGGCAACGTGGGTAACGTGCAGGAAGAGCGACGGTACGAACTGGAAGCGGCCATCGTGAGGATAATGAAGGCGCGCAAGACATTGTCACACGACGACCTTCTCGTCGAAGTGACGAACGTGCTTAAAGCCAGGTACACTCCCAGTCCCGCTGCGTTTAAGAAGAGAGTCGATGCCCTTATAGAAAGAGAGTATCTTGAGAGGGCTACCGAGGACCCAGAGGTGTACATCTATATGCCATAAAAAATACAGCAATAGCATGCCCTTTGGTTTGCCGCAGCTCAACAGGAACAACTCGTACCACGAATAGAGAGCAAGGTGCGACTCTAGCCCTTCTATCATGTCTTGGCAAGGAAATCCTTCGCTTCCTGGAAAACAAATTTTTGATTGAAGAAAAGAATTATTTTCGAAAACGAGACTGACTTCTCGATGATATTCTGTTCGTTATTGGTATACCAATAACTAGAAATCGTCCTGCTTGCCCATCGGCGTTCCTCGAACGACTTAACGCCGTAAATAGCGTTGTCGTACCAAATGTTGCTCTATATTTAGGCGATCGTGCTTCGTATGCAGGTGATTCCGTAGCTGTTTATACTCTTCCGTATCGTGGCCTAAGTAACGGTGCGCTTGCTATTGTCATCGTTAACGCGGCCTATATAGTAGAGTCTTTCGTTTATGGTGAAATCAGATCTCGTCCTTGCACGCCCGGCATAAAGAATGTTACACACGAAAAAAAAAAAAAAAACATCGAGTACTCGCCGAAAGATAAATTTTACTGCGACATTTAAATTCAGTCGATCGAAAAATGAGGCAGGACGACGCAAATACTCAATTACCTAACAGATTAAAGCGAGAAGAGTCAGACTGCGCTTGCACTCGTCCCATCCGCGCTCCAGCACAATTTTCTGGCAGTGTTATTTTGCTGGTCTCACACAGAGACGTTCATCATTTCATAGCCTTTCAATGAGCGAAGAGGAAGACGTTGAAAGGATATTTTTTTATTACTATTATTGAGACGTTTGTCCTGTGGCATAAAAACCTGTGAAGAGTGCATGTTATACGTACATGTATTATTTGTTGTGTTGAATGAAGTCCAACAGGAACCTATGATGCGTACTATAGATCTACAGATAATGGTAGTCCCGTGAGCGGCTTGGGTGTAGCCCCACTTTTGACAGCTAGTGATGAGCGTAGACAGGGGTGACTACAAGATATGTGCGGTAGATCTGCGAGGGCAGACGAGCGAGGGACTCAGCTCATGCCCAGCTCTGATGCCGTCTATTCAAGTACATGTAAAACGCGGAAATGCTTTTCTGAGATAAACCTCTCGTACGATTTTAGTGAAATGTGTTGCATTTAAGAGTAGGCCAAATTATAGTGATTGTAGGAAACTATACCTTAATTTAGGGTCCGATTCTTTTTTAGATAAATTGCCTAAAATTGGTGGTTTGAAAAAGAAAATAGAAGCACGAGTACAAATCCGTAACGAATCATTAATGCAAAAGAACACAAATATCGCAGTTCTCTAAACTGCATCCGATAGAGCACCTTAAGTGGACAATTTTGGTACCTATCTTAATCTCCATCATAAGTGGATTTTTAGTGTTTGCGAGGGTTTCGCAAAAGTTCAATTCTCACATGGTAATATAATTCATAATATAATATAATATAATATAATATAATATAATATAATATAATATAATATAATATAATATAATATAATATAATATAATACGAACTACGGTCTAAATCAAAACTTTGCTTCCTGCAACTCATTAGATTTTCACTTTTTCCTTTATATGTAACATACCTGGTGAAATCCGGTAATATGGTTGCCGGGAAAAACGATGTGTCTTTCCCCATGTATTTATATATAGGAGCCCCTGAACTAAGGCTTTTAACTCAAACTACTCGCAACGGGAGAAACCGAGCTGGAGGTACGATCCACACGGAGTTGGCAGTTGTTGCGACGCCGGTTACTCGAACTTCGACCGGCGTTACTTCCGGGTAGCGTAGCGTTGACTGCAGGCTGCAGGCGTCCGGTAGACCAGGGCTACTAGGCAGGAGCGAGACGATTTCTAGTGCGAAACTTGCACTGTTTATTCCATTCTTGGTCAAGGATATAAAATAAGAGAATGATAATAAAAAATACATTGCAAGGCCGCTTAAATGGGCCCGCTAAAAATCGTAGAATGACAGAAAGCTGAGCTAGTTGGTAAGGATTCATTATGCAAAAGGGTGAGGCGTGCAGACAGGACACAAGAGAAGAGAAGTGGACAACACGAACGCCGACTATCAACTGAAGGGTGCACTGAGGCGAAAAGAAGAAAGAAGGCACACAACTCGTCTTCGCAAGCTCTGGAATGGTATCACCACGTGTCAGTCGGGTACATGTACCGGTCTACGTGAGAAACAGTTGTTAGGGCACTTAATCGCTTACTTAATCTGGAAGTGCGTGCGTGAGTCACCCTTCGATTACTTTACATAAGGAAAAGATTAAGTGCCTTAACAGCTATCTCTCACGTAGACCGGCACATGTACCCGACTGACACGTGGTGATACCATTCCAGAGCTTGCGCAGATGAGTTTTGTGTCTTCTTTCTTCTTTTCGCCTCAATGCTCCCTTCAGTTGATAGTCGGCGTTCGTGCTGTCCACTTCTCTTCTCTTGTGTCCTGTCTGCACGCCTCACCTTTTTGCATAAAAGTCGTAGGCGGGATTTGGCTCACGTCGACGTCACGCGACATATACTGAGTCCGGTCGGTGATTGGCGGCTGATACCTCTCTCCTAGGCGACGTTGCACGTGCTTGCCTCTGCTGGAGGCAACCCGGGGGTCCAGTTTGGTTCGCGGAAAGGAGTCTCCCCTTGAGTCGCACAGTTCGCGGAAGGCGGCCCTCCCTCCTGTCACGCACACACAAAGGGCCCGAAATCACTACGAGGTGCCCGCCAGACCAACAACCACTCGAGACACCCATAGCAAATTAGGGATCCATCCTCCGTTTCGACTAGGCATGGTCTTTCGATCATCCTTTTTGCACGGGGTGTTACACGCCAACCGCAACACAGTGCGCACGTTGAAACACCTCCCACATAGACAGTCACGTGAGCACCTGGTGTCGCGGTAAGCGCGGCAGTGAATATATCACTCGAGGCTGCGCTCTGGTAAAGAAAAGCGGGGTTTCCGGAAAATTTTCACCATGCACGGGAACGTCAACGCTCCTCTGCGCACATTTTCTGCGAACGGCGATCACTACGGAGGTCTTTCACTGCATGCTTTGGCCGAATCTGCATATACAGCTTCACTTACTCATGGCATGAAGAGAGAGAGAAAATTACGGCACATCCGACGTGCTTGTTGGAACCATCGTGAAGCGCCCGTGAAACGTTTCAATTAAAGGCTACCCAAAGAGACATGTCATGCGTGCAATGTAATTCCACTGTCCAAGTACACGCAGGGAGTTGCCGTTCTTCTCCGCTTCCCCGACCACACATCTCATCTAGAGATCCGGATCGCATCCGTGCAGATAGAGTCTTGGCCATAACTGTACTCTCCCTCAGACCATGTAGAAAGGCCTGGATACTATATATTCGTTGTAGCAGCTGAGTAGTCAGTATTAGTAAGGAAAGAATATAGTACTTGTCGAGACAGAAACAAACAAAACGACGAGATCAATAGTACGAGGAGGTGAGCTGCCCTTCCCATAGCAAAAGTTCGCTCCCGCTGCATCGACCAACGCCTCTCCTACCCTTTCTCATTTATTTATTTATTTATTTATTTATTTATTTATTTATTTATTTATTTATTTAACTATACTGCAGGCTTGAAAAGGGCACATGCCAGAGGTGCACCAACTTAGTAGAATATACACTAATCAAAAGCAATGAAAATTGCAGATCAAAATAAAATAATTGTACATGTATAAAGCTGAAAAACAAGTAAGAATGCTATAAAAATCAGAAATTAACTCCCGCATTCTTAAACGATCCTTCGTTCGAAGCTCTTCTTGCAAGCAACCGAGTTGATCCCAGCGCCGTCCCTCGACTGAATAATGTGCTACGGCTTTAAGAATAGCCGTGGATTGTCAGTGAAGATCAGTGAGCACTTCTGTCGAAGAGCGGCGCTGCCATCAACTGTTCTGACAGGGTAATCGAACGTGTAAGTAGACAAGCAGGTGTCATCAAAAAGGTAGTGATAGAAACGGAGACAGCGAACTGGATGCAGAGAATGGAAACAAAAAGTACCATGGAGATTTACTAGAGTGAGAAGAAAGAAAATCGAAATTAATATCTGTACGATAATGCAAAGGACAGTGCCTTGCTATTTGAGGCTCGAGCTGGTTGTCTAAGGAGAAAAACTTATCGGAGCAAATATTCGCCACAAAGTGAGGCGTGTGTATGCCGCAGAAAAAACCCGGTGACCAGCAGCACATCCTAATGGAATCCGAAGGTGCGGTGGCATAGTGAAGGGATTCGCCCAGTGAGATCTGTAGGTAACGTAAACCTTCCAGACACGTTTGTATTTCGAGTGAACTGAAGCACCAACCGGTCAGCAGCAGTCTAGATAAACAAAAGAGGATTAGAGTATTGGTGTAAAAAAAGAAGAGGAAAGTGATTGATACGACTGGATCCGTTAGAGGCATAAGTAGTGGTACAAGGTAGATAGAGAAGTTTTGAGGAGAGAGCGATAAACTTTATTTCAAAATGTGGAAGGAGGTAAAAGAAAGAATTCGAATCTTGATGGGTGGGCCCCCTTGTCCAGGGCTCCACTTGCCTTAGCCGCATGCCGGACCTGGTCTAGAAGCGAAAGTTGGCCTCTCACCGCCCCACGGACAAGTGTCCCGGTACAGCATCGGATAAATTTTGCTGACTTTTGAAACATTTGGGAAGACGTTCGTTTGTACACTACGGAGGTCTATTGCCTCCTGCTCTCTAAAAGAATTATGGAGAGCTCCGTATTTAAGACGTATATAGCGCTGGTGAGCGAGAATTTATCTAGGTTCATTGTCTGTGATTCGCCTGAGGGTCCTGGATGCGCCGCTCGTTTGGCAAATCATCGAGCTAGCCCTGCGGCCCTCTCATTGCCCTCGAGACCTGCATGTCGTGGGGACCAGACCAGCCTATGATTCTGTGTTAGTCTGTGGCCCAGCAGCTTTAGTGCTGCTGTGGGAAGGCGTCCGATCATAAAAGGCGGCACGCCTCCTGCGAGTCTGGTAAAATTAAAGAAAGGCTCTCGTTCTCGGAATTCCTGGGCCAGGGCTATGACCATAGCCTCAGCCCTGGTGGCCGAGGTGGTTCTTATCGAGGCACTCGTCATGAAATTCATTACCTTGTCCACTACTGTGGCCACGTATCTACGGCAGTTATACCCCGCCACGTCTACCTACGACAGGTCTGTCTCTTTTCCGACCCTCTTCCTGAGCCATTTTACTCTCTAATTTTTTCTTTTTGCATGAGCTTCTTTATGCATGTTTCTAGGAATTGGTGCTACCGCTATTTTCTTGCGAGCTCCGCGCGGCATATCCCCCAGTTCTTCATATAAATGTTGGGTTTAAGGTGGAGACCCTACCTTAACGAGGAACTCTCTGCCTGTAGGAGTTTGGCCGAGGCGATTTCACTTATATATGAGGGTCGCCGGTCTAGGTTCGTTGTAAGTGTTGCCCCCCTCAAGCGCTAGAGGTCGTTCAGTTGATGTACTGTGTGGTAATCCAAGCGCTGCCTTGCAGGCGCATCTGATGGTGGGAGTCCACTTCACTCTATTCGCTCTTGTTGAGCGTGTGGTATGGTAGACCATACATCACTCTATCTCATGACTATAGAACTTTGATGTGTCTATAGTCTTAAAGTGTCACTCTCCTTTACCCCTTCCTTGTAATATGTCATGCGGTAAATCATTCAAGTAATTTGTTTGACGGTGGTCTTTAGCGTAGTAATAGTGTGGTCTGCTCCGTTGGTATTTTGGACCCAGAAGTACAGTATATGAGTTTTGGTGACTTCTTTAATGGTGTGGCCATCCACTCTTAAATTGCTGTCACCGTTACTCCTGTATTACTTGCATCGAATTCGTGTAACCTCTGACTTATCCGGCGCACAGCTTAGTCCGCTTTTTCCTAGCGAAATCTGCGATTGCCGTTGCCGCCTCCTGTAGCGTTTGCTCCTTCTGTGCCAGGGATCCTTTCGTTGTCCAAAGGCTGTTATCGCCCGCATATAGGGTATACCTAAATTCGGGACAGCATCCAGGGCGCGAACGGGTGTACACATGACAACGTTAAAGAGCAAGGGGAAAACTATTGCTCCTTGCAATCCTTATAAGTCATTGCAAAAGGTGCAGACCTTGTCTGGCCTGTCCCTATGGTCGCCATTCGCCTAGAAAGGAAGGATTTGATGTAGTTGAAAATTCGTTCTCCGCGTCCAATCCCGTTTTGTTCAGAGAGGATGGCTTCATGCGAGATGTCGTCGAATGCCCCTTTGAGATCAAGGGCCAAAATTAAGTGTTCGCTGCCTTTAAGCACACAACTTCGTACTTCCTACTTTAAGACAAGGAAAGCATCCCGAGTTGATCAAAAGCCCGTTTCTGAAACCAGCCATGGTTGCCGGAAAAAATTATTTTCTTTCTCTATGGAATTTTGTGGCCGCGTTTGAATGACCCGCTCGGAGAGTTTACCCCTGCACTACGTCAGCGAGATGGGTCGGAAGGCATCGAGAGCGGGCTTCTTACCGGGTTTGGGTGCCGTAATTATTTTGCCCTTCTTCCATTTCGGGCGGATGTGACCCTGAGACCAACAATGTTTGTTGAAGAATTTTGTGATTTCCTCGGTCAGTTTGCTATTGGAATTTCTAATCGTTACATTCGTAATTCGACCTGAACCTGGGGCTGAGTTACAATTTGCCGCTCCGGCCGCCACATAGACTTCTTCCGCTGTTATAGGCGAGTGTAGCTATTTGTTTTCGATCCCTGCGTATGTGACTGCACATTCCTCAGTTTGGATGTCTCCGATATAACGATACTTGAGTGCTTGAATTAGCTCGTCATCGTTACCCGGCAAATCGCCTGCTGTTCTTTGGAGAGCCCTATTCATTACCGATTTGGTCTTATCTGGTTCAAGCACGCTTCTCGATATTGTCCATTGTTATTGCAGCGCCCGGAGTAATTCGGACCCGCAAAACTGTATCCATCCTTAGGTTGCGAGTTCCGTAGCATACTCGTTTGCCTCCTTAGAGATGATTGAGAGGATTCTTCTGAGTAGGCGTTACCTCTTCCACCTCTTCAACAGATTCCGCCTACTTTCCCATAGATGTAATAGGTGTCGATCTATTACCGGTGCCTCCGTTGACTGTGCAATTTTCTTGGAATTTTATTCGTGTGCTTCGCGTATATAATTGACCCACCCTTCTACGCTTTCAGGCATTTGCGTGTTTTCGAAAAATTTACCAGTCCGTTAACACTGTTTCTCCGATTACTCGGCGCAGATTTGGTGATGATGTGGGAGTGCTTATGATGTAGGGCCACTATCAAGCTCTTCCTCTATATTCGTCCTTGTTGCGTTCTTTATGTGACATGTAAAGGTGCACATGAAGTCCGGAAAGGTGTCTTTGTTAACACTATTGCCGAGCCTGATAGGCGCCACAGGAAGCGTTATCAGACTGAGACGTAATTTGAATGTGATCGTTCGAGTAGGGTTCCCTTTGGGGAGTCTCGAACGCAGCTCCATGAGGTGTTGGGTGCATTATATTTGCCCAGAACCGCCAGCTGGTCCTTTTTTCCCCGTGACTTTTATAGCCTCCGTTAGGAGCTCGGCGAATTCTTCATTTGTGATTTTTGGGAGAGCTATAGACGTTAACAATTATCGTTCTTGTTTTTCCTCTCTTCTGAGGAAGGATGCCTATAATTTGATGGTTCACTTACGTTTTTTCACAATAGGTTACTTTGGATGTGATAGATTTGCTCACCAGTGTTGCTACACTGGTATAATTGGGATCGAAAATGGCGTAAAACTGCGAAGATTTGTGGAAGAGAAATAAGATTAAGGGGATGTATAAAAAAATGCTAGAATTAAGAGCATATATAGCATAACTGAATAACTCAAGCAGGCTAGGTGACTATTCGTCACCGCCCCTCTTCTAAAGAGGTGCCAATAAATCATAATCATCATCATCATCATCATCATCGTCATCACCTCCTGAGTCGAGATGGGGCGTTGAGTGAACGAACTTTCTGGAATACTGAGGAAAGACTGAATCCACGAGAACGCTCCGTTCGATATAAGTGCTCTCCGGAAATAACAAGTTTAGATCTAATTTGAGCAATTGAGTCAGTGCTACTTAGTGTAATGAGGGTTAAACTATTCTATTCAGAGGTAGTTCGAGGGAAAAATTACTATTTAAAATAATTAGTTCTGGTGCTGAAAGCAGCTCATGATTTAACACGGCGATGTCGTGTTAGCCGCGACCTCAGTGGTGTCAAATAATGTTCAGGTCAAAAAGTAAATTTGCTAAGTCTAAGGTTTTAAAAAAATCTAGTTTTTGTATTTTTTCTCACACTTGCAATGTTTGAAAATTCGCGTGCTTTCACGTGAAAAGCTGAACACACTTCACTTCCTACCTCCCCCCCCCCACCGCTCATTCTCTTCTGTCGCGACCTCCGCTCCGGCCGCCTTCTTGCTGCGCGGTGCATTTCCAGAGGCAGTTGTACGCGCTGCGTGGTATCCACGAGTTCGTGCTGCCCCTGCTGCGACTTGTTGGCGTGCTGCAGGCGCCATGCGTTTGATGCAGAAGCGGAACACGTGTGACGTCATCTCGTCGGCGGGCTGAGTGACTCTCCCAAATTTTCTGCGTCGCGAGACGGTGTTGCCCCGTCGGATTCACACCAGCTGTGCATATACACGCCAAGCATGGCAGTCAAAATTCGTGCCCACCAACACCTCGATTCCGCAGCAACTACGACCACCACTGTGCCCCAACTGCAAGCTGTCCGCCCCCCCAAAAAATTAAATATATTAAAAAGAGAAACGCTTGCTATATACGACTGTGCCCTAACTACCGAAAAACGCAACGACGCCTTACGTTGTCTGACACCAACGCCGGCCTCGCTAGAACAGTGAATACTTCCGGGTGAGGGGAGGAAAGGGGCGTGAAGTGGGGGAGGGTAGAGGTCGGCTGATTATACAGGGAGCATGTTTTCAAATCTGTGCTAAATTATATACAGATAACAATGTTTGAGACTCACATATGACAAAAGCGCACCTCAAGCCAGAGCTGCCGATGTGGCTGCGGCGTCCAAAAACATTATTCCGGTATCGTAGACCATATATTTCTTTATTTTGCTTTCAATAAAGGCATTTACGTCCTGAACATCTCCTGGAATTCGTGCAGTGTCCTTCAGAGCGAACATACCACGAACTGAAACGCAGCCAGATGGTCAACCACACACCCATTTCGATTCACTTTGCTGCACTTTATTTGTGCGCACTTATGTAGTGGGGCTTGATTAGTTTAGTGAAGTGTGATCATTTGTACAGTCCTCTAGACATAATTAAAATTGCGGTGCAAGAAAAGTACAGAAAGGCAGACTGATCACTGCAGTCTAACTTATTGCGGGATGTTAAAAAATTACAAATACAAACATGACAAATCAGAAACAAATATCTGCGGAAAAGAAAGGTAGGATTAGGGAAGGGGTGCTGAGCGAAAACTAAAGTCGTTGTTTTCGTAATAGCAGTGAAATAACGACCGTGTACTGCATGGAAATCTTCCCAAAACCACGACAAGCCGGCATATGACGGCAGGCA
This sequence comes from Dermacentor andersoni, assembly GCF_023375885.2. Lineage (NCBI taxonomy): Eukaryota > Metazoa > Arthropoda > Arachnida > Ixodida > Ixodidae > Dermacentor > Dermacentor andersoni. Next base: position 95,473,172 of record NC_092817.1, on the reverse strand, counting down.
TTTTTCTCCATTAATTAAATAAAGCAATAGTAGCGCTCACTATTATCGCCCTGTCCCGGATATATTATATGACAACGCCGCCTTGGGACATTTCTATATACGCCAATGGATACGTTATACTTGGCGGTGCCTAGTATATAATCTATTCATTTCCTTCTTGACAGCAATCAAACACTCGCCAAAGTACGGACAAAAAAATTTTTTTTTTCTAACTTTGGCGAGTGTTAGTTTTCTGTCAAGAAGAAAATGCATACCCCTCGCCAGACGGTGTTCCGTCGAACCCTGGACGATGTATCCATTGGCGCCGACAGAAATGCCTTAAAGCGGCGTTATTGAAACCATCTCTTCTAACGGCAATGCTTGCATCACGAACACTACGCCATTGCGCGTGTCTTGCAAGTCCTCTTGTATAGGTAAGACCTTTTACGCGTGTAGGTACTTGTGGTCTGGGCACCGGCTCAATGCATCGCCGCGTTATTAAATGAGCTAGCCGCGTAACACCGTAACAGTGAATTAAGTTTACCCATTGGCGGGTGGGTGCCTTCTGCAGTCGAGATTAAGATCGACCCTTTTAGTTGTTCGATCAGTTTTCTTCCTTTTTCGGCGCGTGGCTTCACGTGCATACCGCCCTTGGGTACGCCTGGCTTCTTCGTTGTTGCTTATTTCTTGTTGTATTTTTTTTTATCCAGCGATTACATGCAGGAACGTCATTGGATTTCAGCGTCGCGTTCTTGCGTGCCCGCCACGAGAGCGCGCAGAATCGATACAGCACCGCATCGCATCCTATATAGGCGCAGTGCGTATATTTGTGGCGCCCGTGCTGCTTCAGCCCCGAGATAGGATTCGATCTCTCTGCTTTTCCCAGCGAACCGTGGGCGCTATGCGTTGCCAAAGCTGCTTCGATGTCCTCCCATTTTTCATCACTTTCCTCGTTCCTGCCTCGTCCTTCGCGCTGGTTTTCTTTTCTTCATCATTTCCTTTCTCCTGCCGTTTCGTCTTTTTTTTTTTTATCTTTCTCCTCCCGCACCACGAATGCCTATCCTATAGCGGAGACATTTTCCTCTCCAGGATTCGCCTATCTTCTTCAGGCTTTATAGTGTCGCTGTTATCTTCTCCTCGGTTCCTCGGGATTTTTTTTTTTTTGCCTTCTTTTTTGTTCTGACTGGCGCGGTAGCTGCTGTGGGAGACACATTCTCGGCGACGAAATTGAGCTGCCATTCTATATATAAGGGGATATCGCATCCTTTTTGCGCGTCATAGACTGTATATCGTGCCGCAGTCAGGGCGGCGCACGGAGAAAGGACTACGAAGAGAGAGAGAAGGAGGAGCGAAAGGGGCCGCACAGGCTGGAGAGCGGGCAGAGAAACATGCATTGACGAGGGATGTCTCGCACGCCAGGCGCCACGAGCCTTTTATGCTGTCGCTATATAGGTATGTATATATATACGTTGTGTTAGGGCCTTCTCTATTATTTTTTCTCTCTCCCTTCCTTCTCTTTCGCTGCTGCAGCTACATACAAATCGTCTTTCCTTCAACCTATTCGAGGCCCATTACTTCGGCCACGTTCGCGTATTTTCTTTATCCAAGCGTTCATCTCTGGTTGGTCTCACTCCCTCTTTCAATCACTTCGCAGGGACGGCCTTAGCGGTGTTTTCGTGCACTCATGTGCTCATCATTCTATCTCTTCTTTTCCTCTTCAGACTCTGTATCGTTGTATGCTCCTTTGTTTCCTCTCTCTCTTTCTTTCTTTCTTTCTTTCTTTCCTTCTCTTCTCTTTTTTTTTCTTTTTTTTTTTTAAGCACGTGATCATTTGACGCTGTTCACCCGGTGCGATGTCATTGACAGTTCTCTTTATTGAAGCAACGTTGGAAGGCTTATTTACAGCATGCATGTACTACAATACCGAGCGAAATTAATGGTTCGCTGCCCTAGGCTTCTCATTACTGCGCCCGTGCTCATACATTATAGGGATGGTAGGTATCCTACTCCATTTTTAATAACCAAATTCCTTGCAACGGTAGCTTCGTGTACAGCGTCCCACAGGTAACGCGACACAATAAGCGTGGTTTTTTACATGCTGTGCAGCTGCGAAGCAAGGACAGCGATATCTTCGATCCACTGCTCAGTTTCATTGTAAGAACCTGCGAGCAAGCGGCAGCCACGCAGATATGACTGAGACGAGTATTCAAGCCGGAATCTGAGGCCTTCGGACTGAGCTTAATGAGAAGCATTTTTCGCCTCATTCCAGATACCTTGCTGTAGATCAGTTCCTGCCTCGCCTGGTTTTAGGGCTCTTAATGGACAGAAATGCGTGAACGATGGGCGGGATCGAATCTGTATTCCTGCACAGCAGCTGCCCGATGCTATAACCATTAGGCCAGGACCGTACGCATACTTCTCTCGTGCCATATATAGTCAACCGCCTTTTGAGACTTCCGGCGCGTGCATCACGTGCCGCTTTCTCGAATTCTTACCTCGCGACAGCTGTATACCACTTTCAGAGGTGGCCCGCACTTTCGAGTCCTCTCCTCGTAGCGGCTATTGCTGCGTAGAATCTACGTGACAATGGAGAGTTTAAACTTGTCCGCATACTTCTACGCTCAGAAAATGAGAAAGCTCACAAACTCTGCTCTCGAATGTTATAGACAAAAGTCTGGACGTGGCGCTCCTATATACAGCTGGCCAAACTGTGCCGTCTGTATACCCTCCTTAGACTTACTTTATCTGAGCATCACCTCCATAGAGTACACGGTAGCTCTATAGTGTTTTGCGTACAAACAGGTTGCGGTATCTTCCCAGCAAAAATCAATGTACCATGTTTTCCTTCGACGATCATTATGGGGTTCGAGCTGCCCTGAAAGCCGGAGTTGTTGGCCATACATCGAGAGGGGTATTTCAGGAATGCGTAGCGGTGGAGGCTTAGCGCATAATCGCGTGTTTATGCGTTGCACAAATGGTCACCTGCTACAAGGTTTCATCTCCACAGGCACGCCTGTTCTAACGCATGCGTGGGCATCGACGCGGCGTATCGCTGCACAAGTCGGGTGTCGGTCCGGTGCGTTCACACCAGAGCGGTAGACACAGCGATGCCGGCATGGACGTACTATCCAGTGCCTTCTCCAACATATCGCGGTCACGTGACACCTTTGAAATTAGCGCCATCTCTCCGTGGCAATCAGCGCTGATTTGGGGCTCAGTCATGAGACACTCTTTCGAGGTTCTTGCCCCCATGAATATTGTTCTTTTGGTTCCCCGGAGAGCCACTGGCCTCTAAAAACTGGCCGAGCTGAATGGAAATGTTGCTGCTCTCCAACTTTTGCGACCCTCGTTACAATGCCGAACGGCAAGCCGTGCGCCTTTTTTCCCATATAAAGTACACGCACCGCAAGTGATCACATACGTATCATCGATTTGGCAACTGAGAAATCTGCAGTATATAATCAACCCCTATAATGACCTTCACAAATTGCGAAAAGCTGCTTCATTCAGTAGAGGTACCAGCATGTAGGCATTGTGTATACTCATAGCGCAGAGGAAGCGTACAGAATAGATTAGAAAATCAGATCAAATCTAATCTTTATTTCGCAATCAGGCGTCGGGCAACCCAGTCGGAAAGCGACAAAATCTGAAATGATTCCACGCCTACCACAATTTCTCAGAAAGAAAGCGGAAAAATAACAAGTATATACAGAAGGTTATAGGTAAAGAAGACCCAGTCTCTCATGCGTGCGTGGAAGAAGAATTGAAATTTTTAGTATTCTGATGAATTACGTGTGAAGATCAAAGGGGAATATCTCAGCAACCGCCTATCTCTGAATAACGCTGGCCTTTTCTGAAACGCTGCGGGCACGACTTACGAGAAATCATCGAGGATTTGAACCGGCAAACGTAAGTCTGAAGTTGAGAATTAATATGCAAGCGTCTAACCCAGTGTTTACTATCCTGGCATATCTAAACAAAAGTTCGTGACTGGATGTCACTTTTTCGAAGCTTTGCAACAATACGTTTGTCCAGTACAAGTAGTCACCTGCAGCATACCCAAATCGCGAGAAGGAAATCTACAGAAGAATATAAAATGGGGTTGAAGCACATGCGATGCGTAGTACTACCAAGTCATGAACGGCAACTTACCGTATTTCTCGAAAAAAAAAGCAAGTTACGCAATAAGGGCGTTACATTTGCATCTATGTATGGTCTGAAACTCTGAAGATAACCAAGAAGCTTGAGAGGACCCTAAGAACCGCTCAGCAAGCGCTGAAGAAGAAACGACAGGGTCAACGTTAAGAGACAGAAACGTGGCGGTATGCATTTGGGAGCGAACTGGAGTAGCTGATATTCTACCTGAGATTAAAAGAAAGTGAAATTGTGAAGATGATGTAATGCGGAGAGCAAATAACCGTTGGATTGTTAGATTAACAGAATAGGTGACAACGAAGAGAAGCGCTTCGAGGGTGGTAAAAATTAAAGTGGTGTGATGAGATTGTAGGAAATTTGCAGGCATATAGGAAGGAATGTACTGGCAGATGCCTCCGTCTGGTATATCGGACAGAAATAGAACAGTGGTGACCATTGTAATGATCGATAGCGCTTGACTGGTATAAAGCTATCGCGGGATGTGAAAGACCGAACGAGAAGCACAAATACCTTTTAGTGAGAAACAGAGGCTGTAGCTGAACGGTGTCGAAAATAAATACTGCAATATGCTATCAATTTATGAGTCTTGCCTTCCCAATGCTGCAGCTATAGGCTGTGAAGGATGCCATAATCGTTGTTCCAAAGGCTCTCGGATTCATCCGCTTTTTGTTGCTTTCTGTATTATTCTTTTGCGAGGCCTTGCGTGGTTTTCCAGGCGCGTTGACGCTTACCAATAGTTAAGTCTCATCTTAATCAGCGATAGAGCAGCCCAGAAATTGTTGAACAGGCGGCAATGTTCTCAGCTATGATATTATTCGCGAGGATGGCCGGAACTTCCGCGAAATATGCTTAACATCCGCATCTCCATTTCAGCGCCATGGAGTCGACACAGTAGGTACCGCATTGATTGCGGTCACTGGCCGTGGTCATTTGAACATAAAGAGTGAAGTTCAATGTTTTCTTCGCGTACATCGAAAGCAGGCTTTTAAACAATGCGTGCGGTGCGCCAAACACAGAACAGTCGCAGCACCATGAACGGTTCGTCTCACTCTATTTATCTCTCTCTCTTTTTTTTCTCCTTCCTCTTCGCTGTTATTTTTGATGGTGTAGGCAGTATCAACGACACAGATATTGGCGCAATATCTGCCAACATCTGAGTTTTAACATTCGCCATAAGCAACGATCTCCACCGCGGACCACGCGGCAATTTCGGACCGGAGTTCGACGCAGTATCAAACCCTTGACGCCTTTTCCGGCCGCACAGTTCAATCGTCCGCGACCGACAAACGAATCGCAGCATTTCCGCGGCCTGCGCAGCGCTCGTCCGTTGCGTTCCCCTGCAGCTCGCCACAAAACCGCTCGTTGAGCTCCCCCCTCAACCGCAGGCTGCCGCGGTCCAGCGTGCCAAAGCGCGGGAAAGCTCGGCCACGCAGGGGGAAGAGCGAGAGAGAGATTAGCCGTCGCTTATCTGGCTAATCTCCGTGAGATTAGCCGCGAAAAGCCTCCCTCGCACCTCCCCGGCTTCCCTCCTGTGTATGGCATGCACAACCGCCACGCCCCGCGCTGTAAGGAGGCCCAGGAGGAGGGCTTCGCGGTCGGGCCAAAGCCAACAGCTTTGACGTATCTATTTCCTCCTAATCCGCTCTGGGCTCTCCCTCCTTCCACCGGTCTGCCTTTCAATTGCCCCCGACCGCAGATTTCCGCCGCCCTTTCTCGGCGCTCGTGGTCCCAACGCGTGCACGTTTAATGTATAATAGGGCGAGCGAGCGGCTCGCTAAGTTGTTTTTCCAAGCGCGCCCGCCACCGATGGCACAATGCCATCCGTACGTTGCCGCGCCGGGCGCGGATTTTCCCTCCTCTTTTACACATGCGCCGACGCATGTAGGCAAGCTCGGACCCACTTGGCCGCGTATGTACACAGCTCGCGACAAAACGCGCCAGCGCTCTTCTCTCGACAGCCGCAACTGCAGCGCGTTTGTTATGATAGGGGCAAGAACGAAACTGGAGCGGTGAAGAAAGGGCGGAGTTGGGGGGAGGGGGTCCTTCGGATTTCGCTTTTGTGAGGAAAAAGTGTCTACGTCGACCGTCCTCGTGAAGTATGCGACGATCTGTTGTCGCCGAGCCACTGAAGAAAGAAACGCGTTCTCCTTTATAGGCTTGCTCTTTTTGCTGCCAGTTACGCTCGCTCCCTTCTATTTCCTTATTTTTTCGTCTCGCAGTTCATTCTCCCGTGCTCGAACCAATCCCCGCCTTAAATGAGCTCTGCGTTACTAGTTTTATGCGGTATGAATACACAGGACCAACCAGGTGAAGCGTAGGCCCGTTGGGCCAATGGGAAAGGACGCTCTCCGAAGTGTTGCGTCTCGGCGCGCATGTGTACGGCGCCGCGGCAGCATATGGCCGTCTTTTCGCTCTTTAATCCTCTCACCCTCGGTGTAGTCCCTGAAGGCCATTCAGACAAAGCGCACACTTTCGTGTACACGACATTCCTTTTTGTCTTCTTTTGTTTAGGTATGTCCAGTGGAGACAAGGAAAAAAACCACTGACATTGAGCTTCGGGCAAATTGAACCCTCTGCGAACTCAATGCATGGCTATATACACGCAATTATATTGTTGAAGGCACTATGCGGGTTGCTAGATGCGCCACGTTCTGTTAGTAATGGCGAAAGAAGTTTCCTTCAATAACTCGAAATACCGGCAGTCAATATTTAATTTGTCCTTGAGCTTAGAGCTGCTGATTCAATTATTTTCATTAAATAAACGTCAAGGTGTCTGAATAGGGTGATACCTAACTTACTCTGCCGATATGAGAGGACTCAAAGAGAAATGTACGAAGCGTCACCCCATTACCACAGCTCCCTTTCAGTGCAAGAGTCTTCAGCGCCTTGGAATAAGATTGTGCAAATTTGACACATATATCGTCAGCTAATAATTATTAGTGACTTAAGGGGGTGATTTCTCTGATGCAAAGCGCCGCACGCAACTGCAGGGCTTGGTTGGGCCGAAATATAGACAGCATTTCAAACCGCATCATTATGCATTTATCATTATGCTGCAGTGGTACTTTGTTGTCAATATTCACCAATATTATCATTGTTCATGAAGAGACATTGAAGTGTGCTCGCTCCTTTGTGGTGCACTGATTTTTATGGTCATAGACCCAACTTGTTGGCAAGCAAAAATGGTTAACGTGGGTCAAGTCAGCCGAGTTCTCTTGCTCGACGTGCCGTCTATATAGGTAATGTGCTTGGGACGGTCACGTAGTAGCAATATGTCATCGTCGTCTGGACAACACAAACGTACTGGGGAAGGCACACGGCTACTTAGAAATATGAAGTGCTTCGTGTAAAGCGGTTCAACATTCCCCATACCAAATTTTGTAGCAACATTTCTTTTTATTTTCTTATTTGTGTGATAAACAATCGCTAATCGTCGTAGAAGTCACGTAATATAAAGTCGTTCATGCGTTGGTTATAGATAATGCAAAAGGATGTCGCTGCCTTACTTTGGTTCTTCTATATATATACTACATGCGCGGCGGTGATGATGATACGAAAACCTAGAAGTTACCCCTTAAACGTACAGAGCGAAGAAAACAAGAGCGGGTCTCAAAGAAAAGAAAAGCAATTACTGTCGTCGTGGTTCACTGTTTCCGAGAATTATATTATGCTCATTGGAAAAAGAATTAAAAAGAAAATTAAAACGGTGATGCGCCGAGCGCTGCGGCTTGTGGACGCAGTTGAACACGGCGAGGAGCTCGCGTAGCATTCGCGTGCACTCGCCTGGTTCTTGCAGTGATCGAACAAGATACGTCTTCGAAGCCAACGCTTCGACAAGGGCACTTATTGCCTTCGGGGACATACGGTACATACGCACTGCTGAGGAAAGCAGGGGGGAGGTTATTCTGTAAGTGTCTACCTAGTAGACATGTCCATTTTGCCTGCTGCTGAAATTCTGATTCGCTGGCCTGGGGTATACGCGCCACAAGGAGAGAGGCGCTCCCAGCCAATCAGCACTTAAGCAGCAAATGAAATGGACATGTCCACTAGGTGTGGATGCTTGCAGAATACCCCTCCCCCCCCCCCCCCCCCCCTACGCTTCAGTTGCCCTGGCGAAGGCAGGACGCCTCGTCGAAACCTACGCTCCGGAGTCAACTCTCGTTCGACACGAACAACCGAGGCCGGCGTAAGAGGCACGCACATACACGCCTCTAATGCACCAATGGGGGCTTTTTTCTTTATTTATTATTATTATTTTATTGCGAAAGCAATACTGCTCGAGGTTACCGCTCTTGGCCGTCGTCCCAAAGAATCCACCATTGACCTTTAGCGTGACCTATCTGTGACGTCATACCAGCTGTGGAAAAGCGGGGCCCCAACTCGGCTCGTCGCGATCGTCCCAGCGAATCCTCCATGCTGCAGCTGCGCGCCGCTGCTGCGAGGGGCGCTCGCTGTACGTGACGTCATGCCGGCTTCGGTAAAGCGGCCCCCCCAACTCTGCTCGTCGCGATCGTCCCAGCGAATCCTCCACGCGCCGCTGCCGTGGGGGAGGCGCTCGCTCTACGTGACGTCATGCCAGCTGTGGAAAAGCGGCCCCCCAACTCGGCTCGTCGCAGTCGTCCCAGCGAATCCTCCACGGCATGTCGGATGATGTGTATAAGGTGAAGCTGCAACGATGTGCTGCAGCTAAGAAGCGGCGGCGTGCGGAAGAAACGGATGAAGAGGGGGGACAACGTTTAGCTAAACGGCGTGCATATTATGCAGCCAGGCGAATGCGTTCAACATCTCTTGATCTGAATGCATCTACAAGTATCATGCATGCTCTCAATGCCGACGCGACTTTGGCTACACCTGATCGTTCGACAGCAAGCCTTATGGATGCTTTAAATGGCGACGAGACTGCATCTACACTTTCGATGAGCAGTATGGAACTGTACAACCTGAACAGAAGATTGCTTTCGCAATCCACTAGGCTTAGCCAAGCTAAGTCACTGCCAATATATATATATATATATATATATATAGCTATCGTTGCTGTCTGTATCTTGTCCGCATGTTCACCCAACTTAGCCCTCCCCCGCGACTATATGTTCACCGTCGCTTTCACGAGGGTGTCCATGATAAACGCCGTTCGAGGAGTGGTGCTAACGACGTAAATGTGTCTTCCATTTTCTTGGAGGTACGATCACCTTCGTTAGCGGTCGTTACCTGAGGTCAAAGTGGGATGGAAAGGGAGGAAGATGGCGCGATTTCGTTCTGGGAACATTAACGGGAAAGGTTGCTTTTTTGCAATGCGACATTCATAACGGTGAAACGTACCTTCAATTTATCAGGCAGCGTTGTGTTCAAGGAAAACTGGTAGTGGCTATATTGAGGCTTTTACCATCGGCTAATCAGATGAGTGTGAAATTTGAGCACCAGAATGATACAACGAATTTTTGAGAACGCTTTCCGCAAGCACATTTTCTTTTTATTATAGACGTTACAAATCAAATAGTTCGACCATTGTTGATCATTGCAAGTTTCCATATTCTTAAGAAGCGATTTCTTGTTTGGTTTGTGCAGTGCTTCATTGTGTTTAATGATGATGAACCACTGTCATGGCTCGCACGCACTAAGGGGGATAGGCCAAGAATGGGGCCGCAGGAGGTAGCTAAAGGAAATTCATATTTGAAAACGATAAACGCAAAGTAAAATAAAGATAAAAAATGAGATGATGCAATAACGAGACTAGTACGCGAGCGAGCAGTTTAATCGCAGCTCTCGGAAACAGGATTTTCTTCTTCTTCAAGTGTCTGCATATGTCGCTGTTTACTGCCTTTGTAAATACATTGGCGATCCCACGTGACACATCTGCGAGTACATCAATTGTGCACTCATCGTAAGCTTGGGTTACTGAAAGGACGATAAGCGTAAGAGTCTGCTCTAGCCATAGGGAGCAAAAAAAAAAGGGGGGGGGGGGAGTAGAAAGAAATCGCTAAGTAAACGAGCGTAAGCTTCTTCTCTGTGAACTTAGAAAGACACAAGAAAACTGCAGAATAAAGCTTATTCGTTTTCCTAACCGACGACACTAAAAGAAAAGACAGCCGCTTCCTCCCTTTTCTCTCTATCACGTCACGTGAGCACCCGTGTTTATAATGGTTTCAAATCGCTCACGGAACCAAGCGAAGCAGCCCATTTGACCAGTCGAAAAGCGCCTGCAGCCAAAGTCGACCACGTTTCTATACATTCTGAACCGTCTCTGCCGAATAAAAAATAAAAGGGTAATAAAGGAGCCAAAACTTTGAGCCGCTGGAAGAAGAACCCTTTTGTAATAGAGTGCGCACTGCACGCACGGACCAACAGAAAGGTCCCGGAGGAGCGCAGAAGGGGCTACTACGCACGACCCCCGCGCATACAGCCGAGATAAAAGCAGCCCAGCCAAAAAAAGGAGAGCAAGGCGGGCATTACATCTGCTCGGCTCTCCCATTCTCGCTCAAACCGCGCCGTCGACTCTCGGCATCTTTCCATCAGAGACTCTTTTTTTTTTTGCTATTATTATTATTATTAGCATTTATAGCCGCGCATTGAGCGCGAATCGCTCGAAAAAGCCGCCGCTGTCGCCGCAGACGGAGATGTCCCCAAAATGGGCTCGCAAGCGCGCGCCGCAAAATCGAGCCGGCACCCCGCCTTCTTTGCGTGACGTCACACAGCATCTCGACCAATCACGCGCCACGAGGGCGGGAGTACCGGAGAGAGTCCGGTGCCACTCCGTACTCTTCCGCGCCGGAATCACGTGCTTCTTTCTTCTTTTTCTTTGTTTCTTTGCGTGCTCAACTCGAGAGGCATGTCTCTCGTGGCGGAGGCCGCGGCCACCGCTTATAAATGGAATGTGTGTGCGTGTCTGTACGTATGTGGGCGAGCCGCAACTGCGGTACATCGACGACGAACCACCGTTCCCGTTTAATCTAATCTCTCGCTCGCCTTCGACTCCCCCTCTCACCCGCTCCCTCATATCCATTTTTCCCCTATTTTCTTATGATCTCCGCTTTCGATCGTCTCTATGCTTGCCTTGTGCACGGTCTGAAGCTGCTCTCTTGCTTTTTCTCTCACTCACTCTATATTTCCTTCCCATTCCACTTTCGTCATATTTTTTTTTTCGTTCGGCTCCTCTCGGCGGCGTTCCTGCAGCCGAACATAATCGGGTTTTTCCTAGCGAGCCAACCAATCGAGAGTAGGGTCAATTATTCATCGTCGCCGGAAATTCTCCCGTCGGTCGCTCGACGCCGCGCGAGACGATGCCGTCGCTCTTCAATTAAGAGCTCCGCAACCGGCGGCAGTACTGCTTTCTCGCTTTCTTTGATTTTATTTTTTTTATTTGGTGAAGCGACGTCGGAGACCCGATTTTGGGATTCAGTATAGACGATGTATGAAGGCATGTGGACTATAACCCCAAAGGACAAAGTTAATACCCACACAGACATAAACAGCCGAGAATATATATAGGAAGAAAAAAACTTAAAACCCGATACGATGCCGCCGCCGCGGAAGCTCGAATAAGGAACGCCGCGCCAAGCGAGCGAGAAAAGGAAATAGAGGGAGTTGGAAGATTGGGAAATGGCGAAGGCTCCCTGGGCGGGAAATGTGGAAAAAGAAAGGCGATGACGGGATATCGGGAGGGGGGGTAGGAAGCCAGGCACTCTCGCCAAGTGCGTCATTCCGACTCACTTTGGTCGTCTTCTCTCGTTTAATTGAATCCTCGTCGTCGAGGAGTCGGTCTCCGGCCCGATTCTTTGCTTTCTGAGCGCCGACGGTTCCACTCTCTCCCCGGGCGCTCCAGGACAGTGGCTGACGTTTAAAGTAAAAAAAGAAAGGAATGAAAAGAGAGTGAGAAAGAAAGAAAAGATTGCGCCAAAGCTAAGAAAAACCGAGTACGACGACGTCGTCGCGGCAATTTAAAAGATGTCCCCAATTTCCTCTGTCTGCGCTGGCGCGAGAGGATTCTCGAGCCAGATCCTCAAGACGCGGGCTTATAATGAAAAGGGGAGAGGGGGAAGATGGAGATCGGCGTCGTGCTATTTCGCTTTCTCACCGAGAACGCTCACCTACATATACGCTCTCAAACACAGGAGAGGTGGGTATGCGTGTACAACGTAGTAATAATACTCTTCGTAGAAGCGTGTAATGAAGCATGTTTTATAATGAATTGCGCGCTTGCGCGTCCTCGTTGCACTCGTTAATTGCGTCGAGTCCGAATGAAATGAGAGCTCTTAACGGAGATCCTGACAAAGCGAGGAAATGAGCTTTTGCACGGCTCGCGGGCGTCCGTCGTCGTTCTCGCCTTTGCCGGCACTTAGGCGTAATTAAATTTCTTACGCGACGAACAGGACAGATTACTCGATCCCGAATCTTTTATGGGACGAACAATTATGACACGCTGCGTGCCGACGAAACAGCTGCAAGAAGAAGTGTCCGTCGCATGTTCGCGTGGTGTCTGTAAGAAATGAAGGGCAGTTCGCTGTCGAGCGCTTTTGGGCGTATCGGCGCTTATAATAAGTGAGAACACGAAAACACAATAGTTTGTTTCTTTAAATAGTTTTGACGTAGCGTTAAGCTTTCGGCACATTCACGTAATGTAGATCAACAGTTTGCATAAAGGACGTGGTATTAAATGGGACAGATTGCAATAGGCGCACTTTGAGCCTTGGAAATACGCCATGGCGGGCTCCTGCATGATATTAGAACGAATCGGAAAGCGATATGTGTTTTGTTTTAAAGTGGTTGCGCAGCTTTAAAAATCGTGGCAAGTCTCTACAAATACAGGCTCAAATACAGGCTGGCATTGCTTCCGCGGTACTGATACGTTGTATACGTAAACTGGCGCCATTTTGTAGACCGTATAGCTATGGCGTATAGTGGTCGTCATCCCTTGGTGTCAAACAAGAAGAAGACACTTAAAGCGCTTCGCCGCTCCAACGTCCAAGCCTTACCAGTTTATAGGCATTGAAAACATACAGCGCTCGTCCTCTGTCCTTCTAGCTTTGTGTCTTCCGTTGCATTCGCGCTGATTAAGAAGTATGAAAACAGGCAAGCGTGGGGCGTAGATCGTGCGCTGACGGTCGTGCGTGGGGAAAGGCATCGAACACAGCCACGAGAACAGCTAAAATGTCAAACGAAAGTCCCGTGCGCCCCTACTCCTGATGGAGCCCTGCTTCCTGCCGGAGAACGAAGGTCGCATGTATCAATGCATAAATGTCAGAGGCACTGCCTGCGACACCCCCGCTCAGGGTCGTAGCCAGGGGGGGGGGGGGGGGGCTTATGGGGCTTCAGCCCCCCCCCCCCCCCCGAAATTTTTTCGTGCTGTCCATGCACCACCGACCAAAGCAACCCCCGGCGCCAGAAATCATTCTAGATTTTGTCTAGAACGACTTTTTCACGCTCGAAAAGCCATTTCACCTCAAAAATTGCGAACTCGGGCGGGATTTCGCGGCAACGCCCATGCACCGGGAGTCACATAACGCAAGCAGCCCCATCCGAGCACAACGTTTCAAGAACGTTTTGATGGCGAACGGGCTCACCGCGGCATCTCGCGGAGGCCGCGGAATCTACACTCTATCATGGAATCTACGGATCGCGTGGATGTCAATTCCGAAACTTTATGGGTATAGCGTTCTCATAAACTTTTGATGTGAAAGGTGCATTGACATTTCCAAACGTGTGCTTTAGATTTTCAATTGCGGAACTTTGTAAGTTTAATGTTCCCATAAATATTTGACGCCAAAGGTTCATTAACTTTTCCAAAGTCGTACATCGGACCATACAACGAGACAAGCCAAATCAACACACTATAAGACAAGTTGACAAAGCCCGCAGCGAGGCCCGATGAGACGGAGCGTTGTGGTGGTTCATTCATGCCATCATGTCACATAAAAAATATCACAATTTTTTTTCACCTGCGACAAAGCATTCAGTGAAGACACTAAAGCCAGCCAAGGTAACTACGTTCTTATTTATTTTTTCTTCTTTGACTTTTAATCGCGAGGACACATTGAGCCTCGTCAATATCTTTGTTCTGCTCCCCTACCCGCGGGCTGCCAGAGCCATCGGGTAGGGGATGCGCATGCGTTTTTCTCGTGTTGCACCGACCACCGCGCGGCGCACTTCGGTGCGCGTTCGGTTTTCTCTGGCCGAGTGCATTTTCGCCTGGCAGAGTTTTGGACGCTTTCTAGCTAGCAGACGAGAAATATAAATAATGGTCGCTCACCGCCATCACTGTGGGGACTCGACGGATTGCACCGCGTTTGCTTGAGCGCAACCTCTCCAGAAAGTCTTGTGTCGCCGGTGTAGAATACCGAGCAGTATGCGCATGGTTCTTGGTGGACCAAGCGTCTCGTTTTTTCTTCGATATTCCTTTAATAGCCACATTAGTTGCCCAAAGTAGGCATTCGATTGTGGCCAACATATTGTCCTTCGGGTTTTTTTTTTTTTTCCCTTGCGGTGCCCCCGCCCCACAAAATAAAAAAAACGTTGTTGCGGCGCAGCGAATTGTCGCATGTTGAAAGTTCTATTTTGTTACTTCTTTTGCGGAAAGTAATGAGCCATGGGACGCTTCAGCTGCCGAATACTCTTATTATATTATTGCGATAGCATTTATATGGACACTCTAGGCGCATTCCTGCCGTCACCGTCGCCCTCATGTTCCGCATAAAGTCCAAGGGCGATAACATCGTGATCGCGCGCCGCATGCTGTATGTGCGAGTGAAAGCGTAGGTGGGGGATGGCGTGGGTGGGCCGACGATGGTGGATCAGTCTTGTATGCGCAAGGGAGAAAAGTGAGGAGCAAGAGCGCCGCCTTTCGTCGCGCGCGATACATCGGGGGGAGTGGATGGAATAGGGGAGGGATCTAGGATTCTGTGAATCTGTGATTGCGCAACATGTTTATTTGCCTTGTTTGACCCATTATATACCATGACTTTTTCTTAGATACGTAGATTTATTGGAGACTTATACTTATGTTTAGATATCTTGTTGCGAGGTTTTGTGCATACGTGCAGTGAACTTTGTTTCCAGTGGCACTTTTTTGCCCTTTATCAAGCTGTATCTTCGCATTTGTATATTCCATTGTATCTTCGCATTTCTAATGTACGAGGGCGAGTCAAATGAAATTGAGCCTACCCACCCTGAGCAATTATGGTTCTCTTCATTATCTGCAAGGCCTGTGCGTAGCACACAGGCATCTCTCCTTTACAAAAGTGACACGCAGGTGTGAGGATAAATGTTCTTTAATGCGCTCATACACTGGGTTGAACATGGTTGCGTGACGTAATGGACGCTCCAGAAGTTGAGCAGAGTGATGCCGTGAGATTTTTGACAGCTGAAGGTGCTTCCCAAAAAGAAATTAGTCACCGTACGGCTGCCGTGTAAATTGAACATTTCATTTCATTGGCCACTGTGAAGCGTCAGAATAAGCGGTTCAAAGAAGGACGTGAAAGTTGCAAAGACGATCCCAGACCGGACCAAAGCCATCGTGCAATCACCCCTAACAACATTGCAAAGGTTGATGAGCTGATGACACAAGAACGGAGGATAAGCATCGACGAACTGCCAGAGCGTGTGAACATCAGTCACGGTTCGGTTCACCGTCACCGTTCACGCCATAATTCATGAACATCTCCGTTATCGGCTCTTGTGTGCACAATGGATGCCCAACATTTTGAACCACTGCCAGAATACGGAGAAATTCGGCGCGGCCTTTACTCCTCTGATCCGGTATCACAATAAGGGCGACGATTTCTTGTCTGCAGTTGTGATCGGAGACGAACGATCATGTCACTACTACGAGCCTGAAACACGACGGCAAAGCTTACAATGGAAACATTCGAATTCACCACCCCCAAAGAAAGCAAAGGCCGTAATTTCCGCCGGAAACGTGTTCTTCACTTTTATTTTTCGATCGTCAGGGGCCATTACTGATAGAATTTGCTAAATCTTGAGAGACTATCAATCGTTTCCGATATTGTGAAACGCCGGATCGGCTGCGTGTCGCAATCAAGAACAAAATACGTGAAAAATTGATGGATGGGTCATCTTGTTCGACGACAATGCCCGTCCCCACGTCGCTGAGGTGGTTAATACAAAACTGGCAAAGTTCAAGTGGGAAACGCTGCAACATCCGCCATACACTTCAGACCTGTCGCCTTGTGACTTCCACATTTTGGGGCACCTGAAGAAACAGCTCAATGTAACCAGATTCGTGCCGCACGATGACGTGAAAGACTCCGTTGGAGACTTTTTAAAGCAGCAACCCAAGGAATTTTATGAGACGGGAATCGCGCGACACGTTACTCAATGGGACAAATGTTTAAATGCTCATGGAGACTACTTTTAAATAAAGTACCCCGCTTGTCATATATTCCCATTGGCTCTCTTTCATTTGACTCACCCTCGTATATTATGCAGAACTCCTGCTCTATATAGGTGCTCTCTGTTGCGACTATAATTTTAATGAAACGTAGCCTCGCGATACTCACGATACACGACTGGTGACAGCTGCTCCTGCGTAATACATTGGAACAAATGACAGCGTCATTGAGATTTTTCCCTGGCCGTTGCATATATACAAGAATGTAAACAAGGATCTTGAATGACAGTTTCATTAACATGTTTGTCCTCAACTTGTTCATTTCATGGCCTTCACATTTTTCATATGAGCGGCATGCACTGCTTTGCTGGTTTCGAACTGATGTAGTTCTAATGTTCGTGTGATATTTTCTTTACTTACTAAATAGACAAAAAACATGGAAGCATTGGCATCAGTTATGTTGGGCACAATTTTTGGCACATACGAGTATAATATCTTATAAAAAAAATACATATTTTACTTGTATTGACAGTGCGTAGCGTTCAAGAATTCGTTTGTAGCATCTTTGGCAATGGCAATGCAGTTATTATTCATGTATTTGATCCCTAGGCAAATTTTTTTAAAAGGAAGCTTTAGCTCGGGCCCAACTCCGACGCGGCCTATTCAGATACATGTAAAACGCAGAAACGCTTTTCTGAGATAACTCCTGAATCGCTTTTAATGAAATTTGTTGCATTTGAGAGAGTAAGTTAAATTCTAGTGTCTGTTGGAAGCGGAATTTCGATTTGGGCCCGAAATTTGTTTAAAATATCTTGCAAAATTCGAAACTTCGAGAAAAATAGAAGCACGAAGTTCACAATTTAATAGCTCTGCATCAAGAACAGATATCCCGGTTCTGTAAACGGCATCCATTACACCATTTAAAGCGGACAAATTCGATATGTCTATCTGTATCTTATGTGAAATCGTTATGTTATGTACAAAGGTTCTGCATAAGCCGTATTTCCATAATACTCAATTTCTTGAGATACATGTGTAACATCAATTTTGTCCGCTGTAGATGTACTATTATGTGCAATTCACAGAATTGTGACATCAATTTTCATTGCTGATTTATAGAGTTGTAAACTTCACTGTTTCGTTTTCTGCAAATTTTTTATTTTTGCCACCTTTCAATAAAATATTGACGACTTAAATCGAAAATTCGAAACAAGCAATCACTAGAATTTAAGTTTTTCTTTTAAATGCAACAAACCTCATCAAATTTGGTGAAGTGGTTGCCGAGAAAAACGAATTCTCCTTCTACATGTATTTAGATAGGAGCATCAGACCTAATGTTTAGTTTCCTCTTAGGAGGAGGCCGAGCTGCATTGTGAGCCCCCCCCCCCCCCCCTTCCGCCGAACGAAATTTCTGGCTACTCCACTGCCCCCGCTTATAACCCGTGACTTAGGTAAATCGTCCTATGGGGAACGCAGAAATGGCCCCCATAAAAGTGCGCCGAACAGAAAAAACGAACACGAAGAAAGGAAAGAAGGAAGGGGGGCGATCGGCTCGTGACGTAAACGTGACGGGCGCTAGCGAAGGCAAAGGAAGAGTTTGTCTGTGTTGACAGCAAAAGTTCGCCGTCTGGCAGCATGGCGACGTAACATCTCAGTTTCTCCTTTCTACTAACAATGAACCCCTTCGAAGAAAATCATTCCGGTAAAAGGTCTCTAGATGGCTTTGCATCCCGCAATGTTTCAGCTGGTCCGAGCTGATTTCCTAAGGACAAACAAAAGCGGCGGAACCGCTTTCACGATGACTACGGCAATGCGTTTAGCAGATTCAATTTAGTGACAGAATGTATTGCCATCGTCGAACCGGGTCATGCATGAGGCGTATATTGCAACTGGGCCTGCTCTTCCGCGCTTCCAAAACACTTGGTGCCATCTACAGAGCCGATTCCTGGAAGCCTACGCGTGGCCTTCGAAATTCATGGCGCGCCTGTGCGTGCGACCGCTTAAAAACGCGTCATGCGGCAACCGGGCTCCCCTCTTGCACTTCTCTCTGGACATGCTACGCCATCTAATGGCGCTGCCGAGAAGTCCGCGCGTGGCGTCCGAGACAAGAAGCGTGGCGTGTCTGTGCCTGTGAACGCTGAGAATTTTTCCCTCGCTTTCCGCACAGCAAGTGGCGCATATTGAGTGACCCAGGTTGGCGATAGGTTCATTGACGAGCGGCACATATATACCTAGTGCATTCATGGCGCAGCTCGCTAAAGCGTTGGCGTGAAATACGTTCATCGAAAAGCGACACAAACCCAGTGAATTTGTGGCGCAGCCTGCTGATGCGTCGAGTTGCTGTCCTTGAGGAACGTTTGTGACGTGGGTTTATTCTGCTCAGTATCGGAGAAGTTTAAGGGATCTTTTGCATCATTGTATAAGGGCATATTCCCAGTGGCACATACCTAGTTACCCAAGTTGGCGTTTAAGAGGAAGCTTTAGCTCGCGCCCAACTCCTACGCGGCCTATTCAAATACATGTAAAACGCAAAAACGTTTTTATGAGATAACCCCTGCACAGATTTTAATTAAATTTGTTGCATTTGAAAGAGAAAGTTAAATTATAGTGACTGTTGGAAGCGGAAGTTCTATTTAGGGCTTGAATTTTCTTAAAACGATTTTCAAATATTTGACCGTTTGAAAAAAATAGAAGCACGAAGTTTACTAATTCATAGCTCTGCATCAAGAACTGATATCGCGGTTCTGTAAAAGGCATCCATTAGATCATTCAAAGCGGACAAGTTCAATATGTCATTTTACATCTTACGTGAACTTGTTACGTTGGTTACAAGGATATTGCAAAAGATTTATGTCCCTGTTACTAAATTTTTGTATATTCATGCGTAACATATCAATTTTGTCCGCTTTAGATGTACTATTAGATGCAATTCACAGAATTGTATTTTCATATTTTTTTGTTGAGTTAGAGTTGTAAACTTGATAGTTTCGTATTTTGAAATTTTTCGATTTTTGCCAATTTTTAATAAAAAATTGACGACCTAACTCAAAAAATTAGAAGCCAACCGTCACTAGATTTTAAGTTATTCTTTTAAATGCAACAAACCTCGTCAAATTTGGTGCAGTGGTTGCCGAGAAAAATGAATTCTTCTTTTACATGTATTTAGATAGGGGCACCCGAGCTAAAGCTTCCTCTTAAGTCAGACATTAAGGCACCTATCCAGTGCTTCAAGTCGGCGTCAATAGTTTTCTCGGACAGCGGTGCCTACGCAGTCCCGTGTCTACAGTGAGTCATATCGGCCTGGAAGAGCTTCGTTGGAGAGAGGCATGTATGTACACACTGGCACATACCCTGACCCATATTCATCCGATGGTTGCTGTCAAACCCTGTTACCTCAGCAGAACAGCCCGATGCGCTAACCGTTCGACCTCGGAATGATAGGCGGGAAAACGGTGCGTCTCAAAGGGGATGACAATAAATCATCATCATCGCCATGTATAACCAAAATTTATTTTGAAGCCTTGTGAGGTGCCCTTCAAGAGCTTTTGAAGTGAAATATATGGCTGCTCAGAAGCGAACGCCAAGGTAAACCCGTTTCTACAGCAGTCTAACAAGGCGGTGGCATAGCCCCACTGGCTCCGAGCGTGTCCCCTCCGTCAATGACAACGCAATGCCCATAACTTAAAAGTTCCAAACTGGGTCTCTTCTGTGCACTCGTGTTTTCTTTTGCGCCACCGTAATCAGGCCGTCGTCGTCAGGTTACTTCTACAGTCCCCGTTTCATCCGCACCATATGGCAAAGAAAATCATAACTTTACTCGCCGCCACCACTGGGGATCCCAGCGTCATGGCCTTGCGGAAATGTGCAGCGCTAGCGCTTGGTAACTTGCGAGGGGTTTAGGGCACTTGACTGTGCGTGTAAGTGGTGGCCTCTTTGGTGTGTACGGCGTTGAGCGCTTCGCAGAGAAGTTGTTACTCTGAAGACGGCGGTGTCCACTTTCAAAGCCGGCTCCTTTCGCAGTAAATGATTTGATAGCCGTGGGAACCATTGAATTCTGCTGATTTGTTAAACACCACCTTACGTATGGCAAACTCTTCTCGTTCGGCTTTGTGAAGCGGGCTTCTCCTTGCAGGCACTCATTATGTAACAGTGCACGCTTTACAGGAGTCGCATTAGATAAAAAGTACCGGCGGTTAGACTCCGTTTCAGGCATCAGGTGCGACACTGTGGAGGCTAGAGAGACATTCTGCCGTGGCTGCGCTCACGCTTAGATATAGCACCTTCCTCTTTTTGTTATTTTTTACCGCAGTTGTGTGAAGCTGTGCTTGCTGTAGGGTCAGTATTGAATGAAAAAAGGTTTAATGCATAGAAACAAACAAACTGCGGTACACGGCTGCTATGGCGTTTAGAACAATTTGATTTTAGTTGTTTTCCTTTTCGGATTTTTATTCGCAGCTCGTCGCGGCAGCCTCAGGTCCACGCTCTCGCGAGCAAACGCCGTTGGCGTGCAACGAAGCGTGCACGGAATGCGCGAAATGATAAATTTTCGTGACCCAACTTCTTGCGTAGCTTTCACACTGTTGCACGTGATGTCTGAAGCGAAGTCTAGTGATGCTGATGATGATAAAGTGACTATCTTTTGGCCTAATGTACCGTAACTACATCGGAGGTATCCGGCTGTCATGCCCCCCTCTGGCGCCTTAACGACCATGAGCCCGAATAGGACAAGGCGGTTGCGATTATTCCCAGCCTTTACCGGCATTCAACCTATTTTAACGCCAGGATTGGCCAGTCGGCACACTGCACAATAGGAACAATATAGACGTGAGCAAAAAAGAGTCGTTAAATTATACATCGGTTTTGAAGATTCGTTAAACTGAAGCGAAATTTTCGTTAAATGGTCTCCTTACCAGCATCTACAACCTTGTCTCCGTTCCAAGGCGGCGTAACGGCTTCGTGACACGGTACGGCAGTTCTTCAACTTTGCACCGTGGGCGGCAAGAAATCCAGTAGAAGCACTAGTACGTACCAGAAAGAACTCAGTGCAGCGGATTCACCGGCTCGCCCATGTTACGGTTCATTTAATTCATATTTATTCTGTATAAATTAGTTCCTAATGTCTGCTTATCTGGAGCCAAAATATTCTGTTCTGACTATCATCGTTCGTGTCGCCCTCCTTCCGTTTTATGTAAGCCAACTCTTCACTTTCGTTCAAGTGCCTTTTTTTTTTTTTCTTGCTTGCTGCTTTGTTTGCTTTGGTCGTGATGATCTTTGTGTGTCAATTTTGGAGCTAGTGTGGTGAGAAGGCCATGGCATCAACGCCGCATGTTGCGTTACGCAGCAACCGCTAAAGTGCATCTTTCTAACCACCTAATGAAAGAAGCCAAGAGATGTTTATTTTCTCCGGAACACACGAAAACTCGACTTTTACATATCTCACTGCAGACTATGCCGTTCAGTTTAAATAATACTCTTCTAGCTCTTTCTCAGCACTCAGTCACATCCATTGCAAATGAGTTTCAGGTGACATAATTTCAGTAAAAATCAAGTGTCTTTGCTCCGAAATGGCACAAACTAGGAAATATGCGTTCCAGTTCATTTCTGGATGAACTGCGCTGAGTGGACCATAAATACGCACACATATTGCGTGACAAATTCATGCACATCAGAGCACTTGGCGCGTAACACACACGCAGGTCTATTCCTGGGAACAATTATAATTTACCGCCCCCTTCATATCTAGCGTCATACGCAGACAATGGGCCAAAATAAATTCAAATCGATCGGTATAATCAACGCACACGTTGCGGTGACAGCACCTGACGCCTTTCGAAGTTTTTCTTAATTGCATATTGCCTTAGAAAGGCCCACAACGTAAGTACAGGCAAATGGCGAGGCAGAGAGCAAGCCAGGAAGGTAAATCACGCAGAAGCGCAGCAACAAAGTTAATACTAACAGCTTATCATATTTATAGCGTATTCGATACATATATTTACGCCTTCCTCCGATCGCACGTAACAGCCTGTCGGGATGTTTGTAACGTGACGGGAGAAACAACGCCATTAACACCATTTCTTGCGCCATACACTTATAGCGATTGACCGACCTCCCTACCTCCTATCATCTACGATTTTTCCGGCTTGCCTCTGAGCTCGACACATCGATCTATTCAGCTCATCGCAGCAGCACTGGGCTGCCATGCAGACCCGTCCACATTCACTCGAAACGCTGGAACCTCTAGACGTGTGCAGATATACAATCCCAGAGGTGGAAGCACGGACACACGCACGCACCACGCCGAGTGGCGAGCGGCGAGACCTACTGCTAATGGAACGACGCGTGCACAAAAGCCCCTCCCGGGCTTCCACGCGCGGCCAACGCGAGGGAGCGAAGCACAAAAGCCTGGTCCCACCAAAAGCGACGACGAAGCAGCAATAGATTTCAGGCCACGCCACCAGGTGTCGTTGGCATGCGTATCCCCTCCGTTCGTTCCTGATGAATGCCGCCAGAGGGCCCGCGGCCGAGAGGATTCCCTCCCCTCCTCTTGGTAGGCAACGACGCGGCCGATAGGCGGTTCGTTTCTTCACTTGATTGCTTCGTTTTGTTTGCATTTAGTCTTCCGAACAGAGCCCCGTTGGTGCCTTGCATTCATTGACTTGCTATTTGGCTCGATGGAGCTGGAAGTTGTACCTCGTGGTGTTCTTTCTCGAATCGTTGAGCACGCGTGCACTAGCTCAATCGCCGGTAGGAAATGGATGACGATCAAGTGCTGCGCGATTGACGCACTCCGGCATTATTGTATGGATGGCTCGTTCATAGAGGTAGCTGCAACGCAGTCAGCGACCATACAGAGACGACGCGTCTTTCGCGAAACGCACGTTCATTGGCAAACATTAATGCCCACGCAACATTCACGGAACCTGCGATGCGAGCACGGCACGAAGTGCATAAGACGTTCTTCAATGTGTCCTGCTTACGTAGTGCAAAACTTTCGTCCTGTATTTTGTTCATATGATAAACGCGCTCCCTTTCTACTGATGCACGAGATGTCATCATGTACGCATATTCGTCCCAGCGTTACCAACTGCTTCACGTCCAGAAAATCTTTACACGCCAGACAAAACGGGCGGCAGCGGGCAACGAGATAAGTACAGGACATAAGTAAAAGAAGACGACGTCTCTGACAGAAAGAAATATCAAAGTATTAGAAGCATTCATTTATATTTGATGTGTCATATCTACGATCATATGTGGATGTAAAATTAAATGCCTGTACGCATTCTTGTAAGCATGGAAGCAGCTGACATAAAAATAGAGCACATCTTAAATTTGTAAGCAGCAATAAAATACACGGCGACGGCAGATGCTTCTCTTTACTGATTCATGCAACGTCCTTGTCTCAATCATTGCCAAACAGTTAGTAAAGAAATAAAGAATTCCTTCTAAAGCTTAGACTGTAAAAATGTTTACACCCTCAAGGGTGTTTTCTTGTCGCGCAGGTAACACCCTCACCGTTAGGGCCTTAGAAAAATTTCTAGAGGACGACAACGGAGCTATAAGTAGGCCTACGATGACAAAAGACGTAGTTGAAAATTATGTAATCATTCTGACAGCCTTGGGCTCACAGAAATATCCGACAGGAGAGTTTCACATCTCTCCTTGTGAAATTCTCTTGACGGTTATTTCTGTGCGCCCAAGGCTATCAGAATAATTACATAGTTTTCAACTACGTCTTTTTAATCGCACGTCTAGTTTGAGCTCCGTCGTCGGCCTCTACACTCTAAGAAACGTTTACACCCTTTGGGTGGTATCTTCCCACACAACAATAATCCTCATCTGTCTTGTCCGCATTTCCTTTCTTCAACGCTGTGAGCCCGGTACTTCCAAGTCGCGAACGGCATGCGCGTTATCGGCATGACAGAGCATTCTCGACAGGAAAGTAGCGAGCGCAGAATTTTCAAGAAAGGAAACGCAAGTAAGACAAATGACGGTTATTGTTGTGTGGCAAATATACACCCCAAAGGGTGTAAATTTGTTTAAGAGTATAAATTTTTTTCTCGTCAGTCATGGAGGCATTACGGAATCAGGGTGTAGACGAGCCGTATGTAAAAATACTGAAAGATATCTATAGCGGCTCCACAGCCACCGTAGTCCTCCACAAAGAAAGCAACACAATTCCAATAAAGAAAGGCGTCAGGCACGGAGATACGGTCTCTCCAATGCTATTCACAGCATGTTTACTGGAGGTATTCAGAGACCTGGAGTGGGAAGAATTGGGGATAAAAGTTAATGGAGAATACCTTAGTAACTTGCGATTCGCTGATGATATCGCCTTGCTTAGTAAATCAGGGCACCAACTGCAATGGATGCTCACTGACCTCGAGAGGCAAAGCAGAAGGGTGGGTCTAAAAATTAATCTGAGGAAAACTAAAGTAACGTTTAACAGTCTCGGAAGAAAACAGCAGTTTACGATAGGTAGCGAGGCACTGGAAGTGGTACGGGAATACATCTACTTAGGCCAGGTAGTGACCGCGGATTCGGATCATGAGACTGAAATAATCCGAAGAGTAAGAATGGGCTGGGGTGCGTTTGGCAGGCATTCTCAGATCATGAACAGCAGGTTTCCATTATCCCTCGAGAGAAAAGTATATAACAGCTGTGTCTTACCAATACTCACGTACGGGGCAGAAACCTGGAAGCTTACGAAAAGGGTTCTACTTAAATTGAGGACGACGCAACGAGCTATGGAAAGAAGAACGATAGTTGTAACGTCAAGGGATAAGAAAAGAGCACATTGTGTGAGGGAACAAACGCGAGTTAATGTCATCTTAGTTGAAATCAAGAAAAAGAAATGGGCATGGGCAGGACATGGTAATGAGGAAGGAAGATAACCGTTGGTCATTAAGGGTTACGGACTGGATTCCAAGGGAAGGGAAGCGTAGCAGGGGGCGGCAGAAAGTTAGGTGGGCGGATGAGATTAAGAAGTTTGCAGGTACAACATGGCCACAATTAGTACATGACCGGGGTAGTTGGAGAAGTATGGGAGAGGCCTTTTCCCTGCAGTGGGCGTAACCAGGATGATGATGATGATGATGATGATTATGATAAATTTTTCTAAGACCCTAACGGTAAGTGTGTTACCAATACGACAAGAAAACATCTTTAAGGGTGTAATCATCTTGAGATTGTACTTTTATGAACTTGGGCAAAAAAAAAAGATGTACTCCATTTAGCTTCCTTATTTACTTTTCATTATGTCATTTGAAGAAAAATGACTTCTCGCTATCCTGTGCGTCGGGCACTGATTTTTTTTTTTATTGTCTTCAAAAGTAGCTATAGTTCGTGGTATGTCAACAGTCGACGTTATGGCAACACTCTAAGAAAAGTTTACAACCTTTGAGTCGTATCTTGCCACACAACGATAAACATCATCTCTCTTGTCCGCATTTCTTTTCTTTAACGCTGCGAGCACGGTACTTCCCAGTAACGAACGGCATGCGCGTTATCAGCATGACATAGCATTGCCGACATGAAAGTAGCTAGCGCTGAATTTGCAAGAAAGGAAACGCAAGCAAGGCAGATGACGCTTATCGTTGTGGGACAAATATACACCCCAAAGGGTGCAACCGTTTTAAGAGTGAAGGCTATGCCATTTTCTTGCCCGTTTCCTGCAGTGGACGGCAGCGCCGACCCTCGACACAAATGGTCGCTGCGCTTCATTGACTGTTCGCAACAATTCTTGAGCATCGCAACTTCTTCAGTCGAGGAACGGCGCTGCGGTGGAATGGAGGAAGGGCTTAGGGCCGATGATCATTTGATAATACGGGGGCGTTTTAACTAACCGCAGAAGGTTGCGCGCAGGAGGAGGAGGAGGAGCAACATTTATTAAAAAGAAAGGACAAGCAGGTGTCTTTCTGCTTGTGTGGGAGGCGCCCTTAGTCCAGGGCTCCGGCGGCTCTTGCTGTCTCTCGGGCCCGCCGCACCAGTTGCTGCTGGTTACGAGGGTCCGAACTAGTCAGCACGGCCTCCCACTGCTCGGGTGTGGGGTTGGGTATTTGCGGGGCCGCCTTCACGTTGGGGCACGCCCATGTGGTGTGATATAGGGAGGCGTATTCATTACAAAGGGGACATTTGTATGAATATAGTGTAGGGTGTATTGCGTGTAGGGTGCTTAAATGGGGGTATGTGTTGGTTTGTAGTTGTCGCCATGTTACGGCATCTTCACGTGAGAGGGTCTTGTGTGGAGGCTGGTATTGTCGTCTGATCAATCTGCGCGCAGGAGATTTTCACGCCGGCTCCGTTGGTCTCTTCTGGCAGCCATGCCCACCTTCCATGGTATCTCAATTAGATATTCTATCTCAAGTGTCCCTCCCTAACTCATTTATTTATTTATTTATTTATTTATTTATTTATTTATTTATTTATTTGGTTACTATTAGGACCATTGAGGCGTTACATATAGGAGTGGTAAGTATTAGTAGCTGCTGACAACCCTACATAATGTTTGACTGACCAACTGGTCGATAAATTAATTAACTGAATAAATAATTATTGATTGATTGATCGATCGATTAATTCACTTATTTATTTATCTGACAAGGTCTTTGGTAGGACACGAGCGCCGATTCCGTGCTTCGCACCGAAGCTGCGATTTCTGTTGTTGTTGTTGAAGCTAGGGTAAATTAATATTTCTCTTTCTTCCTTTACTTTACTCCCTCTCTTTCTTTCCCTCTAGTAGCATTTCCGTGCTAGCCTCCATATCCATAGCTAGGACAGCAGACAGCTGCTTTCCTCGATACTTCTTTACCTGCATCCTTGCATCGCCTGCGATGACAGCGCCACTTCTGCTTCCAACGAACTCAAACTTTTAGTTGCATTTAGTCGCCTTATGTTTATTTCAGGCTAAAAAAATATTTTTTATTTATTTGTCCTTATGTTCATGTTTTGGCACTTTTTACTAATCTTTATTAACACCTCGTAGCCGCCGACAACTGCGCCGACCGGCAACATTGGGATCGGCTAGCGGCTTTGGAAAATCTTCGAGATGTGTAGCTTTTCATTGTGATTGCCTTCATGTAATGCCCTTAAATTGATGTTTGATTTTCTTCTACCGTGCGGTGCGCTTACTAACGGCGTAGCATCAAGTCATCGTGTGACCAATGTGGGATTAGTGCTTCTCAATGTGTGCTCTAGAGAATGTGTCACTACATCGACAATGTCAGCACGAACGGGCGCTGGTCTTTGCGAGAAGATAAACGCTGTCTCAGAAAAAGGAGATATCTCAGTACTGACAACGTCATCTGCCTCGTACTACAACCGACAAATGTTAAACTGTGTTCCTATTGGTGTCCTAATATTCGTAGTCTTCGTTTTGTGTGCTGTCACCTAAATTGAGTAGTGCGTTCGACCATCAGCCGAGCGTTCATGTAGATGCCGAGTACGCAATGCGTCTTTTCATCTCGCATTTACTTACCTACTTATGTGCTGTTCTGCTGCTAGTTACTGATCGGTGTATGCAAACTGTGGTCACATGATATCACAGTTAAGTTTGTCAGCTTGCTGTTGTAGTGACGGTCAACTGACAATTCTGGGCATGTCTTCTTTATTGTTCTTGTTTAAAATTTTGACCCTAGAAGTGTAGACAAGACCTGAACTGTTTCTTTTATTGTCATTGCTGTTATACGCGGTTTTTGAATGTATACATTCGCATATGCAATCTTGGAAAGTATTGTGTAACCGGTTGAGTATGTGAGTAGTAGTTTTCTTCACGTGTGAAAAATAATCACCTCTTGATTCAAGCATTTAAACCAGGCCAGCATGAAACTTGAACAGGAGCGAACAACCTATGTCGCATGTTGCTCATCCTGTGGACTTTCTTGTGGACTAGTTTGCAGACTGCATTCTGTCCTCTCATCTTTTTTTCTTTTCTTGTGCATATTGTGCAGCACTTTAATAATTGAACTATGTTTCATATTTTTCTTCCCAGCATGGCTTTCACTCCAGCCAGTGCCAAGTAGTTCGAAAATTAAAGGAAAACACTTAGGTGCCACTATCTCGTACCTGCATACTTTCCAAACCTGCCAAACACAGAGGTTCAAATATTTTCCTCATCTACATATGCAGTAAACCAAGGATGGAATGTATTTTATTATCTTGTTTAACCACATAACTGCCGATGACAAGATAACTCACCATCACAATGAGGATCCTTTGGTGCCAAGGACGAGTTAACTCATCATGAATTTTTGGCACTTTTTGCACATGTGTATATGTTCAGTTTCTTGTAATTTTGACAAGGAAATAATACACAATGACTTTTGCCAATTTTTCTACATGTACATTTTTGCTTAGTTTTAAATCCTCTTTGTGCTTCACTTCTGCGGAAACTTGCTGATGTGACATACAATATTTCCTTTAACCTTAGCTGAGATATCCCCCCTTCCCCCTGCCCTCTAAAGTAATTGTACTCGCTATAAAGCCCTGGAGTCAGCACAAGCTCGAGGGTTTAGATTGAAGAGTGAGGTTTACGTATATGATTTCTGCAGTCTATCAGTTTCCACCACACGATGTCTTCACTAAGGCAGGAATTGGAAAAAGTGCACTAACTCTGTAACTAAGGCAGTGCTAGCACTAATTTGCCCAACCTGCTGCATCAACCACACACTGAAAAGACCAATGGCAACCTAGATAGTGCTACTCGAGACAACTTACTGCTAATCTCTCAACAATTGTGCGGTGCCTACGAAACACACTGAGCAGACCTATGGATGATAGGTCCATTCGTTTCATTTGCACCACTGTAGACTAGTTCAGAGTGGGGCACAGGAAGTTCAGAAATTGTGCAGCTCATGTTCAGCTGTTCAGGAACAATGTTACGCACGAAATTAATGTCAAAGTTTCAGATGCAATGCAGGCCTTATGCTTGTCTGCCTAATGTGTGCCGGCCAAATAAGTTTGAGAGGCTCAGTGATGGGTTCCGAACCATAAGTTCACTGTTGAGGTGCTTGGTTCGGAAAACAGCAAAAAGCAACCGTTCCTACATTACAGATGATTCAACAGCATATTTCTGATAGCAACGTGTGCGATGTGTGCATCTTGGACTGGACTTGGTGTGTCTTCATTGGCAAACATGTTAGAAGATGGTCTTTTTCCTCAGTTGTGCCGGGCAATAAATACACAAGAAAACCACCAGCACCTACATTTCAAGAGAGACAAGTTCAATCTGAAATAACTTTGGTTTGATCAGCAGGATAACTTAATTTCAGGCTATGGGAAATATAAACATGCTAGTGCACACGTGCATAAAAACATGTAAACAACAAAAACCGCATGCTGTATAGATGCAGCAAGGTTTCAGTGACACTCACGCCCATGTGCTGCAACATCTGCTGCACTCATGCTTTGCACCAGCATATCTATGCCAAGTCAGGACCATCAGTAGGGAGGGCACAGAACAATTATGAACCAGCCCTGCACTGTTGCACTTCTTGAAACAAATGGCATGGGTTTGGAGGGTGCGGAAACAAATGGCAGGGTGCAGCACCTTGTGAACTGGTTCAGGCATTGCAATTGAACTGAAGGGAAATGAATGTGGGTGGTGTAGAAGGAAAATGCAACCAGGCATTGTGAGGTGATCAGGATCAGGAATTGGCTGATGACACAGATGCCAACAAATAATGAGCTTAACAAAAGTAACTGCACACCCATCCAAATGTTTAATATCTTGAAACCAGCCAAACAGTCAGTGTAATGGAGTGCATCCGTGAAATAGGCTAGAGTATTGGCATGTATACAAAGCTCATGCTATTGCATAATCTTTTAGGCTGTTCTGATGAGTGCTGTGCAGCGCTTGCCACCCTTAAAGGGCCCTCAACAGAACCCATTGCAAATTTTAGTTACGCACTGACAATTCTAAAATGCCATCTAGGAATCATTTTACCGAAATAATTTTGCAGATCGGTTTCTTATTGGCAGAGGTAGAAGGAATTGAATGCCCTGTTATCATACCAGCAGGGGGCTAGCGCAACTACCAAATGAGACCCTCTCTCCCTCTGCCTCGAGTAGCGTCCGCAAGCGACGTTCCTTCCCTGCCTTCTCCCATTCAGTTTCAACATTCTAGCTCTTTAACTTTCATCATGTGTCATTTTTGTTTCCCATTTCTTGTATGTGGTAAATGTTAATGACATAAAAATACTGTGAACTATGTCTATATGCCTCTGCTATCATAAAATGACAGTAAAGCATGCTTCGGGAATAACAGCTACAGGTGCTATGCTATGCCAGTGAGAACAGCCTAGGAGACAACACGAGCAAAGGTACAAGTTTTATGCTTTTTGCCAACGCGCTCTATCACATGCTACTGACCATCATTGTGGTCCACACTCAAGCGATATTATAAGAAATAGGCTGGATGAGCATCCAATGTGCCATGCAATGGCAGATCGACAATGATTCAAATTACTGTAAAAATGGTTAAATGCTTGTATATTTTGCTGTTGATATATTTATCAATCATCTTGCATTAAAGGAAACTTTTTTTGCGTCCTCTATTTTTTTTCGCTATTGGCCTGGGATTCAGACTAGTCCTTGGTTTGAGTAGGTATTCTATGTAGCCATTAAGAATTTCTGCGCCTGAGTAGATTGGAAAGTTTCAGGCCAGCATGTGCACTAACCAGAAACGTATTGCTTCTCATGTGCAGCTTTTCCTCATGGGCCTCGGCGACGACAGCCACGGCCGACAGTGCCGATTAACAGAAGAACTTGCTCAACATGTGGCAAGACGTACAGCAGTGTGAGCAACCTGCGAAAGCATGTGCTTACTCATACTGGAGAGAGATCCTTTGTGTGCACTTGTTGTGGCCGGAGATTTCTACTCAAGCACCATCTTGAAAGGCACCTCCAAACTCTGCATGCTCGTGCTCTAGAGACATTTGAAAAGAGCAGAACAGGGGCACCAGTTGGGGGGGCACCACAGGCTGTGGAATGATTGCCCCCCCCCCTCCCCCTGAAGACACCAGCTGGACAGTGCAGTGTTGGGTGCGTCGGTGTTACCCTGGCCTAGCCCCATTCATTCACCAGGCTCTTGCCATGCCCCTTGCATACACCTGTGACAGAGCCACATGCGCGAGTCCCTTCTATGCTCTTGATGATTTGCCTGTGCTCTTGATAGTGCACAATGCTCTCAATGACATGCCTATTCTCGTGATAGTGCCTGATAGCAGGAATCTGAGCTACACCTGACAATAAATACTTGAAAGCAGTGCGATAGAGATAAACGTGCAATTTTGTTGTCATATTGCGATACCTGTGAAGAAACATGCACTAGGATGAAGGAAATCACATGAACATTATTGTGTGCTCTTTTGCCTTAATGTTTGTTTTCCAAGTCCTACATAGCGCAATTGTGATGTCAAATCTAGTGCCATCCTTTACTGAATTCATTATTTGCATCTGCAGGCATTAGGAATTATGTGACAGTTGTCAGTAAGTCAATTAGTTAAAGTAGTTTTACTGACCAATATATCATTTGTAACTTCAGCACACATGTAATGTGGAATTGAAGCTGGCCATTGCTGAATGCATGTCCATTTACAGTGAGCCTCCAAGACTACAATTGTCTGTCCCCAAAATGTTTAGTGGGATACCCCAGTGCCCCATGACACATTAGCAGCCATGTCCCAATATGAATGAAGAGGGCTTTTGAGGAAAGTAATCTACTTGAGCCTCTGTGTTTTGTCACGCATTTAGAGACATAATGTGACTGATGCTAGCTTCTTTCCAACGTTTAATGTCCCAAAATAACTCGTAGTCTATGAGAGGTGCTGTAGTAGAGGGCTCCAAGTTAATTTCGACCATCTAGGGTTCTTCAATACACATCGAAAGCACTATCAGTGAGTGTTTTTACATAACGCCCTCTTCAGAGAGTGGCCTGACATTGAACCTGCAACCTTGTGCTTAGCAGCAGAATGCCATTTTAGGATTCCTTGAGCACTGCCCGGCCCTGAATGCACACGAACATGCTCACGAGGAAACTAGTAAATATATAAATAGTCATAGTTGACAATTGTGAGCTTGTTGGCGATCATCTCACAATTTCTGATGACCATTGCCCCAAATGATATGCAGGCAGAAAATTTTGTAAATGCCTTTGTACTTTATTCTCTGAAGCCTCTGTCAGCACCCACTGTGCCTACTGCATTACGAATATAGCGAAAAATTGTAACAGAGGCAGGTACAGTTATGTATTCCTCTGGCTGAACTGCTAAAACTGCAAACATCCCCAATGAAAAATATTGTCACAGCACGCTTGTTGAAGAATAGGCGGTGGTATAGACGAAGGGAAGGACAAGTTCCTTTTGCAGCCTCACACCAACTTGTACTACTTACCATGTCTCAAAAATCGCTTTTGCTAATGTAATATGATTGAACCCCAATATATCAAACATGTATGTAACAAATTATTGGGCACAACGAAGTAAAGTCCATCAAGGCCTCGTCGGACACTTCAGCCTTTAGCCTCAAGTTCATCATATACATTGTCTAAATAACCAAATAAATAGACTAAATTGAAATCTAAAATGTTTCCTGCTGATATCGGCATGTAATGAATATGTGCCTGCAATGAATACCTGATATAACAATGGTATTTTTGTGTCAAATGCAACTTCATTAGAGTGAGGTTTGGCTGTAGTTCAACGGAGTTGTGAGGTACCAACCTCACAACAATCAGCCTCGAAGCCTTATTAACTGAGCCTTCATTGCAGTTATTGCCTAGCCGGACTTGTTTTGGTACCGAGTCCCATTTCCTCTTTTTCAGCAAGTCTGTTGCAACAATACATTGCCTATGTTAAACTTAAAGCCGGATATAGTGAACTCTAAGCACATATTGGCACTGCCTATGCAGGTCTAATTTCGTTGCCCTCAACAGCATTGGTAGTTAGCATCTTCAACTCTTTGAGCATGAGCTAGTCGACAAACAATGTGCTCAGCCTTCTTTTTCAAGTGCAGTTCACTTGATCACACACATAAAGCATCCTGGCAAAATGCTTTGCATTTACCATTATTGGCTATAAAGTTTTACTCTCACCTTAAAGTTGTTCACAAAATGTGGGGAATCCCCAACAATTGCTTAAGTGTTTTTGTTATCCCCCCCACAATGCTGTTGAGTCTGTCCTGGCACGGGGCCCAGCGGTGCTGTATTTTGCTACATGATATTTTGATTCACTGGCAGGCTCTGTGTGAACGCATGTTTCCGTTAATTATTTTTGTGTGCAGTGATATATTGGTATATCTTTTCAAATTTTTCAAATATTATGTACACATGTGGCGCCATTTTAAAAATGCTGGAGCATTTTCAAAGTCACCGCACTGCTGCAACAAAGGGGTGCTTGTTTTCAATGATCACTGTGAAATTATTCTCTTGCTTTTGCTATGCACAGAATCCATGTGTAAAATTCACTGCAAAAAACAATTTCATTTTACAAGAGTTGTTAAATACTGTGTGTAGTAGCACCTCTCCAATGCATTCTTCGTGGGATCACAGAGATAGAAGAAAATGTATTACCTGGAAGTCACAAAAGACAAGCATTTGTTCCACTTGTCAGGCATTCTTTTGCTGCAA
The DNA here is from genome assembly GCF_023375885.2 of Dermacentor andersoni. Lineage (NCBI taxonomy): Eukaryota > Metazoa > Arthropoda > Arachnida > Ixodida > Ixodidae > Dermacentor > Dermacentor andersoni. The sequence goes on along the minus strand of NC_092817.1, from coordinate 95,439,078 downwards.
GGATGTTCTGAGGGCTATGAAAAGCAGTTATTTTTGTAAGTGTGCAGTCTTTGTTAATGTCAGTAAATGAATATAGCAAACATGATTTTAATATTTGGAAATTCTTAAGTGTAGATAAATGTCAGCATTTGTTTATTCACATAGGTTTTCGACTTCAAGACAACAAAACACTTTATTAGCAATGACTGTGTTTGAGCTCTCATGGACCTTTCTTGCTGGGTTTTTTCTTGCAGAGAATCCTTGTTCAGTTGTTCACTATAGTGCATCTCATTGCAAGTGACAATTTGGTTAAACCAAGTGGTTCCTAAAGGGGCCCTGGACCACTTTATTGAAACGGAGAAAGGCATTTGAAGTGAAAATAGGCTATGTCAGGAAACTTTGCCGCAGAAAATACTTCAGTGCGTTCAGCAGAAGCGGAGTTATTGACAATCGAATACAGCCTCCGCTGTGCTCCCGTTCCTTCAATGCCTTGCACTGTGAAGGCTACGATGCAGTGAAGTGTGCCCACAACGCTCCACCTTCTAAATGTCGCCATGGCGCACAGTTCAAGTTTCATTCAGGAGACGCCACAACTTCTGCCTTTGGGGCCTACATGCGCTAAACATAAGCCAAGCGCAGTTGTCTTCAGCGAGCCGCAGTGCACTTAGCCACTGGACTTGTGGTGGCACCCCGTGGCAGCCGCGGTATCTGCACCATGTAGCTGACCCCAGCTTGATGTCAGCTATCAGCCAATAGCAGCCGCCTAAGGGAATGACGAAATAAAGCGTCCGATGACAAAGTAAAGCATCCAGAAGAGAATGAGGATAGGGCCTTCTGTTGAAAAGAGAGTGTTCGAGAGACAGGTGACTTCACAATCTGCTTGCAAGCTCCAAGCACCGTGTACGAAAGCAAAACCTGGCTGTGATGTTCACAGCAGTGTATGCTACCCACGAACTATGTTATTTCACCAAGCCTGAGGGGTGGTTCAGGGCGCCCTTAAATGCATTGTGTGTTTGCTGTGAAATGTTGCATAAACGACTTTTTCAGGCGGTGAAGTTTGCTACAGAGAATTTTGTGGATGGCATTTTCTTCTGTTGTCTAGTTTCTGACATGCAACTGAGTGTACCAGAAGGGCCTTGCATTGTTGTCTTGAATGTGCTTGAGTAAGGATGACTCAACATGTTGATCTTGTCTCATTATCGGACTTCATGGGCTCTTATTTGCTTCATCGTTCACAATACATGAGCATATCTAAAATGCTTCCTTCTTGAACCTGACCTTCCTTTGTTAAAGTCTGCGTTAGCTGAACTTTGAACTACCATTTGTGTACTTTCATCTTGGAAAATTTTTGACTTCATTACCTTGTTTGCAATGGCTATTCTTGTCAGCACTTCACTATTCTGCACATGCGATGCTTAGAATCAAACATTTGGATTTATATGGGGCTTGTATTTGATGAGCCACCTTCTTCCTTATGGTACCCTTTCCTATGGCCACATACAGTCGAACCTGGGCATATCGAACCCTGATATAACAAATTATTGTGTGTAACAAACAGCTGTAAAATCCCCCTGAATAATTTTGTATCAAATTTTTATACTATATATCGAATTATTCATATATCGAACTATTTTGCAATACCCTTTGAGCTCGATATATCCGGGTTCCACTGTAGTATGTTCCAGAGCATAGATGAACTCTTAACCACCGCTCATGCTAGCGTAACAAAACTGTTGGAAAGAAATGCAGGTATTTCTTTCATTACATTGTTTTACATGTAGATCATTGCTTTGGTGTGAAGAAAGTACTGCAACACGGAACAGTATCATTCATTAAATTGTTGAACTAGCCTGAAATTGAATATAACTAGATCTGCATTTGTGAGCTTGCACCGTCACATTATCTGCCAAAGAGCCTTCACATTTGTTGTGCATAAGTCACAATAATGTGCAAATTAGCTTTTTTCATTGTTAGTATACCTAGTTTTCGATCTGCCATCTCTTCTTCCTTTTTTTTTTTATGAGGTATTCAAGTGTTTGCCATCATCAATAAATGTTATCGCTTGGAAGCCACTGCTCATGTCCACAAATCCCTTTCTTGTAATCAGCTAGCATGGTCGTTCACGTCATCATGTTACTGATATGACCGAATAACCCTGCTTGGAGTTAATTGATGTATGTGTTGCACACATTGGAAGGCGGCTGTATTTACTTGTATTGGAATCTGTATTTGCCTTTAAGGAAGCCTCTGGAATAGGGTCACATGATTAGTAAAATTCTCAAAACTAAAATAAATTCACATTATTATTCTCCCCCTTCAGCATTGCTTTTATGACTTTAAAGTGGCCTTGACCTTGCTACATCTGTTGCTGCTGTCACCTTGCTTATTTTTTCTCATATTTTGTTTTGTGTTCACTGTATTCATTGGTATGTGTTTTACAGGAAATGGAGGGGCAGTCAGTCGAGTTTTGCCCAAGCAAGAGTTTCCATTTTACAGTGGTGAGTGGTGGGAATCATTTGACCACTCCTGCTGGCTCTGTCATTCAAGTGCATTTTAATGTTGTTGAAGTAACTGGCTACAGATTTTTAACTATCACCATTATTGTGGCTCACTCGAAAGCTTATCACCAATATTTAGCATGCCTGCAGCAGTTTATTTGGAAAACTCGTGAGAATGTTTAACAGAATTTTGAGACCTATGAGCTCACTTTTTTATTGATGTGTAGGCATTGGCAACATTGCACACGGCAAACATTGAACTTCAAACGCTTGAAGCTTTTACAGCAAAAAAGAAACAGTGAAATTTTAATCTGTGTGATTACATTATTTTTTTACTTCTATAAATCGGCAATGTTTCTGAAGAATGTAGAATTCAAAATTTGGATGCCTTTGTTATGTTTCAGTCATTGCAATTCACTCCACTTAGGTGCTCCACATTAGAAGGGACAATGGGGGCTTTCACTGGGTGGTGCCTCCATCACAACAGACATCTCACAAGAATGGAATGAAAATTACGAATGATGCTCATTGTACAATGCCCCCACATAGTTCTTGTGGGGTTTGTAGCCCACGTGACCTGAAGAGTTGTCTGCATATGTATTTTCAATGTAACAGCCTGCAATACTCTCCCGCTGCATGGTTGGCACACAGTGCATCTGTCATTCTCCAGTTTCTTCTCACTGAGGCAATGCTTCACTTTTTTAGATGTCAGTGACAAAGAGTAATTGCCATGCTGTTGTCACGCTGTGTTGCTCCCATCATCATTATGGCTCCATTGTGCTGTCGCATTCGTCCTACCGACATCATCATTGTTTTCAGTGTGGTGTTGCCATTTTTGCTGCTGCATTCAGTATGTGGTGCCCAACATGGGGTGCCAGTAATGTTGAGATGGGTTTGTACAACGCTTACCCTTTGAATGATGGTCAGGAAAGCGCCCGACGCTCCTCCACTTTACAGCGCACAAAGGATGCTGTGGCAGGGTTCATCAACTCTTCAACGCGGTACAAAGAAGGCTTTGGAGTCAGATCTCCAGCAAGCACTGGTTTATTAACCCAGGATACATCATAGCATGACAGCCACGGTTGCAGGCAAAAAGGCTCACTGGAAAACTGATCGAGTACTCGAGGCTGCTGTGTTAGGCTAACCAGGTAGTGGTCCTCTGAGCACAACAAGCTGCAATAGTAAAGGTCCCACATAACCAACTCGTAGCGGGTCTGCGGAGCATCTGCTGCAGTGAAGTGCTGAAGAAGTGCTCAGCGGTACAGAGTTCGGGGGAGAGTGCACCCATGTGCGACAATGGGGAGACCAATCAGGGCGCCTTGTAGTGGCGTGTGACTCAACGCCAGGGAGAGAGAAGCATGGTTTGCTTGGGAAAGTAGCTCCAGTGCACTACCCGTGTGTGCCATGTTGTTGAAGAGGTGATGGTTCCCAGGTAACAAGCTTGGCAAAAAGCCTCTCACCACAGGCAGCCTTGGGGATGAGGCTTGGAGAGGCACGTCGATCCTTTCAAGTTGGATGGTTTGGTCAGAGTTGCAGGGGTTATGCACAAATTTAGAGGCAATGGAACGGAGGGGAGATAGTGTTGAGAAAGGAACTGCTGTTGCAAAAAAATTAGTTCGAGTAAGAGGAGCCACTGAAGTCCGATATATATTTTTTACCCCAGCCTAGAAGTACAGTTTCCACTTAAAATAACTTGCATATCTCATCATTTGCAAAAAATTATACCTGTGACGTTTGCTTCCAAGTGTGACAGGCCAAGGTTAATATGAGTCGGGATTAAAATTTTGTTCCGGTAAGTAATAACTGTCTAATAAACCACCTCAAGAAATGCAGAGTGGGAAAGGCCTGCGCTCTCAAAGCCAGCACATTCATGAATTGCAGTGTGCAGCAATGAGAGTCGATCACTATAGCTGGGCATAGCCTGGGCTGATCATTTGTTTGTGTTCAGGAAAACACTGTTAAAAAAAACAGAGAAGCACAAGAGGGTATTGGCTCTTGTGTTTGTCTGTCTTTTACGCAGTATCTTTTTCCTAAGCATTACGAACCCACTTACCCCACAATAGGATTTATTGAGATCTGTTTATGTATATGTGTTTTAATGACAAATGTACACTTCACTAGCATAGGAGGTCTCATTTGTTAATCTCTTTGCTCAATATGCAGTCCCTTCTCTCGACTACTTCCTGACTGGTACCAACAACGAGCAGTCTCCATCATCATCGACGGGCCTGAATTCTACATCTGTCTCGGATGTCCTAGTAGCAAGCACACGGCAGGCATCAATGTCACTGGCACAGCCACCAAAGGAATTTGCCTGCACCATCTGTGGCCGCAAGTTCAGCCTCAAGTGCAATCTGAACCGGCACAATCTGGTGCACACAGGCGTGCGCAACTACGGCTGCGAGGTGTGCGGACAGCGATTTGTGTTGCGACAGCACCTCAAGAAGCACCTCGAGAGGCACGCCAAGGAGTGCTCGTGAGCACCTTTTTGCCTGCCCTCTCGTGTAGTGCTTCACAGTCGGGCCATGCCTTTGGTCTCCTCTGCATTTCTTTGCCTTCAAACTGCTCTCAGATTGTCTTGGGGCACAGGAGGTTTTAAGTTTCATTTGCAGCTGCCGTACATCCACTGTCTGGGACATTTTGAATAACTGCATGGTGTGCTACAGCCGACTATACTGAGATGTAATGCCAGTGTGTACTGCCTGATTGACGAGAAACTACATTAAATGAACTGTTAGGTCCTTTTTCTCTCCTTTCCAATGAACTGCTGTCACATTGTCTGATAGTACACGCAGTTTCTTCTTTAATTTGGAGCCAGTTCTTGAGCAGTATTCGGGATCTCTATGTCCACGTGTGCACAGTTGCGTGGTCATTTAGTTGAAACACGGTGCCGTTGTGTGCTTTTCAGTGCACTAGAAAGTCTGTCAAGCAGCCTTCTTGTCTGCCTTCTGAGAGGTGCTCCGGAACCTTGCAATTTCTGTTTTACTTTTTTCTATCTTGCTGCCGTGTTTGTATTGGCGTGCAGGAACGACCCATGATGGGCAGATGCACAACACGCCTTTGTCTGTAAAGTGTGGTACGTCATTCGACTGTAGCGTTGCACAGCCGCTGAGATGGCTAAAGTGTCAGCATCTGTTGTCTAATGCAGATGCCATAACACAGATGCTGCAAATGCCGCAGCACATGCTATCGTGTGCTAATACACATTTGCGGAAGTTTTTAAACATTATTTTGTCTCTGCTAGTTTGAGTAGCTACTGCTTCACACCCCCCATTAGCATCGAAAGCAAGAGGAATCGGCAGGTCACAAAGCTGCGAAGCAAAATGACTGCAGAGCAGTGACAGCTGATGGCTTGCCTTCAACTTCTGCGACTAGAATTAGCTGCTGCTACACAATGACTACACAAACTCATCAAAGGCAGTATCATGAGCGCCTTTTGTTCACATGAGGGCTACCAGTGCAACTTTTGTGCAGTGAAGCACTGCTTTCATTGTCGCTGTACAGTTAGTCAAAGGTGCAACGCTCACCAAAGATTCCCTTTCTCATCTCACTTTTCTTCTCCACTGGCATCTCAGCACTTCTTCACTACCTTCCATTGCTTTATCACTTTTGGTGGGCTTACTGCAGTTATAACAGGCAGTGCAGTGAGTGAGCACTATTTAGGAAGCACAAATATGTTGATGAACGTAGCAACTGCACCAGCGTGATTCTCGTAAGGTGCATTATGCAGTGGTGGCAGTCTTCTGGATAACATACTAGGATCCAAAGTTTGCATAGCAAGATTATGTCAGTGTTATGGCCCTCTAGTCTTGAGTTCCAGCTTCTAAACTCTGAGCATACGAATTCAAATTCCTTTAGTTACAACCCCACTAATTAGCCTATGCAGCTACAGAAGGTCCATACTAAAGTTCATGAGAGTCACCAGCTTGGCTGGTTTTGTCAGTTCTGGTTGAGACTGCAAAGTGTAATAGTGTAAATTTCGTTTCTCCCTTCTCTCATGTATGTAAAGTTTTCGATAGCACAGTATACAGTGTCCATTATCCTTAATGGGCTTTCAGGAGGTTTGTTTCGTCGTGACTGTCCCATTCATGCCAAGAGCCAAAAAGACAACTTGCTGAAAAAAAAAATTCTACAGTGGCATCTGGTTGATGTAGCTCTTCGCTTTGTTGACATGCTCAAAGATTTTCTTGGAAAGACAAATTGAAGGGAAGGAACCAACCAGGAAGCACTAACAGCATAACAGGGCAATCAGAATGGCACGCCTAACAATTTATTACACCCTCCCTTAAAGCATGCCCATTGCTCAGATGTGCAACTTCAGAAAATGAAGTAAGCATCTTATAGTTTTCAAATCGTGTTTGCATGCCTGCCACCTCTCGCAAGTTTTTTAATAAAGTTTAGAAATGTTAGTCCATTCTATGATTTAACGCGTTGCGTCAAGTTTTACGAAAAATGGATTCTGTTTACGAAAAAGGTGTTGAATGCAAAGGTGCAGGATTCAGAAAATGTGTACATTAAAGTAATTGTGATGGCACCTAAGCTGCCCTGTTGTGGCAGCAGAAGATGCCATATACCAGAGGACTACCTTTTTCAAGCAACTGTACTCAGACAGGTTCCTGAAGCAAGCCAAATCAGCAACGTCAAAGTCGCTGAAAATGTCGCTGTGATCTAAATATGAATGTTACCCCCCACCCCTCCCCACCCCTTTGTGATCTCAACAGGATTTTTAATAATTTTATGATTCATAGGTTGACAGGTATGAGTATACGCCAGGCGCATATCTGTAGGAAATAGGCCATGTGAGTAATTCCAGTAATATGCAGACTGAACTAAACATAGTTAAGAATGTCTACTCCTGAGAGTGCCCAGTTAAGAAAACAGTTACCAAAATGCAGAGACTATAATCCAACAAGTGCATATAGGAATTTAATTGGTTAACTTGCCTTATTTGGCCCACGCTAATTTAGCCAAATGGCCTTATAATCTAATTGCAGTTAGAACATTAGTCAAATAATCAGCAAGTTTATTACGCAGTCAACAATGAGTCTTGCAAGGATGCAGAGTGAGGCATACTGCTGGTAAAATTAAAAAAGAAAATTTAGGAAAAGGTAAGCTAACTTCATGCCTCGTGCTTCCAGTGGATAAAAATCTCAAAGCTTTTTTCGAACACTTTAGAAGCAAGTAGCAACGATATTCATTCTTACATTAAAGATGAAGCCAGCCACCTGCTAGGTCCAAAATATTTCATTCCTTTTGCACTCCTGCTTCAGTGTTGTTTAGAGATTTTATATGCACAATGTTGGTGAGATTCTATTCTTTGCAATTCTTCGCAATACACCTTGGCAATCTCTTCTTTCTTTCTTTGTCATTACAGTGAGCTTCTGAACAGACATTGATAATAAGCTGATACCACACATACCGCCAAAAGTACTAAGTAATGCCAAGGGCAGCCATAGATTTGAGAATGTGGATACTTTGGACACGTGTTAATTTTGATGGCTTTGAACACTGAGCATACTATCATGTTTTAGTGGACAGTGGCACCACGAGTTGATTAAATACCAGAAAATAATCACCGACCTGCTTTGATTAATTGTTTACATTAGTTATGTTTTGATTAATGTATGCAGAAACATTGCACTTGTTTTAAACTATATTTTAAAATTCTTTTGGTATTTATTTCGTTCATGGCATTGCCTACACACCTATTTTTCTTCCACTTATCTTCGGAGTAAATGACAACTCTGTATTATAGTAGAGCATGCGAGGCTAGCATTTTTTTACACATTACTTTTAAACTGGGAGTGGGAATATGCATTTACACATATTCTGAAACCTTTATTAGACATTTACTCTTATTTATCATGCAATCCTTGCTCTGTTCTTGTACAGGTCTAGAAATTGCTTCCATTGCAAGCAATCGTGAACCTGCGTTGTAAGCACATTTTTGCAATGCCTTACTGGATCAAATTGTAAAGTCAGCAGGGTCCTATTTGTATGTTGGCCAACTGTACAGTAGTGAATGTGATTGTACCATGCAAGTTGAAATAGTGACAGCTTAGTACATTTTTGCTTGTGTCTGAGTATCTGAGTATAGCTGATGATTTGTCACTTCCGATTTGTAGGCAGCCATGCAGCGATTCCGGCTCGACTTGTGTTACCTTACACAGCTACACCTCGTATTTCTGTCACACATGTCTCTTCTTTTTTTTTTTAATCTATAACCACTGCTTAACATGAGCTTAGTTATTTTTGTTGAGATTTTTTTCCCTTTTTCTACTCTGCTTCACCTCGTGCCACATCTGGTAAATGAACCACTGTAGTAGCTGCCACCATCGCCAGAAAGAGCATCTCTGGATAATGCTGTCGAGACCAGCTTGTGAACAAGAGCTTATAAGTACAGTCGAATCTTGATATATAAAGTAGCAGCGTCTGACACGATAATACCTGTATTAGATCCAATATTTGTTATAGGGGCACATACCAGTAAAAAAATGTTCCAAAAGTATTGGCGAAAAAATTCCAGGTCAAGTCTATGCAAAAGAAAAGCAAATGTGATGCCTTCATCACAGCAGCAAAAGGTCTCCTGTCAATTTTGATTATCCATTGGCAGTTTTTCATGCCGCTACATGGCACATGACGCTAAATTATAAATCCATTTTGCACTGTCGTTAGTGTACAACCACGTGATTGTAAAGGATTGGCACATTAACTTGCTGAATGTGTGCCAGCCAAGCCAAGCCACTGGAATATGTGCATCCTGAATTTACTATTTCAAGTTGCTCTTGCCAAGTATTTTACGTTTTTCCTACCAAGGTGCATGCATTGTGCTGCAAGTGGACAAATTATTTGTTTTGCTCTGAGCTATAGTGTCTCAGACCTGGCGTTTTCAGTTTCGTTATAGCAGTAGAACAAAGCATGGCCAGCAATTAAATGATACATGGCAAACCAAATTTTATGTATGTTTCGCTACACCCATGTTTGTTATATCGAGGTTCAACTGTATCCGAGAATGTGGACAGAAGGACAGCCACCAATACAGCTCTCTAGATAGAGAACTACATGTAGCGTGAGGATCTCATCTCTTTTGATCCTTCCAATTGCACATTCTGTTCTACATTCCTTCTCTTCCTTTATCCCTACAATCTTGAATGTGGATCAAAAACACAACTCATGAATGCCTCTACAATATTAAAAAGAATACTTCAGCTACCATGTTCTTTCCTTCGCTTCTGCAACCATTGGTTTCTTAGGTGACTGCTTTTTGGGTCCTTTGGCTCTGATATGGTTTTTAAAACTGTGTTGCTATACCAACCTTATGTCATCTTCTTTCCAGCTGCAGCCGTAATTTTCTTTCTGGTGATATAGTTCTAATCTTTTCTCATTGTGTGCATGGCTATGCTGCACTCATTCTGCCTTTTGTACTTTCACTGTTGTGTTCGTGGTCTTGACCTCCTTTCATTCCTAAGTGGTTGCATCACTTCACTTTCTGACGTCATCACTATATACTCCGTTTCACAATTATGTGGAACTGGCGAAAAAACTGCCGCTATACTCATTGACAACCTAACAATTCATTACAAGTTCCACTTACAATACCTCACTCCTTACGCCTTTTGTGCCACCACACTCCAAAGCATAGCTCCCGACATATGCCAATATCAAAAGAAATTTGTTTCTGCTGTGACGTCACAGAAATGAGTGAATGTGATTGGCCACTGCAGCCACACAAATTCTTTCCCAGTTAGACATCTGTGCATTTTCCATTGCACATTTAGTTGTTTGCCAACTTCAAAGTCAGGCCAACCACAGCTTTGGTAATGTACAAGGAAGTGCATGCCTCTCGTAGAGCACCTTCCTCCATGTCGGAGTGTTATCTGCACAATCCTGAGTGTGGTCTCAAGTGCCGCAGTACGCTCGCATCGGAGGTTCTATTCCGGTGCAACATTATTGTGAAACAGTGGGTTAGCTCCACTGCTGTCTTTTGGGCAGCCTTGATTCTCTCTGATGTGGTGATTCCAATTTCGTTTCCTTGTCGCACATCCCCTCTACCCGTCTGAACTGTGCTCATATTTAAGCTACCTGAAACTTTATTTTAATGTTCGATATCTCTATTTCACTTCAACACATTATCCCCAGCTGCACCACTGTGTTGTTTACTTGGCTTTTCAGTTTCACTTGCATGCTCTTGTAGTGTAAATCAAATGGCTCAGTCTTCTAGCCGAAACAAAAAAGCCGTAACAGCAGCTCGCATCATCTGTTGACTATGCAGTATTGTGTCTTTCCATATACATTCTTTTTTTAAGCAAGGTTTGGTGTTTAAGTGACCAGGAAAGATGAAGATGAAAGCTCTAGACAAAACTTCAGTCTCAATTTTTTTTTATTGTGTTAGAGAATTAAGGCAAAGCTTCTTGTTAGCACATATTTTTTTGTCTCTTCTACAGTCAAACCTCGTTATAATGAAACGGGGTATAACGAAGCATGTAAATTTCCCCATGAAATCCTCATAGAGGTTCATACTGCAGTACATGCAATATGAACATAATGGAGTAATGAATACAACGAAGTAATTGTGGCTTCCACTTCAACTTCGTTATAACGAAGTTTTACTGTACATCTGTTGTCAAATTTAGAACTGACAGTTCCAACTGCTGGTGTGCAGTGCATGCAATTGGCACTTCTCATCCGCTGATCTTTAAAAAGAAGCCAGTTACAGGCTGCAGAATTTCTGCAGTGTAGTCCCTTATTTGCTCTCCTAGTGAGACAGAAAGATCGTGCAAGCTCTGATGAACAATTATAATGGACAGGCGTTTGATAACATGTTGACGCACTAGCGTACTGACATGGCCAAGCAGGCTTTTGCTTTTTTTCTTTCTTCCAACTGTGACTTTGTTTAGCAATATTGTCATTTTAAATTTTAAAATCATTGTGCGTTACTGTCTGTTACAGCATGTGGTTGACATTCAGTGAGCAGGCAGCAGAAATTTCACTGTTCATGAACCGTTGCTTGTTAATCTGTGATAAATAAAGCCTGCCTATAAAATCTGGACCTGGGATGTGTACCCTAGGCTCTTTCTTGCCAGGAGATGGACTGCAAGTAGACTAGCATATAGATATGCTGTTTGTAAAGCCATGCATTGACTAGATTGTGAGCATGCAGAGAAACCAAAATGTTCATAGTCAATTGCCTATTGTGTGCTGGCTCATATCAGTTATGTGTGTACAGTTTGCAACAAAAGTTTACAGGACACGAGTTCTATGGCAAATGTGAATTTCTGCTCTGTTAAGCTTAGCGCTTCTGGTTTAATGTGTCACTGTGTAGGTCGGAGAAATCGCTTCTAATTGAAACTGCATTGAAGTATGTGTGCCCAGGTTGTGCAGGAATTCAGTTTTGTTGCAAATCCTTCGACACAGGATTTGAACCTATGTGGCCAGCTGTACATGCGCAAGCATGGCATTGCTATACTAGGCTTGTGTTAAACTATGTAAATTTCAAGAAATTGCTCAGGTGCACCCATAGCTTTTGGCTAATGTGTGTGTCGTTTATTTACAGTTTCATTTATCATGCTGAAGTTGCAAAGTAGCTTTGCTCAACTGCATGCAACTGTCCTGAGTAAATAAAGCTTTGCTGGTACTGACAGTTCCAGGCTTCGACCTAGCATTGAACTCCTTTTACGTATCCTTCATAATCTTTCATCGCTTTAGCCAAATCTGGATGATGTGTACTTGATTGCTGAAAGTGAAGGCCACAATGGCCAGTTTCTCTGCGTGGAAGTGTGTACACACAAATTGCTTATAACCACTGTGGGTGTTCCACTTTCCCTACTAGGCAAGCTCTCTTTTGTGCTACACTCGCTGTCTTCAGGGGAGAAAAAAAATGTCAGAGAAAGAAAGTGCAGCCCCAGCTGAACTTTTATTGTTTCTCGTGTGACCAATAGCAAATTGTCACCCTGCGTCATTCATTTCACAACTTCAAATGCCATTCGTCACTGACTGCTTTGCTGTTTCCATTTTTTCAGTGATCAGAGGCTCCCGTTTCTTGCAGGCTTCTTTAAGTAAGCACCCTATGCACTTAGGTTCCTACCACTACGAGGAATCAAACATTTGACCTCATGCTTAGCAGCAGAATGCCGCTGAGCCACCATGGAACTTGGAATAATACACAGTCACACTATTTGTTTTGCAACTTCAAACTGTATTCATTTTGCAAGTTATGTACAACTTGTGTAAATTACTGCCTTGCTAGCACCATTTGGTCAGTGATTAGAGGTTTTTGATAATTCTTGTAGGCGCAGCAAAGAAACTACCATGTGCACTTTCACATTGCAGGACTTAGTGGAGTCTAGTGCATTTTGGCAGAGTAGCATGATAGAGCAGTGTACCTTGGTCATATATGCTACCGTCATTACTAAGCACATGATGCATTTTTGAAAAAATTACAACTGCTTGTCCAGTAAAATTTTGTCTTGATGGTTTTTACCCTTTCATCGCTTTACATTGTGGAAAATTCTTGTTTTGGGTTTGTCCCAATCATCTCCGAAGTCAAACTGCCACTGTAGTGTTTTTGCCTGAGGAAATGTGTAACGGCTAGAAAGCCTTTCTTTTTTTTTAAGTTTGTTTCTCTTGGTAGTACTAAACTAGAAACAGATGCTGACAGTGACAGCAAATGGTTCAGTCTTCAAAACTTTACCGTTCCATGCCTTCTTCAAGGTCATCTACAGTTGGGCTTTGAAAATGTGCAGGCGCCACCAATTTATAATGCGATAATGAACACAACAAAATGGCTTTCGTCAATTTTCACATTCATGAAATCAGCTGGTAACTATTTGTGGCAATGAGCATATTGTTGTAATCTTACTAAGCACCATTTGTGGCGCTCAGCTTAAACTGTGTGGTCATCGTCAAACTTAACATATGCTTTGTGCCTCTTTGTTTCTTTTTTTACCTGCATCTAGTTTTTATTATTATTATCGCAATGCATTGGAAGTCCTACACTGGCCCGCTTGCCTTATACAGTTTGCAGCTATTAAATAATGCCACTAGAAGTGCATCTTGCTTGCCTAGATTGCATCTTGTGGTGGCTGATATATGCAGGGCTTGCACTCTGTTCATGGCTAGAATCAATGTGTTGTGTGTGCTGATAAAGCAAAAAGTCTTTAGGGTTTATTTTTGTGCATTTTTATGTAATTTATGAAACATCTCTCACTACGTACATAATTTCATAAATATGTCGGAAGCGATGCCTTAGAAATGTTTGCATGAAGTCTTTGTGCTAATATATATTTCAAGCAGGCATGCACAACAGGGTTGTACAGGGAGATGCATATTTCAGTTAAAACTTTAGAAACAGGGTTTTACGCTTACCACTGCTCTGTTCTTGCTCAAATTTTGCAGAAAGATCACGTTTTAGGGTCTACGTCATTCAATGTAACACTCTGGACAGTTACTTGCCTGTTTTAGAGTGCAGCTTTTAGGTGCCCATTCCTGCGACAAGCATTTGCATTGGCACCCTACCTCGTAAACGAGCGAACGAGCACAGCAAAAGATGAGAGAGAATACAGGGCGCAGCGGGGGATGAAAAAAGTGGCAGCTGCGAGAAGGAAAGCAGAGGAGGAGGGTATGGTGAAAGTGGGAGAAGAAAAGCTTAATGCCATGCATGAGGGGTTTTGCGACAACAATGGCTACAAGATGGCGCCAGAGTAGCACGCGTCTGTATTGAAACAAAGTGCTCCATGAGCAAAGATTGTCTGCGGTGGCTGCTTTAAATCGCACCCATGCGTCACCCACGCGCTTCCTCTCACGATCTACAGATTAACAAAGCAGTCACGCCACGCTTCACTCTGTTTGCAACGTGCCATGAGACAGATTGTTTGCCCCAGCTAATATTTAGAGAAATGAAAGCGCGTATACCTACAGCTGCACTCAAATTTCACATTAGGGAGTATCATAATCATCAGTGCTTTTTTTTTTTTAATGAAAGAACTGCAATGTTGCCTTCGTTTACGAAGATGCAAGCTGCTGCTGAGACAAGGCTAGCATAAACTTGTGTAGGCACCTATTGGGAGCTGCAAAAAGCAGCTGTTCAGGGAGGTTTGTCTCGTATTACCCACTCCTCTGGAACACATGGCAACCTTCCCTGAACAGCTGCTTTCTGCAGCTGCCAGTAGGCAGCGACACAAGTGTGTGCTAGCGCCGTCTCGACAACAGCTTGCATCCTCATAAACGAAGGCAAATTGCGGGGGGGGGGGGGTCCCTTAAATAACAGGCAAGCAATTGTCCCAAGTGTTACATTGAACAACATAGAGCCTGAAACGCGATCTTTCTGCAGAATTTGAGCAACAACAGAGCAGCAGTAAGCACAAAACTTTTTTTCGAAGATTTAACCAAAATATGCACATCCCTGTAGATGTTTCATTTTTTTTTAATTATTATTTGATGAGTGAGCGAGCAAATAGAAATCTCTTGCACAAGCTTCGCTGTATTTGGTCACTGTGCATTGTTTCTCTGTATACATACAAGCACCATTATGTTGACCTTTTTTTATCCATTTGCATGGTACTAGCCAGACAAGGTCAGTGCCATATGCTGGGGCCACATCCTGCGCCGTGCATTAAGTTGTCAGCTCCCATGGCACTTGTGCAAGATTTTGAAGAACAGTTTCTGCCAGTAGAGCTCAATGACTGCATTTATTACTGCTAGTGACCAAGTTGTGCTCAGTGTTAAAACATAAAATGGGCTCCAAGCTGCAGTTTGATAACTGTGGTGCCCATAATATTTCTACACATCAAATCAATAAAACAATGCAGTGAAATGGCATCATAACAGTCTACTGTGGCAGCGTTTGCTAGGGCATAAACTATTTGTCCAGCCTTACAACCCATGGTATGTCAATAAACATGTCCAGAATAAAAAATCTTGCCTTCCATTGTGTGTTTGAATTCTTTATATTAGACTGATCTCATTGAAATCATTGAGAGTATTGTAGAATGCCGTCAGGTCAGAATGAAACATAATGAAAGTCAAGACAAACATCAACCACAAAAGATTTAGTAATATTTACGTTACAGCTGCTCACAATTAGACTAAAAGACTATGAAACTCGCTCAAGTGCACCGTATAGTGTGGCTGGGACACCCAGTGTACACTGGTGGCAAATTAGCTTCGTGTCAGTTGAGGGTGTCAGCCACAGTATGAATGAGAAGCAACTTTAGATAAAGATGCATGCTTAGATTCTTTTCTTTTACGATCACACTTGCCTGATTCCATTTAATATTATGATCCAACAAAATGCATTGTCCAGCAAGCGCACTCAATGACATGTATTGCTTGACATTTTGGTGCTGCTTGAACCACCTCTCAAAATTTTTGCTTTCACTGATGTAAGCCTACGTACAGTTCATGCAAGGAATTGCACAAACCATATCAGAAAACTTTTCCTTCTTTAGTTTATCCTTCACATTCATGATATCATATCGAAGCTTTCGGCTTGGTGCATGGGCAATCTGCATGTTGCACGGGCAGACGATGTGAGCTTTCACTTCACTTGCCCCTAGGACAGAAGGAATACTTGTCCATGCTAATATTGAGAAAGTAGATGGTGCTAGTGCACAGTAAGCCTTCACTGCACAAAGCTGACAGAATGCTTATCTACAGCAAGTAGAATAGGAACACGTGAAAGGCAACGTAACATCAAAGGAAACAATGACATCACAGTCAGTTTGTGCACCTTAGACCTTCGTGATGAAGCTGTCAGCATTCCAGATGCAGGTGCTGCTTCTACTGAAAAGAGGTGATGTGATGTAATCCAAAAAATTTGGCTATGTAGAACTGAGCAGGTAAAATCCACTTTCCATCCAGTTTGTGGATTTTAGGCAGAGTGTACTGAGCAGAGGAAGATCTACTGTCGCAGAGCCATCGATAATAAAATGGCGTATGCTGAGGAGGCACCACACTGAAAACATCAGCTGGGAGACCCTCTAGCTCTCGTATACCTTTGGCATTGGATTTTGCAGCAAACAGGAATATGTGTCAACTTTGTTCAGTATGGCCATCATTTTGTCTGATAATAGTGTTTCCCTTGTCTGCTGGCAGTGTCGCAATGTCCACAGTTTCTCAATGGCTGTGGGAGGGATTGGAAGTACGGAGTCGCCAATTTATGGGTAGCAGCGCGAAGAGGTAGCCGCCAGGCCATGGTTTATTTAGGTCCGCCAGCCACGGTGCCATGGTATCTCCGGAGCGGCCAATACCGCGGCTGCTTAGGTCGAGCGCACCATCATGTTCTCTTCTCGCATTAGCTGCCCGTAAAAACCGTCGTCTTGTTCACCAGCCCTGGAGGTGATAGTCGCGCGGCTATAGGGTGCCCTTCCTAGTGCGAAGCACGGTTGAAATAGAGTCCAATGGTAAAGTCGAGGTAAAGGAGTCCACGTAAAGTGTGCAGATGGTGGCGTCGTTGGTAGTGTCGGGGTTATGCAATACGGGAGAGTTGTACCAGGCAGCACCGGCAGCATAGGTAGTGAGCGAGGTGCAGCCACAGTGACACTGTAGTGCGAAGTAACGACCTGCCGCAGGCTCTCATAGATGCCTGGGCCTGGTAGAAGTCAGAGCTAGCTACCATCTGGCAGCTCGCGACTTGCGTGGAGATAGCGTAAGTGTTGATCACTCACGTTTTTATGTGGAAGTGATCCTCGAGCTAAAGGAAACAGATGGCATAACTGCTCTTGCAAAACTTCGGTAGGCCATGCATTTGCGGAAGGTGCAAGCACAAAACATCGTAAGGCTCGCCTGCTGCTGCTTGTGGTGAAACCTTGAATGCTGATAGCATCAGGGTTGCAGTGGTCGCTGAAGGCATCGCCAAGATTGTGCTTGTAACGTCGCTGCATCTGCAAGAGTGAAATTTGCACTTAGTGGAGCTGGTGGAAGAGCCGGTGATGATGAGGTGCCCCCGAAACGAAAGCAGTAGCTTGCGGGAATGTCCAAGGAAGGAGAGCAGCGGGCCGTAGAATAGCCGAAAGCGCTAGCGTTTGGCCCAGTGCACGTGGCCCAGTGACTTCCTTCAAAAGAATCGTCGCACAGCTGCCTTTGAGCTCAGGAAGAGGCTCACGGAACGAGCAGAGGTTTGATGCTGGGGCCAGCACTGCTGACGGTCGGCATGGGTGGACACAGGGATGATAAGACATGGAATGACGCGACGCTTCGAATGACGAGAGCTGCTGTGACTGAGCGCTCGAGGTGGTGCAGTGAGCAAGGAAGGCTGCCCGCAAGTCAGCATAGACATCGGGCCAGGGAATGACAACTGGAGCCTGAAACGCAGCCGGAGCCTGGAACCTTGTAGATACGGAAGTGTCTGTACAGCTGGCAGATGTCTGGCATGTCAGTGTAAAATTCCCGGACACCCTACAACCGCGGGACGTCTGCCGGACTGCGTGAGGCCACATCGTTCTCGCCTTGGTAGAGTGAGTGCGTTGACGCTGCCATGGCTGGGCTCGGTTGTCCTGCTCACCAATTTGTGGGAGGTGGCACAAAGAGGTAGCTGCCGTGGCCACTGTTTATTTAGGCTGGCCAGCTATGGTGCCACAGGATCTCTGGAGAAGCCGATATACTGCAGTCGCTCGGGTCAAACGCCAGCGTGTTCTATTCTCGAGCTGCCTGCCCGTGAGCCGTCTTCTTCACCTGCTCTGGAGATGATAGTCGCGCTGCTGCATGGCGTTATGTTCGTGCTGATACAGACGCAAGACAGTGGTGGCTACTCCAAGCTTCAAAAGGATATATCCACTAGTCGTGTACATGTTTTGTCCCAATGGGAGCTGTCGACCAGACTGGTGGCATATTCTGCAGCCCACACAATCTTCTTTACATAATTTGCTGCACCAGAATCAAAGTTTAGGCTGGGGCTTAGGATCGCGAGCGCTGTTTGCTCTGGCTCATAAGCAAAGTTGTGGACATCATTCGTGAGCACTTTCCCAGGCTCCTCCTTTCAGCGATATTTCAGCCTTTCTAGTTTATTCTCATGGGTGCAGTCATTTTTGAGAGAACAAGAACAGGCGTGCAGTTGTATGCTTGCAAATTCTTCAGTACACCAGGCAGTGACGGACACAGGATGAATTGTTTTAATGCATTGGCATTCTAAGGATACTTCCACACTTTCTGGGAGCTGTGTGTGTGTGACAATTAGTGTGAGGTCGAATGGTTAATACATCTAACTGCTGTGCTGATGTAACAGGCTTTGAAGGCAACCATATCAATATGGGTCAGAGTATGTGCCCACGTACATACATGCCTCTTTCCAATGAAGCTCTTTCACGCCGACATGGGTCACTCAGGATGTCTACCAAGCTGACGTTTCCAAATCCCCGAGTTTTCCAGGTTTTTCCTGAGTGCCTTTGCAAAATTTATTCCCTGAGTTGCACAGAACTCTGTTTTATGTAAAGACAGACTGACACTATGTCGCCCGATGCTGTCACTCTCAAGTAAGCATGTTAAAAAATAACGACTTAATCCAGTTTGAATAGCAAGGAGTAGTGTTTATTTTATTCAAAAAGAAAACAGAAGGGAGCCGTTAGTAAAATGTACAGCGAATAAGATATCTTCGAAAAAAAATGGTAACGGCCATTGCAAATTGAGTCAAACATTTTCAAATACGAATAAAAATAGATGCATACAGAAGTAATTATTTTCGAATATGAACTATTTCTATCACCTGATAGTAAGCTCATTGGTATGAGGCCCGAACTTTGCCACAAGTGCTATTCTCTCTCAGCAGCTGGAAGGCAACCTCAACTATCCTGACAGACACTCAGCCCTGATCGACCTGTCAAGAAAAGGCTGTTACGGTAAGCCTTGACAACGACCTGTCAAGCATGAGAAGCATTCAAACGGGCGTCCCCGTGTCGACATAATTGTCCCCTTCTCCGAAACAGCGTCACCCCTTTTATTCCTCGAGCTGACACAAAGTGATGGACGAAGGGAAGAAAATCCGAAGGTCAGGAGCTCGATGGCAGAGCCCGACGAAAGCACTAATGCTTCCACAGCTAGCTGTTTCCTAAGAAGACGTCCACGACCACAAGACCGCAAGGAGTTTTTTTAAGGCCAGCCTTGCCCCCGTGTCAATCAGAACCGCTCGAGATTCGGATGAGAGTCACAACCAGCTTCATCGTCGTTTCCCGATTCTTGCGGTGAAGATCGACCCACCTCACCCGGTCGAGATCGTATCAGCCCGCGCACAACGCCTCAGTGTTGCGTTTCACTGCTTTAAAGAATTTATTTTGGTTTGGATGTGGGACACCTGCATCTCGGCGTCAGCCAACACTTTGTTTTTTGAGCTCAAGGTCCTTCAAAGAAGCGGCGGCACTTTTCCTTTTGCGTTTATTCCTCTGCAGTGCGTTGGTCCCTTCTGTTCTTATATGTCCTCCTTCCGCAGTGCGTTCGCCCCATGGACCATTTGAAGCACCCTCTTGGTTAGTTGTACGGTCAACGTCCGATTTTTATGAACTCTCTAGGACCCGCGAAGATGTCCGAAAAATCTTTGCAGTCCGAAAAAATGAATGTCTTTTACTGCCCTTAAGGGCTCAAATCGCCACTGGCACATCCGAAAAAGCTCTGAAGGCCTGCCAATACACTTATTAGGCATATCGGCGCGCGTACTGTAACAGGAGATGGCGGGTGCACGCGTGTATAATTAAGGAATACCTACTGTGCCCCGCGACAATTGCCCATTTTCACGCTCGGTATGCTTCATCGCAATACTTTCACGTATGCTTCACCGCATAACATTTCTGTACTGACACGAAGCTGACTTTCGTGAACCGGCATAATACGACGCGTCGTGCTTTCCAAGATTTGAAGCCATTAATTATAAAGTAAGGTTCCTGAATAGTTTTATTCAGGGACCTTACTACAAAGGCGGAGTCGGCGCCATTGCTAAGAGCGGCGAATTCTTTCAATGAAAAACACGGCACCGAACGGCAAGAAGCTTCGAATGTCGAAGCAGCACGTGGCTACGGCTGCCAGCGGATCTGCGTGCGAGAGCGAGGGAGCGAAATAATCAAAATGGCGGGAGTAGAGGTTTTGATTAATGCCGTTTCGGACCTGCGGTGACGGCAAAAAGTCCGGAAATCGGACGTTCTTATACATTGGCTCTATGGGGTACGTACGTGGTGGTGCCGCGAAGGGGGCTGTCCGAATTATCGGGCATGTACCAAAATCGTGTTTCCTGAAAATCGGTCGTAGACTGTGTACTGGCAACTCCTCTAGCTGACGACACCGCATCAAAGACGATTCCTCTCTGTTACTGGAGCCAGCATTAGCGCGACCTTCGTTCCTTTCCAATAAAATTACAGCTAATTTTCCCTGATACAAGCACAAATTCCCTGAATTTTCCCCGAGTATTTCTAAACAGATTCCGTTCGGGGAAAGGAGGGGGAGGGGGGGGGTCACTTTGCAGCTCGGTCTCCTCCGTAAATAATTTCTCGAGGGATCAAATATATGAAGAATAACTGCATTGCCATTGCCAAAGATGGTGCAAACGAATTCTTGAATGCTATGCGCTATCAAGACAAGTAAAGCATGTATTTTTTCATAAAAGAATATGCTCGCATGTCCCAAAAATTGTGTTTAATATAACTGATATCAATGCTACCATGTTTTTTGTCTATTTAATAAGTAAAGAAAATATCACACTAACTTTAGAAATATATCAGTTCGAAACCAGCAAAGCAGCTATATAGTGCATGCCGCTGATATGAAAAATTGAAATGCGATGAAATGAACAAGTTGAGATCAAATATGTCAAAAACATCGTCATTTAAGAAGCTTGCTTACATTTTCGTACATATGCAACGGCCAGAGAAAGATCTCAATGACGCAGTCATTTGTTCCAATTGTGTATACGTATTACGCAGGAGCAGCTATCACCAGTCGTGTATTGTGAGTAATTGCACCAAAATTATAGTCGCAACAGAGACCACTTATAGAAAGCAGGAGCTCTGCAAAATATACGAGGGTGAGTCAAATGAAAATGAGTCAATGCGAATATATGACAAACGGGGTACTTTATTTAAAAGTAGTCTCCATGAGCATTTAGACATTTGTCCTAGTGACTAACGAGTTGCATGATTCCCGTTTCATGAAATTCCTTGCGTTGCTGCTTCAAAAAGTTTGTAAGTGACTCTTTCACGTCATTGTCCAACACAAATCTGGTTCTCTTGAGCTGTTTTTTCAGTTGCCCCAAAATGTGGAAGTCGCAAGATGACAGGTCCGGGCTGTATGGCGGTCGTTACAGCGTTTCTCTCTGGAACTTTGCCAGTTTTGTATTGTGGGGTCGAGTATGGTGTCTAGCCACCATAGGACGGGCATTGTCGTCAATTCGGCATTCGTCAATTTTCCACATCGTTTGTTTTTATTGCAACACGCAACCTATCTGGCGTTTCACAATATCAGAAACTATTGATAATCTCTCAAGATTTATCAAATTCTATCAGTAACAGCCCCTGACAATCGAAAAAAAAGTCAACAACACCTTTCCCGTGGAAATGACGGCCATTGCTTTCTTGGGGGTGGTGAATTTGAATGTTTCCACTGCAAGCTTTGCCGTCGTGTTTCAGGCTCGTAGTAGTGGCACCATGATTCATCCTCCACAATTGTAGACAAGAAGTTGTCGCCCTCATTGTGATACCGGATCAGATTAGTCAAGGCAGTGCCGAACCTTTCCGTCTTCTGGCGGTGGTTCAAAATCGTGGGTATCCATTGCACACATAAGAGCCTATAACCAAGATGTTCATGAATTATGGTTTGAACTGAACCGTGATTGATGTTGACACACACAGTCAGTTCATCCATGCTTATCCTTCGTTCTTGTCTAATCAGCTCATCAACCTTTGCAGTTGTGTTGGGGTTGATTGTATGGTGGCTTTGGCCCGGTCTTGGATTGTCTTTGCAGCTTTCACGCCCTTTTTTAAACCATTTGCTCCAACGCTTCACAATGACAAATGAAATGCAATGTTCAACATCCATGGCAGCCACACAACTAAGTTCTTTTTGGGAAACACCTTCAGCTGTCAAAAAACCTCACGACACCACGCTTTTCAACTTTTGGAGTATCCATTATGTCTTGCAACCATGTTTAACCAAGTGTATCAGAGCATTAAAAAACATTTATCCTCACACCTGCATGTCACTCTAGTAAATGAGAGATGCCTGTGTGCTACGCGCATGCCTCGCAGATAACGAACAGAACCATTATTGCACAGGGTTGGTTGGCTCACTTTCATTTGACTCGCTCTCGCAATTACAAATGTGAAGATACAATGGAATATACAGGTGCAAAGATACAGCTTTATAAAGGGCCCAAAAAAGTGTAACTGGAAAGAAAGTTCACTGTACATATACACAAAGCCTCGCAACAAGATGCTTAAATATACGTATAAGTATCCAACAAATCTACGTATCTAAGAGAAAGTCCCTGTACATAATGCATCAAACAAGGCAAATAAACATGTTATGCAATCATAGATCACAGAATCCTAGTGCCCGCCCCCACTCCTTCCACTCCCTCCGATGTATCGCGCACGACGGAAGGCAGCGCGCTTCCTCTCTGCTTTTCTCCTTTGCGCACATTAGACTGAGCCACCATCGTCGGCTCACTCGTGCCACTCCCCCATCCCCCTCCCCCCCCCGCCCCTACGCTTTCACTTGCACACATACAGCACGCGGCGCGCAGTCACAATGTTATCGCCCTTGGACTTTATACATAGCATGAGGGTGACTGTGACGACTAGAATGTGCCTGGAATGTCCATATAACCGCTGTCGCAATAATATAAGAGTATACGGCAACTGAAGCATCCCGTGACCCATTACATTCCGCAAAAGAAGAAGTAACAAAATCTAACTTTCACCATTTGACAATTCGCTGCGCCGCAACAATGTCATTTATTTTTTTTTTTTGGAGTGGGGTGCGCCGAAATGAAGTAATGCAAAGGAAAGCATGTTGGCTACAATTGAATGCCTAAATTTGGGCACCTAGTGTGGCTACCGAAAAAATATTGAAGAAAATGTGAGACACTTGGTCCACAGAGAAACATACGCATACTGCTCGGTATCCTACACCGGCGAGACAAGACTTTTTGGAGAGGTTGCACTCAAGCAAACGCATTGCAATCCATTAAGTCCCCACAGTGATGGTGGTGAGCGACCGTTTCTTTTTCTCATCTGCTAACCAGAAAGCGTCCAGAACTCTGCCAGGCGAAAATCCACTCGGCCAGAGAAAACCGAACGCGCACCGAAGTGCGCCACACGGTGGTCGGGGCAATACGAGAAAAACGCATGAGCTCTAGCTGGCTCTGGCATACCGTGGGTAGGGTAGCAAGAACAAAAAAATTGAAGAGGCTCAATGTGCCCTCGCGAATAGAAGTCAAAGTAGAAAAAATAAATGAGAACGTAGTTACCTTTGCTGGCTTTAGTGTCTTTACATGGATGCTTTGGCATAGGTGAAAAAAATTTTGATATGTTTTTCTGTGACATGATAGCACAAATGAACCATGACAACGTTTCGTCTCATTGGACCTTGCTGCATGCTTTGTCAACTTGCCTGATAGTGTGTTGATTTGGCTTGTCTCGTTGTATGTTCTGATGTACGACTTTAGAAAAGTCGACACACCTTTGACGTCAGATGTTCATAACAACATTAAACCCACAACGTTCCGAAAGTGAAAATGTAAAGCGCTACTTTGGAACTGTCAATGCACCTTTCGCATCAAGTTTGAGAACTTTATACCCATAACGTTTCAGAATTGACATCCATGCGCTCCGTAGATTCCGCGGCCTCCACAAGAGGCCATGTCGAGCCCGCTCACCTTCAAAACGTTCTTGATACTTTATGCCCGGATGGGGCTCCTTGCATTACAACTCCCAGTGCATAGGCCTTGCCATGAAATCCAGCCAGAGTTCGCAATGTTTGTGCCGAAATGTCTTTTTGAGCATGAAAAAGACATTCTAGACAAAATCGAGAATGATTTCCAGTGCTGGGAGTTGCTTTGGTCGGCGGTGCATGGACAACATGGCAAAATTTCAAGGGAGGGGGCTGAAGCTCCCCCCCCCCCCCCCATAGAGGGCCTAAAGCAACCATAGAGGGCCTAAAGGAGGGGCGGCATCAGAGGAGGTTGGGTTGGTATGGCTGCCCACAAGGGTAAGGGACCTTGCACCGAGTCATCAGCATCATGTGCGTTGGATGCATCTTCCGACGAAGTGCGCATGCTGTCGCAGCGAAATGCATAACTGCACTCATTCCTATTGAGAAAGTTATCCACATGAACCAGATGTTTGCTGTGGGGTTGCACGATGAACTGAAAATCAAGTGAGTACAATATAGTACCTTATACAGTCGCCAGTTTCTTCTTGGTAATAACTGTGAAGGCTTTAAATCCATCTACTTCATTGGTCTCTGCCACAGTTATTTTGGTGTTTATCATTTCCATGCCTTCTTGCCTAAAACTGACAAAGGAAAATAATTGTCCCCAACTAGAGTTCGATCCTGGGTCCGCAACATCTTGGCTGTCATCAGCATTGTCATTGCCGTAGCGGTGGTCATTCCAGCTGCCAGTTTTTGGTAGTGCCTAAAAGCTTTTAAGCCAGCCCTCTACAACCTTTTTACCATGACAAACTAGCTTGATCATTCAATACAGTCGAACCCCCTTGTAACGATATTCAAGTGCCATGAAAATTCCATTACTATAACCGAGTTGCATGAAAAAATCAAAATAGGGGGATGGCTGAGCTGATATGACAAAACTATAATGGCGGGAAGGCCAATGCCCCTACCCAGCACCTTCCTCCATCACGCTGCTGATTGTGTTCACTCGTTTAACTGCTTCTTGGGCACTCCGATCACGTGTAACAAGTCGCGGCTGTCGGCGTTAAAGAATGGCACTGCTATAACAATTGCAAAGAAGGGTCATGGGTGGCAAGTGATATGGGAGCATTGCTGAGGCATCGCTTTGGTGGCCTCAAAAGGGGCCTTTAATAAATTTGCGAGAAGGCTGCTGTGGCAGCCCGTCAGCTTGAGAAATCCAGAAGATACGCTGAGAAAACCTAATGTTCATCAGCCTTGCATGCTTGCCGACATGCTTCTCCAAGGCATCCAGGTGCTCCACGTAGTGCAGCAGAAGGTTCTTCGTGAAAACGAAGCCCCGGAGGGACTGGATCATCTTCCGGGCCTTCTGTGAGGACAACATTGAGGCAGCCTGCCCCACAGAGTCATCGCTGCTGTCGACGCCGTCGCTATCTGATACAAGCACGTTCGTGATGATCACCTCATCGGTTTCAAGCACTTAGCTTCCAAATCTATGGCCGTGTGCTTTCTTTTCACCGGCAACGTCATGCATTGCCGATGATCAGCGGGTGGATCAGCCATCTTCCATTTCAGCGACGAGTCAAACCAACTGTTGGTCAAACGCGGCTAAGAAACCGCGTGGCCAGGAACGATTTCAACACAGCCAACAAAGACGAATGTGGGCCGTTAAGCTATTTGCAGAACTGCGCTGAATGAGGAGCCAGCGAGCAACACGAGACGACAACATGCGAGCAATTTGTGAGCAACGCAGTTGGTGCGGTCCATTTGTGTTTCAGAAGGTGGGGTGATGTAGATCGCTGCGTGCAGTCCATTTGTGTTCGGAGGGGTGGAAGGGCAACAGGAGAGAGGCGCGCAGAGATGGCTGGAAAATGAGAGCGCAGCGGCTGTTGGAGCAGCGGCCCATTGTGCAGTGGCTCGAACTTCTCGTTTTCTTTTTTTTTTCTTTTCAAGGATTTCGCATTTCACTACCTTTTGGCTTCGACACCCAGCAGGCAGACTTCATCGTTATAACTGATAATGCGGCATGGGGGCAATGTAGTAAGTGGGTTATTTCACCATGGAAAATATACAAAAGTTGGCGGTGCAGCAGCTTATCATTGTTATAAACGATATATTGTTAAAAAAGGTATCGTTATAAGTGGGTTCGACTGTAAATGCGTGAGGCAGTGAGGATGGCACGACAAACTGGTGGGATTCCCAAAGCTCTGCACCTCAACATTCAAGGTTGCTACATGTGCACATACAGCAGTGAAGGCGATAGACATTGCACTGCCAGCAAAAAAAAAGAGAAGTGTGCATGCACCCAAGTTTTGCATGTCAGTCTGCTTTACTGTCACTGCATGGCTGGCTGTCTTCTTAGGACTTGGTCCTTGTATCATCAGGTCCTTTGTCCACACTCATGTGCACAGTCTCATTTTGCAGAGCAAAGCCTCGTCTATACTGCAATTTGCCAAATCCGTGAAGTGCAGCAAAAGCTATGGATCACATCAGCCAGCAAGAAGAGTATGAGAAGGGTTCCTTCATTGTCCACCTCCGATCGTAGTCTCCGTGACATTGTCTCAACATAAGCGTCATGTAAGGATTAGTAGTAGATGGTGGGCAAGCCCTCCTTCCTTCTCTGGAAGACAGTTGTCTGTTCTTACTGTCGGCTGACATGAGCCTGCAGTGCACTATACGGAGTTAATAAGACGGAGTGTAAATTTGTGTATGATACATGTCATCGAGCAATGTGCAAAAAAAAGGTATGGAATGGAGACTAAAGGCCAAACTACATGTACACTAAGCGTACAATGACACGCGCCAGCACGTGCCCACTTGGCTCAGTGATATAGACGTTTTGACATTGTCTTGTACTTTGTTACTGACACTTCAAAATGCTGAACTATTGATAAACATAATTTATCTTTAGAGCCGTTAGATCAGCGCAAGAAGTAAACAAAAAGCACATTCTCGCACGATATAAATTGCCTTGCCGAGTGTACCATGCCATAGCTACGTAGCCAGGCAGTGAAAACACGAGGCAGGCAGAGCCCAATATCTGTGTGGAGCAGATATGTGTTTGCTCCGTGCTTCCACACATACTATTAGTCCTGCACCAGCTGCACATGTGTATGCGAGCTGGAAAGCAAATGTGTTGTCTGGCCTTAAGGCTTTTAACTTGCATGAGCTCAGGCAGTTCATATTTACTATAGCCTTTACGGATCGACTATTATGCTATCTAGGCTTACATATTTATGGAAGCAGTTCGTTTGTGCTGTAAACAATCTTGTGGAACTTGTTTGCTAGGTAGGGTCTCTTCACATAACTAAAAGTAATCTTTGCCACTTGTGTCATGTATAGCTACTACTTTGTTTTCGCTCCAAGTTCACAGCCAGAGAGCATTTCTTTGTCGAAATCATTCACCCCCTCCCCCACTCTAGTGTGACTCTAGTGATTCAAGTGCGACTCAGTTTTAAACTCAATCATTCCTTTCAATCATTGGCCATTCGCCGTCAAGTGTCTCTCTTATGCCTGTATCACAAGTACGTCTTCAGCAATAAAAATAACCTCGTTACACCTTGAACGCCCCCTTTTCATGTCATGCAGGATACATAATCACGTCAGATTCACGCACATCTTTGGCAGCACAAATGCTTGTAACACATCTGCACTTCCACAAGCCATGCGCATGTGGAATGATCTTCCCAATGATTTCGGCTCTGATGACCTGAATACATTTCGTCACAAGCTTGAAGTAAATTTTTTGCAGTAGCACTGTAACATCCATTAGTCATTTAAGTTCCTAATTTGTTTATCTTATGATGTGTTGCATTTTCTTCATTTGGACTCAAAAGCTTTTACTGCTTATTCTGTATTTTGTTGTGCTTTCTTTTCTTCCTTTATTTTTTGTCCACTTACGTTGAACTTTGTTTTGTATTTTGCAATTAACTTCGTTACGTTGGATTTTGATGTTCACTTTCTTCATAACCCTGTTGCTTACTAGTCTGCTGATGCTTTCATTGTAATAACTAAGCCCCCCTTACTCAATGCTCTTTGGGCCTGTAACATATCTTTAAATGAACATAAAATAAAGTAACAGGTACATTTGCCTGCCCAGTTCACCCAGAAAAAAATTTAAACACATTTGATCATTTGAAAAGTCAGCTGGATTGCAGAGATGACTGGTTTTGCCAACTAAATGACCAGGCAAATCCTGCAAGCAAGAATGCCATGCATTTTGCTGAAAAACGTGCACCAAAAGAGGCAATCTTGAGAAATGCAAGTGAAAGAGCAGCGGTAACCATTACACTCAGGAAGTGTTTGAAATTAAATGTTCTCAGGTCCCAATACTGTTTCACTCTATGTAGTTTACTTAGGTTTTTACTAAGGCTTTTACCACATTTAGAAACATCTTTTATCTAGGGTCTTTCCAGTTTTTGCGAAATTTTGTGCATATATGCCATAAGGAATGAGTATTGTTCCCAGTACGAGTTGGTTAATGATACTGTATGCTTTCCAAGTGCTTCATGTAATGGTGGTGCTTAGTCCTCTAGTTTTGTGTGTGCCTTGTGTGTGCACTTTGTAATGAGCCAGCTATGCTGCGAAAGAGTTCCTAGTGCTCCATCTGAACAATGCTTGAATGTACACAAAAGATGAAATACAGAATGCAATTTCAACTCCGCGAGGGCAACATATTGCTTCCAGTCCACTTGGCATGTGAGAGTGCCAAGACATATAATCGAGTAAAGGTCACTGACAAGCTAATACTAGCAAGAGGTTTCTTACGGCCATCTAACAACAAGCCTCAATTTGCCCAAAAAGTTAACACCAACGACACTTACAAGTTGTTGAAGCACAAAGCAGATGATATGCAGGCACCTTGGAAAGCCTTGAATGCCACATGGTAGCAATAAAAGCCCAAAGACAAGAGTTTGGAGACACAAGACACCGCAGAGTGTCCATGTTATGGTTTTATTTTAAACTTCCTTTTTTTTTCTTCCAACACTTCTTTACAATACCAACAAGTACACAAGCAGTAGTTCCTAGGCCAAACCATGACCCTAGCACGCGCACCATTTAGTTGCCTTAAGGTCATTGCAGCAGCACTGCGTGCTTCAACCCCACTGAAGGAAAGAAACTGCTGCTCAAAGCCGGAGTCAAGCAGACAAAAATAGATCCCCCGTCACACTGGTAGGGCACTTTCACCAGAAGACACTTTCCACCTCCGACAAGAGCAGCATTTCCTCCCTTCCCAACAGTGAGGGACCTCTGCGCGATTTGACAGAAGTTCTATACACTTAAAACGCAACGCAAGAATTCTGAAAAAGAAAACCACAAACAAATACTGTACAGTATATACAAACAAACCTAAGTGTGCGTGCAATTCCACAGTGTTGTCTTCTCTAAGTGTCATGTACACACGAGCTACCGCTCCGAACCGCTTGCGATGGTGCGCAGAGCAGGCAGCCTTGAAAGGTGATCTAAACAGCAGGGGATAGCCGATGGTCATGAATATGTTGCATGGGGGAAGAAAAATCTATTTTTGTTCAAAGGACATTGGTCGAGCACGGCGCACCACCGTCAAGTGGTCCGAAGGACAATCCTATTTTCTAGAAACAGCCTTGTGTCAGCTACTAACAGCCTCTCAAGTGGCTCTAGACAAATAGCTTTTATGTATATACTCGCTCTGTAGTAGGATGTGTCACTTTTGGCTGAGACAAGTTTGTGTGAGAGCGTGTGTGTAGAGTGCACTGCCACACCGCATATTCATTTCCTCTGAGGGAAAAAAAAAATTTTGTTACTTTGTGAGAGTTGTTCCACAGTACACTGGTTGTTGCCTAAAATATGTGGTATAAGCACTTTTTTTTTTCTCTCCTACAAGGGCAGCATTCTGTGCCAGCTACAAAACACACTCACACGGATACGGACACTTTCCCACATCCTCGTCGCTAAGAGGGACGACAGCTGGGGGAGCAACTAAGATTTGTCGCTCACGTCTACCGTTTAACATGCCTCCGCAACTCTAAAACATTCTTTTGCTTCTCTCCTTGAAACCTTCATCCATGATGGTGGGTCCGCTACCTCAGAACATTTTTGTCGACACAGGATGACATGCAGGCAGTGGTAGCGTCACCTAGGATCGGAGTAGCTCCACAGCACACTTCAAGGCCATCAGAAATGAGCAGTATGTGTTGTGACTGCAAGAAGTCAAGTAAGTGCCAGACCATTGTTCCTGCATTTTAAGGCTCCCAAAAATAAACAAGCAATTTGTTCCCACTTGTAAAAAAAAACTTCAGCTTCACAAGCCCCAAACAGATGCTCATCAAATTAATTTGAACAGCCAGACCAAGGTCACCATGCAAAGAAAACTAAATCTGGAAAACCAGGATTGCTGAGCTGCTCTACTTTACCACTGCGGGAAAGCCCAATAGCGACAACAAACGTAACAAAATCAGGGCACAAGCAGCTGTCCTTTGCACTTATTCCCGTGATTGTCCTCTCCGTAACACTCTCCGGGATAGCTGTTAAACCTCTCAATGCAGTCACCCTGGTACTTTTGGTCTCGTCTCACCAAGGGGATTGTCTCTACAAAGGTTGCACACGCACGTGTTTGTGTCTGCATGCTGCATATCACAGAAAAAACAAATGGTTTTGCTGGGAACCACACCGGTGCTCTTTTTTTTTTTTTTTTGCCTTGAAAGCTTCTTGCACTTCAAAGGCACAAGAAAAAGAAATAATGTACCAGGAATGTACTCTCCGAAAACACTCCAACAACAAACTCAACAGGTTTCCAGACAAGAGTTAAATAAAGCAAAGACTTGTTCCCTAACACAGTCCTAAGCAACCTCTGCTTTCTTCTGCCAGCAGTCGCACATTTTTCAGTGTCTGATCGACCCCTGACTACACATTGTTTCTTCTCTAGTGACTGCAACGCAATGCAACACACAGTACTCCTTAACTCATCATCAAATCACTTTGACAACACCTGGCTCCCCAACCACAAACCCAAATAAATACGAGTCCACTTGTCATTGATCCTCGACAGAATATAGAAGTGGCCATGTTTCTAATTACAAAGGCAAAGTGGCAACAAAAATAAAATAAAAGCGATACGAGATGCCAGTCTCGCAAAAGCGAAAACGGTGGGCAGCAGGGTTTGGTGGAAGCAAGATAGCAATGCTCAACCACAACATAAGAATAAGCAGGGGATGAAGGATGGTGGCAGGTTGTGTGTGTGTTGGGATAAGAGCGCACACTCCTCCTGTAATGTGTCGTGAGCTTGACGGTTTGGTCCGCATGACCCAGGGAAAAACCATCGTCAAAAATGCCAGCTGCACAGTGCAGAAAGTGAGAGGACGACAAACGGGGCTGCCTGTTCGCCTGTTCTTGTACCCTTCCTCTCAAGGTCGTCAGAAAGTGGGCAGCATGTGTGCATGTGCTCAGGTGGCATGCACCTGGTTGCTGACCCACAGTTCAGACAAAGCCCCAGGCCTCGAGTGCTTTGACCACAAAGTCTTCCTTTGTGGAGAGAATGTCATTCTCGTAGGTCTTGCAGCGACGACTCCGCCCGTGGAACAGGTCGCCGTCCAGCCACAGCCCAAACTGTCCACTGCGATTCACAGAATGATGAATGTCAATACTGATGGCAAGGCATGTGCACAAGCAGTACCTTGACTGTGAGAGACACAGTATTGGAGAGCTATGGATCAATTATGACCAGTGATGCCAGGTCATAGGTCATGCTAGTTACACAAGTACAGAAATTGTAATTTTTCATACAGATGATGCTTCAGGCATTGCAAGCATGCTGCTGATTCGCATATTAAAAATAACGTCATTACCATGAAATAATGACCTGCCTTGCTTCTTAGCCTGTACATGTCTTCCTTCAACAAGAGCTCCAGTAGTTTCCATAAGTATGGAATTTTAAGATCTTGGAGTAGTTTAATTTTATATTTTTTGGGGCAAGCTTTAAGTAATCTCAGTTAAGTGGTACATGCGAAGTCCAGAAAATGGCTACACCATCAAACATTTTGGCATTGGTAGCCGACGCTTCCCGGGTGGTTCTAGAATAGCAAGCTTTCTTTGTCACAAAGCAAAACCCAACATAAAACATGGGGTCATATATTTCCGTAGTTCACGGCCACACAAAAATAATGTTTACAGATATTTATTATCCACATCTAGCTCTGTCTAAAGTGAGAAAAGGCTCTTTTCCACTATTATTCTTTTGCACTTAAATCTAGACAGGCAATACATTTTAACGGTAAATACACAGTAGAATCTCATGTGTTATCGGGAAAAAAGCGATAAACGATGCACTAACTAGAACAACATACCACCCGAAGTCACTAAAAATGGGCTGACTCAACTGTAGTTGACATCTATGTAACGTGAGGAGTTGCACGAATCGTTGCAGCAGACACACTGATGCACACCCAGCTGGTGGGGCTCGAGCAGCCTGAGAAGCACATTGTCATTTTTTGCAGCTTCAGCAAGTTTACGTCAGCACTCCTCCAATTCAGCCTGTGTCAGCAGCTTCTTCAGGAAAGGCATTTTGGTGGGAAGTTTGACATGCTCACACAGCGAGAATGTTGTGGCAGGAAAAGTCAACGCTTGTTGAGCTTTTGGGACCCAAGTGGCACGAAAGTACTTTGCAGTTTTCCTACCACGTAGTAGTTTAAGAAGGCAATGAGAAACCGAAATGAAATCGAGCTGGTTGCTAGTGGGCGATGCAGGAATGCGATGCCAACAAAGTGAACATGACGCCCACTTCATGCCGCCTGCAGCAGGGAACCACGACACGTTCAGGTCATCGCATATTAAAGGCATGCAGTAGGCTTCCAATGGCACTTTCACCACACGCGCTGTGAAAAAGATAAATGAAGATGCTTACATCATAAAATAGTTGGCATCTATAGTTGTGAATGCAACGTGTGGCTACCCACAAGTAGATTTGCCAGTACAGAAAGAAAAAACAATGTGTGCCGGCATTTTTACATGACATGGGCAGGAAAGTACTGCGGGGAAGCTGCCATGGCACTTGCTCTTGATTGTGCATGCCTCGTGCCTCGTCTTGTTCACATTGATTCTAGCAGCCGGAAAATGTATGATATTATTACAGTTTGGCAATGTACTGAATGTTGGTGCCAAAAGACTTTTCCGGGAATGTATTAACCAATAAAAAAGAAATGTAATTGCACGGAGTTATTTTTCGTGTTTTCAATCCCGGATGTTGGCACCAGGAAATCATATGAAACAGTATCATATCTACAAAGTCCTAGTGCATTTCTGTATGGAGCTTGAATATTATGCTTTTTCCAGAAGTTTCAGGAAGCTCAAACTGCAGCTGAGTTTAGTGTATTTTGAAGGTTCAAATACAGTGGAACCCCAATTATACGACTTTCTCGGGACCGCGAAAAGGCATCGTAAAATGCGGGCGCTGTAAAATCCGAGCATAAATTATGCCTATAAAAATACTACTTATTTCGCGCAACGGATTTACGAGAAACTTCAATGTGAACTGCGAACATACTCTGCAGGGCTTGGAAACCCAAATTACCAAAAAAGTAAATGTGATAAGAATTAATGCTCAATTATGCTTTATTCAAACGAACCTTCACGGCACTCCTCTGCCCGTTGCCGCGATTCTTGCCAGCCAGCGTGAATATTAAAAAAGTCGGTAAGTTTCTTTTGGACCTCATTTGATCCTAGAACCAAGACCTTTCGCTCGAGTTGGGCAACATCCAAAAGGAGGTCCTCTGCGGTGTCGCGTGAACAGTTGAAGTTCCGGATGGTGTCTATGTGCCGTAGCACCTCGGCGAACGTTAGGCACAGGCACAGCATCTGTGGCGTCGTCGTTGTCCCCGTCCTATGTCGCAGCAGTGTCGGCACTAGGCAAAGCCTCCTCTATGAGGTCTTCCAGCGACACCTTGCCGCAGATTGCAACGTTGTTGTCAGCCTCCACGTACTCGGTGAAGGTCGTGGTGAGGTTTAAACCCTCGAAATCGTTGTCGGCGAAGCCTGCATCAGCCTCGAGCAGCACCAAGGTTGTCGCGTCCCCAGATGAGGAGGCAGTCTCTCGCTTAAAGCCACAGTGCTTGAACGAGTTAGCGATTGTGCTTCGCGATATTGCGTTCCACGAACTGGCTATTATTAAAATGCATGGCGTAAAGCACAGTGATCTTTCTTTCTAACTCGCCATGCTCCATAGCTGCCAGCCAACGCTGCACTAACCGCTTCCGGTACCCTTGCTTGACGCACTTAATGATGCCGGCATCCAGCGGCTGCAGCCGGCTTGTGCAGTAGGGCGGAAAAAAAAAACAACCTTTATGTTCCTCAGGCTGGATGTATCGGGTGGGTGGCATGGTGCGTTGTCCACGAAAAGCAATATTTTCCTCACCTTAGCACCCATTTTGTTATCCAGCTGCTGCAAAAAATTGCTGAAGAGTGAAGACGTCATCCACGCCTTTTTGTAGAAGTTGTAGCTGCACGGCAGCGTCTTCAAGTTCTTAAAGCACCGTGGCTTTGCAAACTTTTCAATAATGAGCACGGGCAGCCACTTGGAACCGTCCTCGTTAGCACAGAATAGTGCCGTCGCACGCTCTTTACAACGCTTGCCACCATAACAGCTGTCACCCTTATACGCAAGGGTTTGCTCGGGCTGCCTATGGTAAAAAATACCGCTCTTATCGGCGTTGAAAACGTCGCAGGGCTTCTATGCAGCAATGGTCTTCGGCAGCGACTCCATCCACTTGTTCACCGTCGAAACGTCCACGGAAGTGCTTTTTCCGCAGGAGCGGCTGTACTCAATCCTGTTTCGTTTTTTAAAGCGATCCAGCCACCCGTTTGATGCCTGAAAGTCGTTGATGCCCAGACGCAATGCCACATGGTCCACCTTTTCTTTTAGAATAGTGCCGTCAACGTTGATCGCAGAGCTCCGTGCTTGATGCAGCCACTTGAGAACTTTTTCTAACTTCTCATGCTGTCCTTCTTTTGTTGCTTTCCGCTTGAGCCCCAACTTGTTGGCATTCTGCAGTATCACCATTTTGTTTGCCAGGATCGTTTTAAGCGAAGATTCAGATATCTTAAGGTCCCAGGCAATGCTGACTTTCGTGGCTTTATGCCACTTTTCTGCTTCCTTGATAATATTCAGCTTATCGCCGAGCGGCAGAGCTGTCTGCTTTCGGGACATCGTGCATCGCATTGCTCCACACACCTCAATACCTCCGCTGAATGCTGGTCGCTAGTATTACGACGAAGAACACGTGCAATAAACCTAGACCTCTCCGGGCTACCTTGTCGGCGATCTGCTGCTGGGAAACTGGAAGGAGAGAAACGCTTCCCTAACGAGACGAGAGGCAACGCTGCCGAGAAGAGAGGGAGAAAGCGATTGTGGAGAAGAAAGGCGCTATTTCAGCACAGCGAGCGTCGCGGGCGGCTACTGGTGGGGAAGACAGAAACGAATGATGAGACGAGGCAGGGAAGAAAGCTGCGCCGGAGTGAACCGGTCAAGCGGTGTCAAGCGCTCCGCATGTGGAGAGACAGAGTGAGGAAAGAGACCCGCGGCACTTTTCTTTCATCCGCCGTTCTGTCTTGCGCTTCGCGAGGGTTGCCGTATAATGCGGGTCAGGCGTAAAATTGCGTCGGATAACCATGGTTTTTAATGCATTGCTTCTATGGGGACTTCGCAGGGACTGCACTAATCCATCGTAAAACCCGGGTCGTCGCAAAACCGGGGGATGTATAACCAGGGTTCCACTGTAGTGGGTTTTTTTCTCAATCTTTAGTTGGCAACATTGGTTATGACCACCTGGGGTTCTTTAATAATTGCCTAAATCTAAACAGATGAGTTTTTGGAATTCACTCTCATAAATACGTGTCCACTGTGACTAGGAACCTGATAGACAACCCTGTGCTTGGCAGCAGAATATCATAGCCACTGACCCATCACAGCAAGTGGATGTCAGCAATACATTGACAATCAAATGCCACTCATTGGTTGCTCATCATGCAATATGAAAAATATTGAGACTAGTGGTTTTACCTAAATCGTACTTGGTAAATCTCCCAGCCACAGCTTTTCTCCAAATTATCCATGACGACAAGATTCACAATAACTTGTTTCTCGCCTAATCTGGCTGGTACTGATAAAGGTGCACCTAACTCTGCAAGTGCTAAATACTGAAAATATATCATGCCAAGCCTGATCCGACAGTCAAAGTTACTGTCATCCAGGAGCATCTTTTACGTCACCCTCTTTTTATGCCAGAACAAAAATTTCAATGTTACTTAATGAACAAACGACATGCTTCCTAGTCAGCAACACTGGAGCTTTGTGTAAAGTCGTTACGGGGCCAAGTGAAAGCTGCAGATTTATTACGACAGATTAAGCTGAGTATAGTGCTGAAAACATCGATCTCAGGCCATGTTTAGGCTCACACTTCAAGCCTGCATATTAAGAAGTGCTGCTTCAAGTTCAGCCATACAAAGTTCCTTAACATGCTAGAAATATCACACAGGTGTGCCTTTGCATCCTGTGCTCACTTAGGTGCAGCTTCCTAGGCTGGAAATTGAACCTGCAACCCTATGGTCAGCAGCAAAATGTACTGTTAGGGACTTAGCCAAGACAGAAAGTAGAGCTGTACTCACTCTCCAGCACCGAAAGCCAGGGAATCGGCATTACCCTTGATGAAGTACCCATTTTCGCCCGTCCATTTGTACAACTGCACAAATTGGAAAGCAAAAGAGAGATATCTGTCAACCTAAGATATATTCGAGGACAGCGCATACAACTTCTTAACCAAAAACTGAAGACTTTGTCAGAAGTGCACACATTGACTGGTAAAAACCTCTATCTGACACACTAAGCTCTGAATGCTGTGTGGGTGCAGTTATTGATACTAGTACCCATGCCACCTTCCCGACTGATGCTGTGCACAGCTGTCGAACAATACACTTTCGCTATTGGCTCTGGCCAACAGCTGTGCGGCAATGTCATGTCAAGCTCCTAAACACTTCTTGAGTGACTCATGCCTATGTCACATTGTGCTAGCACTGTTTATCACTCCGTTCTACGACACGCAGCTGCGTGCCAATGACGCATTGTCACTTTGCCATGAGTGAGCAGGGCGTGTAACTGGCAAAATAAACAAGCTATCCACAGTGCTGTACAAGGCAGGTTCTCAATAAAGCTGCCATTTAACTTTACTGTGAACAAATACTTTAGAAAAATTACCTCCCTGCTTGCA
This sequence comes from Dermacentor andersoni, assembly GCF_023375885.2. Classification (NCBI taxonomy): domain Eukaryota; kingdom Metazoa; phylum Arthropoda; class Arachnida; order Ixodida; family Ixodidae; genus Dermacentor; species Dermacentor andersoni. Next base: position 95,401,529 of record NC_092817.1, on the reverse strand, counting down.
CAAATAATGCTTTTTCACAAAAAAATACAGCCAACTGAAAATACCCCTAGTGGAAGACTTGCCTTGAACTCTGGGTGGAAGGTAAAAAGGAATGATTCTCCTGTGCCATAGAAGTGGTCACTCATTCTCAGAGAACATGATGTCAGAACACCAAAAACCTGCACCATAAAACAAAACAAAAGAAAATACAACTTCCTTCATAACACGCACTCGTCGTTGTTTCAGACAAAAGGGGGTACAATGTGAAAAAGCCAACTCACAGCGCCTTCAGTGTCCAACACTGCAAGCAGAATGGGTGATTCAATCTTGAGCATCTCACGGTAAAGAGTCTTGAGGCTAAAGCCATGCTTTAACGTGCTGTATACAAGTGCCCACGAGTAACTCTCTGCACGTGCTGGAAGGTGCTTGCACAGCTGTTGCAAGAAAAGAAAACAACACATGCAGACTTAGATACGCACATTAGATAGCAGCACTCTTGCACAATCATGACTGTGAACATACTGTGTAAAACATACTTAACATATTGTATCAAAGTTCTGAGAGATGCCTCATCCCCAAAAGACAACCCACCCCTGACTAAGCTCCCGACTTAAAAAATTGAATGTTACCCCTTGAAACTTGCACAGCATATGGATCTAAGCTAGCCAGCTGCATATGTTCCTAGAAGTAGTTAATACAGCTCTGTTCCCAGTGGCTGTGGTCCCCACCACACCAGACCTTTTACGTAAGCTTTGGCTTCCTGGAATGGTATTTTCAAGCGAAACTTGTATTGCTTGACTCGCGCCATTGGTGTGGCTGTCGTCGTGTACAAAAATTAAAATTATGTGTCAGGCTGCGGATTTGAACCACCGACCTCCGGGTTGCGAGACTGATTCAGCCACTGTCTGTTCATCATACGCTCCATTTAAAGCAGGGTTTTATATGCATGAAGAAGTAGACGCAGTGCAGGGCACAAGCCAATCATAGGCACCCCATCCTTCCGAGGCAGGAAAGAGCGTGATCGTGCGTTCGCTCGCTTTGCACCTGCCATTTGCTGCCAGTTCAGGCCCAGCAATCAGATGGGGAGGCCGCATTTGATTTGTTCTGCTGAAAAGCAGGCTGCACTGAAGGAACGGAAGCAGGAGCAGGCTGTGCGTTGTGCGTTCGGCTGAAGAACAGGCGGTGTTTGGTGAACGCCACCGGGAACTCGCTCGAGAAAGGGCTCGTCGTCGATGTACCAACCTCGCCATGAGGGAGTGCAAAGCCGAGGCGTTCCGACAACAAAGAGCCGCGCATCCCGAGCTTCGCTTGCACCCCTCTTCACAGTATCGGAAGGGCGGTCATTTTTGTTATGGCTGCATACTAAGAAACACTACAGTTACTTCATCGACTTGGGTATCTATCTGTAAGAAGGTCAATTCATGCAATAGCTGTCTATTTTCCCAGTGACCTAATCGAACAGGTTTTCACGTAAAATATACCACTTGTCTTTTTTACGCCAAATTTCATAGGCTGCACACGGTAATGCATGCGCAACATGGACACTAAGAACTGTCCCGTAACTTAAGTGAGGTCCTCTACAAACCTCCCGACGATGCTCCTCAGTGAAGATTTCTGTGGAATCAAGCAACTCTGGCAAAGGAAGGTCAGTCAGGTCTAGTGGAGACTCTCTACGCGTTTCACTCATCGACACCACCTGTATGGAAAGCGGAGGGAAAAAAGAGGGAGCGGTGAGATTGTTTCAAACACTAAGATTTCAGAAATTCCGCTTGGATTTGTCAGTACACTAATTAGGTTTCAAGGTGCACAGTGCTTATGTTGTTAGTCAGAAGACAGTGCACTCTAGTACATGGCCTATGTTTGCTCACAACAGATGAATGTGCACAGGTGCATACAAGAAACAAATTTCAGTTGGATCTTATGTACATTAAGAAGAACCGAAAGCAGAAGGGATTACTTTCTGCACTCTTGAGTTACTGACATTACCACAAACTACAGACTCCTTTTTTCCCCCCTCCCTGGAATGATACATGTACCACTGATAATCACAGAAAGCAATCTTCAACTCTTGAACATAACTATTAGGATCTACTGGTGGAAAGCCCGAACTTTAAAACTATAATGTCATGCTCAGGTCATCATGAATTTAGTGGTGGTTTCATGTATTGGGTCTTTAACTACCCAGTAGGTGGCAACAAAAGTTCGCATGTTGAATAGAAGGTTGTTCGCAAGTCTAGGATGCTCCAGACATTCGTAAAATTCACACCTCCACAGGTGACTAGCTGGTGCCAAAACTTCCAATGACACGTCACTGCATGACCTTCTCTTTAACACTGTTTTCTGACATATTCACATGGGAGTGTAACAGAATAATAAACATTTTCTTAGGTGTCTCTGTAAAAAATGTCCGCACTCCATTGCATATTTTTTCACCTCTAAGGCATGCATTGTCAATGCATTCTCATATCCCAAGCAAGATGCACCAGCCAATTCTGTATGGCCATGATGTTCCTGTAACCAACCTTGTGACATTTGGTTGCAATAATTTGCACTATTTTCAGCCGTTTACAAACCAGAAGCACAGTTCAAAGAAATTGTTATTTAATTAAGTGGTGCGTTCTGACACTTCCTATGTAGTAATGCTGAAACTGCCCACACCTAGTACTAAGGAGGAAATATAACCAAGATTCTTGCGTACTCCCCGCTGTGGATAAAATGTAACACAATCAGAGTAACTCCTTGTGTAACCCACCACGGCTGCTCAATGGCTATGGTGTTGGGCTGCTAAGCACAAGGTCGCGGGATTGAATCCCGGCCACCGCGGCCGCATTTCGAAGGGGGCAAAATGTGAGAACATCCATGTACTTAGATTTAGGTGCACGTTAAGCAACCCAGGTGGTCCAAATTTCCAGAGTCTCCCACTATGGCGTGCCTCATCATCAGATCATGGTTTTGGCACGTAAAACCCCACATTTTAATTATCTTTTTTATTTTTAACTCCTTGTGTAGTAAAGCTCGGCTTAGAGTAGGTGCAGGTTGTAGTCCCAACTTTTGGAGGTCCCTCCCCAGTCTTTGACTATGGGACCTCCTAGAGTTACTTTTTCTGTACAAAATTTGAATTGCATCAATAAACTGAAACTAAAACCTGAACTGAATTCCTGTGCTCTATACTTAGTAACCAATCAAACCTGACAAACTTTCTTTATATTAATCCAGGCACCTTGCAGTACTACTGCACTATGAATATACCCTCTTCAAGCAAATACTAGACTATTATTCCTTTGTATGACTACAAACACATGATGCCATGGTGAAATTTTTCCAGGCAATCTTCAGCTCAGTTGTCATCAAAAGCAAGTCTTCCGGTTAGCATGCTTCCTTGGTTTCTGAATATGCTAGCATATTAACAATGCTTCTTCATCTCTAAAGGTTTCCTGTAGTCATGCCATCCACTGAGATAGTAAAGAGTTACAGTCATGTTAATCGACAACATTTTGCAGTAACCCCACTTGTACTTCCACAGGGTGTCTACCAAGTTGACATTTCCAAATTCCATGAGTTTTCCAGGTTTTCCCTGAGTGCCTTTGCGAAATTCCCTGAGTGATGTAGAACTATGTTTTATGGCAACACGGGCTGGAACCATATCGCACGATGCTGTCACTCTTTAGTAAGCATATGAAAAAATCTTTTAAAAGAACCCACTTAATCCAATTTGAATACTAAGGAGTAGTGTTTATGTTATTCAAAAAAAGAATAGAAGGGAGGGGTTAGTAAAATGCACAGCAAATAAAATGTCTTCGAAAGAAATTGCAAATAGAGTCAGACATTCTCAAATACAAATAAAAAGGAGATGCATACAGAAGCAAATATTTTCGAATATGAGCTATTTATACCAACTGATAGCAAGCTCAGCGGTATGAGGCCCGAATTTTGTCACAATTGAGAGTCTCTCTGAACAGCTCGTAAGTCAACCTCAACTGTCCTGACATACTCTCAGCCCGCGCACGACGCCTCAGTGTTGTGTTTCATTGCTTTAAATAATTTATTTTCATTTGTATGAGGGACACCTGCATCTCGGCGTCAGCCAAGAGTGTTTTTTGAGCTCAGGCTCCTTCAAAGAAGCACTCGCATACTTCATTCCCCGTTCATTCCTCAATGCGTCAGTCCTCTCTGTTCTCGTTCTCCTTTTGTCGCGAGTTCGCACTACGGACCATTTGAAGCATACTCTTAGTCAGTTTACAGTCAACGTCCAATTTTTCGGACCCCCTAGGGGCCGCGAATACTTCCGAAAAATCAGGCAGTCCGAAAAAATAAATGCATGTCTTTTACTGCTCTTAAGGGCTCAAGTCAACACAGACAGGTCTGGAAAAGCTCTGAATGCCTGTCAGTACACTTATTAGGCATAGCGGTGCTCCTACTGTGACATGAGAGGGCGGGTGCACACGCGGGTGCACACGTCTATGCTTGTTAAGCTTCACCGCAATACCTTTACTAATGCTTCACCACGTCACACAACTGTACTGAGGCGAAAGTAACTTTCAGGAACCAGCATTAAGGAATGCGCCGTGCTTTCCGAGCTTCGAAGCCAAAATTATTGCTGACAGCGGAGAAATGAAGAAACATGGCACCAAACGGCAAGAAGCTTAATAGCGAACGACGAAGCAGCTAGGCGTAGCGTTGCCGCAGTGGTGGCTACGGCTTCCAGCGGATCTGCGTGCGATAGCGCCGGTTCGAGGCGGCGAGGTAATCAAAATGGCATCGGTGGTGGCTTTGATTAACGCCGTTTCCGACCTGCGGTCACGCAGGACGTCCGGAAAATCGGACGGCAAAGAGTTCTTGGGTCCGAAATTTCAGACATTCTGATACATTGACTCTACGGGGTACGTGGTGGTGCCGCGAAGCCGTCCAAATTATCGGGAATCCGGAAAGTCGGTCGTTGACTCTACACTGGCAACTGCTCCAGCCGACGACAGGGCGTCAAAGACGATTCGTTACGATTCCTGTCTGTTACTCGAGCCAGCATTACCGCGACTTTCGACCCTTTCAATAAAATTAAAGCTAATTTTCCCTGGTAGAGGCACAAAATCCCCGAGTTTTCCCTGAGTTTTTCCAGACTACTAAAAATCCCTGAGAATTCCCGGTTTTCCCGGTTGGTAGACACCCTGTTCTACTTCCGATATAATCAGGTAACATATGTTTAGCTCAGCCCTGATTTGTCTGCTCTAACAAATTTTAACTATAATCGGCTTGTGAAGTTGCAAGTATAAGTGCAAGAAGATGTTGGCGACCATATGCAATAATGCTTTAAAAAAAAAACAAGCATGACAAATGACAGTGTATGGAGAATAAAGGCACGTTGAGCACAAGTACTCCATGCAGTGAAGGAACAAACCTTGACATGTGAAAGAACCGTGCAAAGGATGGAACAAAGTTGAGGTTGGACAAAATGGGCCACGCAAGTTTAAGGGTAGATAAATCGTGTTACATCTGTCTACTCTCGACCTTTGGTTTATCACTTCACATTTCAGTATTGCTTCGAATGACCCACTTCAACATACTTCTGTGATGCAACTGCAAAACGTGCAGAAAGACACTTGCCTCCCAATCACCAGGAGAGACTGCAGCAGCCTCGGGCTGTGCTGTGCCACTGTCAAAAAGCTTGAAGAAGCGCAGAGCACCACTGTGGCCCTTCTTGGAGCCATGGTGGCCCTTGCTGCTGCCACTTATGTCAGGAGTGTCGCGTCCTTCTTCAGTACCGCTGATCGTCCCCATGACGTGGCTGCTGGCAGTGAGCAACTCGGCCTCATCCTCGTCGGCAGGCTCCGGCAACGGCTCAAATCCACGGCTGGCCATGTCAACCCGATGCACATCGCCATACACTGAAGGCGCCCACTTTTCCAAGAAGTAATACAGCTCATCTGCTCTGTAAGAGACACAGCACAGCAAAGAAACACGTGAGAAGAACACAGCACCTCTGCTAGCCATCTCACTTCAGCTCCATGCCAGCAAGTTACCGTCACACAGTTCCTATGCAGTAAAGGCATTCTTGAACACAGGAGACACAGAGAAGACGAGCCCAACTGAGATTTGCGGACAAAAAGAGCTAATGCATACGGTGACATTCCATTTCTATGTTGTCCTACACTTCTTTGAATAATAATATTTTATGGAAAGCTTTAGAGAGCTCCTTCAAAACTATTTTGCATGTCAAAAATATCTATGCCAGCGGAGCATATTCCAAATGCATAATTATCCCCACCCATCATGGTGGCGTAGCTGCTTTGCTGCTGCACTGCTAAAAGGACACTAAAGGCAAATACCAAGTCGACATGGAATGTTAAAACACCATTCCAGACACCTCGCAGTGCTTGCTTTGTGCCAAGAAAAGACTTTGTTCACAAGAAAACAGCATCTGAAGGGTCCACAAACCTTTCATCATCATCATCATAATCATTCTGGTTACGCCCACTGCAGGGCAAAGGCCTCTCCCATACTTCTCCAACTACCCCGGGTCATGTACTAATTGTGGCCATGTTGTCCCTGCAAACTTCTTACTGTCATCCGCCCACCTAACTTGCTGCCGCCCCCTGCTACGCTTCCCTTCCCTTGGAATCCAGTCCGTAACCCTTAATGACCATCGGTTATCTTCCCTCCTCATTACATGTCCTGCCCATGTCCATTTCTTTTTCTTGATTTCAACTAAGATGTCATTAACCCGCGTTTGTTCCCTCACCCAATCTACTCTTCTTATCCCTTAACGTTACACCCATCATTCTTCTTACCACAGCTAGTTGTGTGGTCCTCAATTTAAGCAGAACCCTTTTTGTAAGCCTCCAGGTTTCTGCCCAATATGCGAGTGCTGGTAAGACACAGCTGTTATATACTTTTCTCTTGAGGGATAGTGGCAACTTGCTGCTCATGATTTGAAAATGCCTGCCAAATACACCCCAGCCCAATCTTATTCTGATTATTTAAGTCTCATGATTCGGATCCGTGGTCACTACCTGCCCTAAGTAGATGTATTACCTTACCACTTCCAGTGCCTCGCTACCTATCGTAAACTGCTGTTCTCTTCCAAGACTGTTAAACATTACTTTAGTTTTCTGCAGATTAATTTTTTAGACCCACTCTTCTGCTTTGCCTCTCCATGTCAGTGAGCATGCATTGCAATTAGTCTCCCGACTTACTAAGCAAGGCAATATCATCAGCGAATCGCAAGTTACTAAGGTATTCTCCATCAACTTTTATCCCCAATTCTTCCCACTCCAGGTCTCTGAATACCTCCAGTAAACATGCTGTGAATAGCATTGGAGAGATCGTATCTCCCTGCCTGACGCCTTTCTTTATTGGGAATTTGTTGCTTTCTTTATGGAGGACTACAGTGGCTGTGGAGCAGCTATAGATATCTTTCAGTATTTTTACATATGGCTCATCTACACCCTGATTCCGTAATGCCTCCATGACTGCTGAGGTTTCGACTGAATCAAACGCTTTTTCGTACTCAATGAAAGCTATATATAAGGGTTGGTTATATTCTGCACATTTATCTATCACCTGATTGATAGTGTGAATATGGTCTATTGTTGAGTAGCCTTTACGGAATCCTGCCTGGTCCTTTGGTTGACAGAAGTCTAAGGTGTTCTTGATTCTATTTGCGATTACCTTAGTAAATACTTTGTAGACAATGGACAGTAAGCTGATCGGTCTATAATTTTTCAAGTCTTTGTCGTCCCCTTTCTTATGGATTAGGATTATGTTAGCGTTCTTCAAAGATTCCAGTACGCTAGAAGCCATGAGGCATTGCGTACACTGGGTGGCCAGCTTTTTTAGAACAATCTGCCCACCATCCTTCAACAAATCTGCTGCTACCTGATCCTCCCCAGCTGCCTTCCCCCTTTGCATAGCTCCCAAGGCGTTCTTTACTTCTTCCGGCGTTACTTGTGGAATTTCAAATTCCTCTAGACTATTCTCTCTCGCGTTATCATCGTGGGTGCTACTGGTACTGTATAAATCTCTATAGAACTCCTCAGCCACTTGAACTATCTCATCCATATTAGTAATAGTATTGCCGGCTTTGTCTCTTAACGCATACATCTGATTCTTGCCTATTCCTAGTTTCTTCCTCACTGCTTTTAGGCTTCCTCCGTTCCTGAGAGCTTGTTCAATTCTATCCATATTATAGTTCCTTATGTCAGCTGTCTTACGCTTGTTGATTAACTTAGAAAGTTCTGCCAGTTCTTTCTAGCTGTAGGGTTAGAGGCTTTCATACATTGGCATTTCTTGATCAGATCTTTCGTCTCGTGCGATAGCTTACTGGTATCCTGTATAACGGAGTTACCACCGACTTCTATTGCACACTCCTTAATGATGGCCATAAGATTGTCGTTCATTGCTTCAACACTAAGGTCCCCTGCCTGAGTTAAAGCCGAATACCTGTTCTGTAGCTTGATCCGGAATCCCTCTAGTTTCCCTCTTACCGCTAACTCATTGATTGGCTTCTTATGTACCAGTTTCTTCCATTCCCTCCTCAAGTCTAGGCTAATCCGAGTTCTTACCATCCTATGGTCACTGCAGTGCACCTTGCCAATCACGTCCACATCTTGTATGATGCCAGGGTTAGCACAGAGTATGAAGTCTATTTCATTTCTAGTCTCGCCATTCGGGCTCCTCCACGTCCACTTTCATCTAACCCGCTTGCGGATGAAGGTATTCATTATCCGCATATTATTCCGTTCTGCAAACTCTACTAATAACTCTCCCCTGCTATTCCTAGAGCCTATGCCATATTCCCCCACTGACTTGTCTCCAGCCTGCTTCTTGCCTACCCTGGCATTGAAGTCGCCCATCAGTATAGTGTATATTGTTTTGACTTTACCCATCGCCGATTCCACGTCTTCATAAAAGCTTTCGACTTCCTGGTTATCATGACTGGATGTATGGGCGTAGACCTGTACGACCTTCAATTTGTACCTCTTATTATTAAGTTTCACAACAAGACCTGCCACCCTCTTGTTAATGCTATAGAATTCCTGTATGTTACCAGCTATATCTTTATTAATCAGGAATCCGACTCCTAGTTCTCGTCTCTCCGCTAAGCCCCGGTAGCACAGGACGTGCCCGCTTTTTAGCACTGTATATGCTTCTTTTGTCCTCCTAACCTCACTGAGCCCTATTGTATCCTATTTTGCTACCCTCTAATTCCTTCAATAACACTGCTAGACTTGCCTCACTAGATAACGTTCCAACTTTAAACATTGCCAGGTTCAGATTCCAATGGCGGCCTGTCCGGAGCCAGGGATTCTTAGCACCCTCTGCTGCGTCACAGGTCTGACCGCCGCCGTGGTCAGTTGCTTCGTGGCTGCTGGGGACTGAGGGCTGGGGTTTGATTGTTGTATTCATATACAGTTAAACCTGGATGTAACGAACCTATATGTAACGAATTCCTGGATTTAACGAAGTTTTTGAATTCCCCAACGCTGCCCCCATTGAAGCCCATGTATTTTCGACCTTGATGTAACGAACGCGTTGCGGCGGTTAGCCTTGATGTAACGAACTCCCAAAGCTGATCAGTCATTACTTTTAGCACTTTTAAGGAAAATTCGGCCGAAGAAATGCTCTAGATTATTGAATATTAATGCTGTAAGGAGCCAGCAGCTACGCGAACGCCAGGGATTGCCGCGACCGAGCAAAGTTAGCGATGATGATGATGATGGCGGCAACTAGCGCCGCTCCGTGCCTAACGTAGCAGTCTTTTCAGGCTTTGCTTGTCTAGCGTGGCACCAGGTGGCATTGGTATCGGCAGCTGATTTCTCTTGCAGAATTATTTTGTTTCGTATGGATTTGAGGACAAGCATTCTTATTTTGTGATTTTCATTTGTTTCAACGGCTTAGACACACTTATGTGTAAGAATTCACTTGAAAAGCAACGCTGATAGCCGGTTCTTTCATTGCCAAGGCGCCGGAAGGGAGAGGGGGAGGGACGATGACGAACGATATTCGTCACTTCTTTTTCTTTCTCTATGGATGCGTTGCATTCGCCATCTTGAGTGTTGTCCTGCGTTCTGCACCTGTGCGTGTGTCAACTGTGCTCTGGTACTGGTTTGTCCGACTTGTTTTGGAGGTGCTAGGCCTGCCTGTCGGCGTGTAGTCGTGCGTCTCCGCTTCTAACTGCGTCGTCGGTTGGTCGTGATGAGTTCTACTGCCAGAAAACGAAAAGTTCTGTCTTTTGAAGACAAATGCAGTCTCCGCGGGCGAGAAGAAGAAGGACGTTGCCACCCGTTTCAGCATTCCAGCGAGCACACTATCAACGATTTTGAGTGCGGAACACAGCATCAGAAACGCAGTGGAGTCGGGAACAAGCTCGAAGAAAAAAAGACTGAAGCTGTCCACATACACTGATGTGGACAAGGCAGTGTTCACGTGGTTTTTGGACACGCGAGCCAGAAATGTACCCATAAGTGGCGCGAAGGCAAAGGATTTTGCGTGTATCTTGGGTCATGACGATTTCAAGGCAAGCAACGGGTGGCTGCAGGGATTTAAGAGCCGGCACGGTGTCGTCGGAAGAGTAATCAGCGGCGAATCTGCCTCCGCAGACAGCAATGCTGCTGCTTTGTGGGTGGCTGACAAGCTGCCTGGAATCCTGAGTCGCTTCGAGGCGGCTGATGTCTACAATGCCGACGAGACAGCTCTATTTTATCAAATGCTTCCGGGCCGCACGCTAGCGTTAAAAGGCGATGACTGCCGCGGTGGAAAGCAGAGCAAGCTCCGCATAACGATTCTGCTGTGTGCCAACCTCGACGGCACAGACAAGCGAGTCCCGCTAGTTGTCGGCAAAAGTGCCCGTCCCAGGTGTTTTAAGGGAACGAAGCGTATGCCCGTGAAGTATGTGGCGAATTCCAAAGCGTGGATGACTCGGCCAATATTTTCTGAGTGGTTAAAGGAATTTAACCAGGACGTCAAGCGGCAAGGCCGTCAAGTTTGCCTACTGCTGGACAATTGCTCGGCGCACCACGTCGAGGGCCTGCAGCTGTCGAACATCGAACTGCATTACTTCCCGGCCAACTGCACGTCCCTAATACAACCCCTGGACAAAGGGGTCATTAACAGTTTTAAATGCTGTTACCGGCGCCGACTAATCCTGAAAATACTTCTCGACATCCGTCTGGAACGGGAGATGAAGATCGACATTTATCAAGCAGTCGAGATGCTTGCTGCCTCCTGGCAAGAGGTCAGGGCAGATGTTATCGCGAATTGCTTTTTAAAGGCCGGAATAGCCAAAAACGCACGGGCTGGTGCCGACGAGGAGGAGGCAGACCTTTCTACTCCGTCCAATGTGGCCGAAGCGTGGAACGAGCTATGTACTAACGGTGGTGTACCCGACGACGTTGAACTGACATACTTTTTGTTTGCCGACAACGCCGCCGTGACTACAGAAGAAATGTCTGATGCAGCAGTAGCTGAAAGCGTGCAAAATCCGGATGGCGGTGATGATGGTGCTTGTGAGGCAGATCCGTGTGACGTGCCTACTGCAAAGGAGGTGATGAACGCAATGGACGTTATGCGCCGTTTCGTCGGCTCGCTCGACGATGAAGGAGCTCTACACGATTTAGCCTCTTTGGAGCGGCGTGTTGTGCCTACACTCGTGCCGAAGAAGCAAGCGGAAATTACGCAGTTTTTTAGTGTAAAATAAATGATTGAAGGGTGAGTTCACCTTCACGGATATATTGAGCTATTTGGTTTCGTTTCTGCATCATTCGTACGAGCCTTCACGCGAAACCTGCATGTAACGAAAACCTGCATGTAACGAAAAATTGCGAGCTTTTGTCAACTTCGTTATATCCAGGTTTAACTGTAGGAGGTTCCGATCACCTTCCACAAACCTTTCCAAATTTTCATTTCCCGCAGCTCATCGCTTGAATTCCTATCTCCCGCAGTCCCCACAAACCTTTAGTGCAATTCAAATCGCCCGCTTTCAAGCGGGGAGTGGTGTCGTTGCATACACCATCACTGCCTTTTACTGCCGCCATTGAGCAAAACGATGCCCCACAGATGACTGTGCGATTTTCTGCACAAAATGCAAATGTGCGGCCAAGGAGGCACCGAGCCAAGTGAGAGTGTTGAATTCACTGCTGCAGTTGTTCTTGGTGAAGTAGTGCGGACCGTTCGGCAATCTCGCAACATAACAGGGATGTAGCATTCTTGCTATTTGTGGTTTGTGCAAGTTTCACGGCCCAGCAATATCACCACAGCACTATGCAATAACGAAACTACTGAAATCTAAAAGCATGGGCGGCGTAGAGTGGAAAAAACGATACCTTCTGATTGACCGCGTCGTTGTCAAGGTTAACGCCAAGGGGTTTCTTTTTTTAAAAATCAAATAGGGCTGGACAAGCAGCATTTTCTTTCATCTTATAATGCAATAAAGCGATCTTTTTATTATGAGTGGTTGAGTACTAGTGACAAAATTATGAGTGCCTTTGTCCTCAGGCTAGTACTTGAATGCCTCGGGTCTCTAATCTTGTCCTGCATTTATCTCAATTTCTCGATTACCGAAGCTCTGTTCACGTTAATACTGATGCCTTAGACATTCTCGACCATTAATCTATCGCATTAGCTTGACTTAAGAGGAAGCTTTATCTCGGACCCAACTCCTCCGCCGCCTATTCAAATACACGTAAAACGCAAGAACATTTTTCTGAGATAGCCTCTGGACCGATATTAATGAAATTTGTTGCACTTGAAAGAGAAAGTTAAATTCTAGTGACTGTTGGAAGCGGAATTTCGATTTAGAGCCTGAATTTTGTTAGAATGACTTCAAAAATTCGAAAGGTTGGAAGAATAGAAGCACAAAGTTTACAATTCAATAACTCTACATCAAGAAAAGATATTGCGGTTCTGTAAACAGCACCCATTAGATCATTCAAAGTGGACAAGTTCAGTATGTCATATTATATCTTGCGTGAATTCGTTACGTTGTGTACAAGGGTTCTGCAAAAGCTGCATTTCCATATTACTGAATTTTTAGGATTTATGTATAACATATCAATTTTGTCCGCTTTAGATGTACTATTAGATGCAATTTACAGAACATTATTATCATTTTTTGTTGCCGAGTTACAGTGTTGTAAACTTGATAGTATCGTTTTTTGAAGATTTCAGATTTTCGCCTATCTTTAATAAAAATAACGAGGACCTAAATAAAAAATTCAAAACCAACAGTCACTACATCTTAAGTTTGTCTTTTAAATGCAACAAACCTCGTCAAATTCGATGCAGTGGTTGCCGAGAAAAATGAATTCTCCTTTTACATGTATTGAGATAGGAGCACCCGAGCTAAAGCTTCCTCTTAATATTTGCCTTTAGTGCCCCTTTAAGAGGTTGCAGGATCGAATCCCGGCTGCAGTAGCCACATTTTGATGGGGATGAAATGCAAGAATGCCCGAGTATCGTGCAGTGGGTGCATGTTAAAAACCCCAGGTGGTAAAAATTATTTCAGAGCCCCCCCCCACTAAAGCGTACTGCATAATCATATTGTGGTTTTGGCACGTAATAACCCAGAATTAAATTATGCATGCCAAGATGGTGCATCAAAAGCAATATTATTGAAAAAAATAATTATATTTGATGATATTTAAAAAAATGGCCCACATCTTGAAACACTTCTGACTGGATCTGGGCTGCAAGATTGAATTATATATGTAAAGTGTTTTAGTAAAACGAGTTGGAAAGCAGATGGCTGATACTTGATCTCAGTGTGAATATGCCACTATGTAGTGGGTTCACTTCTTTCATTGCATTTTGCAATGTTTCAAATTGGGCACATTTTTCAAGTAGCTGGACAGATGTTTTATCTGACGTTCCTGTGTAGAGAGTTCTTGCATGGAGTCCACACTTTGTAAACTTGATGAAACTTGCAAAAAACTAGGCATTATTCTAACTGATACATTGCATCAGACTACAGCCATTTTCTGCAGGACTGCTTCCATGTCCAAAACATGCAGGCCAAGAACTGTGAATAAAGCGAGGCCTCACAAACCTGTTCCGTGGCACGCCAAACCAGTACTGGGGCCGAATGCGCCGCTTGGAGGAGGTGGTGACAGAGCACTGGACTTTCTTGTGCAGGGGTCGTCCCATGCGTAGACACAAGTAGAGCAGTGTGGCCTCCGATGACTGTGCTAGCCGTGGAACCAGCTCTACAGTGGCCCACATCGTGGAGGAAGGAGAGAAAAAAGCACTCATCAGCTTCTTGTTTATAAAGAGGAAGAAACATTAAGCCAGCAGAAGCGCTAAATAAATAAAATGAAACAACTCCACGCAACACTTTCACAAACTACAATGATGTTACATAACTATCTGCAATAGTGCAATGAAACTACTTACCATTTTATTCTAAGCTGTACCACTCTTAACACCCTTCAATGTTCTGTTATAAACAGCACTCCGTCCTGTCTGGTTCTTGTCCGTTGTCTTGAATTGCACTTAGGCTTGTCCGTGCATTCTTTCTTTTTTTGCTCATGTAAATAATACACTCGTAATGTAAATGTCTGTTATACTAGTATTTCAGTCATGATATTATTTTTCCTAAAATGTTCAGCGAGAGTCTCATGGTAATGTGCAACTTTGGGACTTTCATATGTGTGCATCTATTTTACAATGCAAGAAAGATCACCTGAACAGTTCTCATGTATCAACTTATGAACAACAGCTACATATTTGAAAACGGTCCTGCTATTCAATCTTACATTGGAGACAAACGACTGCCACAATGTCTAACTCATAAAGTTGAACATGCCACCATAGTTAGAGAGGTCACAATTACCCATCTCATTCAGGCATATTGTTGAGTTATCTTGTGTTTTTATCCACTTGCAGCATACTGTGAAAATTTGCAGGCAAGCATGCACAGAGTGACTGCAGCATAACAGCCATAATTGAGGACCCATCTACTTTCACTGCTTCATCTAAACAGTAGATCAAAGTCAATGCCACTGACATTGTCAACATTGTTTTAGATTTACTGAGGGACGAATACATGATCTCTTCTGTCTGGAGACCTCGTGTTTGCCTTTAGCAGGGGATTTAAATCTCTTGCCATCATTGATTGCAGTTCCTTCTTCCCTTGTCAACTAGTTGCAGTTGTACCCCACAGTTTCTCACGTAAATCTATGTGAAAGTGATGGCACGAGACCCCTGCCTTGAGGACATAATTGCCTTGTAGAGAGAAGCTCCAGAGCAGCCAGACATGCAACCAGCACAGATAAATGTGCTCAGCAGAGAAAATAAATCAGCCATCACTAAGCCACAGAATTACAATCCAAAGGTAAGATGCAAGAGGGCACACTACATGTAAAAGCAAGCCCTTTGATTCTACAGAAGTTGCCCAATACTTTGTATCGGAGACAGAGCTACTGCAGTGAAAATGCACTGAGTGACTGTTGGCACTACGTGGGAACACAAAGCATTCATCATAAGTCCTTCCATAAAATTGAGGAATGTCGGCCTTGACCACATGTACCTGACTCCATTTCTTCACTCTTAAGATGATTCCTGCAGATGTGCAGCCAAACTTGCATTAAAAACAAAAGGTAGAGTGGCACTCTTTAAAGGGACTCTGAAACGATTTTGACAATTTTCTACAAATGCACTGAGTCATTGGAGCAGGTCCTTCTGATCATTAATTGACCCATCTAAGTTCTCCACGCAAAGCGTGTAATTTATTATAAGGGTTTAAATATGTACATCGCTGCCGATCGCAGCACACTGCTCGGCGGAATTTTCAGCCGCCGCCCCTACCCGTGTGACATAAATCACCCAATTGACATCATGTGGGCGAGCTATACAATTGGCTGCCCAGGGCGCGTCTTCTATAATTTTTCCACCTTTATGGTGAACAAGTGATGTTCGTAATAGTTGGAATGTTAATTAATTTGTTTCTATAAAAAGAAAGTAACAGAAAGAGAATGCACAAGAACAATTTCTCACTACACTTAAGCACTTCTGGCACACAGCAAGAGTTGTCTGCTTGTGTTACAAAGTGCTCCATTTTGACGAGAGCTCCACGGTCAGAGTCTGTCTGTCTTTTCGCGAGCACTATGATTCGACTTTGTTGCATTGTGGACTGCAAACGTAGTGACTGGCAATATGTCAAGCTGCGACATTATGTACGCAGCAGCATATGCAGACAGGTGGACTGGCTGCAGCACGTTGGACTGCCGCTATCCGATCGGCGCCAGAATTTGTGCGTTTGCGGCTGTCACTTTACACCAGAAGATTAATAACGCAATAATGTTTCGCGAGTCCGGTATTAGGGTAAACGCAAGCGCAAGGGGACAGGGCCTGGCCATGTCCCCTTGAGTGTCGTTTCAGGGGATGAACAGAAGTGCAAATGTGAATGGTCTGCACGGTGCAGCCACCTGGTGGCACAGAGCTCAACCACACACAGTAGCAGTAACAAAATGTATACTTCTTTGCTGCTGGTGTAAATTTTTCGCAGGAGTGTAATCGTTAACACATTGTTTTTGTAAATGTTTAAAATGTTTTACACTTGGTTAGAGCAATATGAGTTCTTTGTTTGGCTGGTTAAGCTCTGCGCCAATGGGTGGCTGGACTGTAGAGACCGATCAGGCAGCTCACGTACGTCTACACTAAGGTTCCTTCATCAGCTTGAGTTTATGCCTCCAGCCATCTGCCGAAACGCCCAGGCAGCCTGTAGTTACTGGAATACCAGACACGTTCGGCGCTTCGACAGAATGCTCGCAACGCACGCTGGTTCGATAGCTCTCGCTTGGGGTTGACTGCCAAGCAGCTGGCAGAAAGTATGGAGAGGCTTCGCGCGCGCGCTCCTAGAGAGCCGGAAGTTGACGACACGACGTGCCATCATGATGCAGAGCCAGTGAAGGCAGAGCTTAGCCCCAATCACTCGGCTAACGAGTTGAGGAGAAAATGCACGAATGCACGACTATGGAAAAGGGTAACTTGTAATGATCCGTAGCTCTCTTAATATGTGATGTTTCACACCAATTGTGGTGCGAATGACTAACTTTAGCTGTACCCTACGCGTCTACAAAATTTGTCCGAACCGTTTCAGGGGCCCTTTAATTATCCACTATGCACCTGAACAAAACTGTCTTGTATGTAGAGAATATGCTTTTAGAGCTGTGCTGCAGTCAGCACGCGCACAAACTATGTGGTATCATATGAAATGCAGAATTAAACACATGCACTTGCCGGACTTATATGCAACAAGTTCTGTAACCAAGACAGCTAGCTAATATACACGGTTAGAGCTTTAACAGACTTCGGAGAATGTACTTTGTCCAGAGAAACATTTGAAAAATTGTCATTTGAAAAGCTAATGGTTCTCGTTCCATGACAGGACATCATTTTGATTACTCAGTGAGTCTCTTCTGTTTACAGTTTAATCTATGCCCACCTTGGATTTGTTTCATATTCCATGATCGGCAATTCTTTTCAAAGTAACACCATTAAATGTTTTACAAAACGCGGTAAGTAGCAAGTTGCTAATGTAAGATAGCAATGGCAAGTACGAATGACAAACTTGCACTCAAGCAAACCAGTCTTCTAAGACTTGGGTATGACAAGTTTTACCCTTGCAAGAATCCCTGATCTTGTGGTATTATTGTGAATGGCATTTCTTAATACACCCTGCTTCACCACTAAGAAAGGTGTCAATCCTCTTGTGAGAAAGGATATTTAGAAGACTTACTTTAGCATTACATAAAGAGAGAAGAGGAGATAGCTTGGGAACAGCAAATGTGACTAGTTAGTTTTACAGTCATGACAGTCAAGAAAGGTATCTTGAGAAAGGTATGGAAGTTAGAGTATGACGTTGATTTTGCTTTCAAGAACACATGAAGAGAATGAACATCACAGCATGCTCTGTTCAAGCATGTCACATGACAATTATCAGTTCACAGCTAACAAAAAACCATGCATAAAAGCAACAATAAAAGCCTAACAGTAGCACACACATTATTGTTGCAGCATTGCAGCAAAAATAGGGATAAAAAAGCTTGCATGCTTGAAAAAAGCTTGGAAGCAGAACACCAAAGTAAGGAATAAATATAGCACAAAGAGGCTGCTATAAGGGCACACAAATGCGACTACTGCATCCCACAACCAGAGGTCCAAGAAGCTTCCAGCAATACTATAAAACAGCCACTTGGATGTAATGGAAAGGTTGTTGCAAACTAAGGTACCCAACACCCGAAAGCAAAAACCAAACAGGGTTTTACAAGGAAAAGGAATGATAATGTGTAGCATTGGCAAGGAAACGGAGGACTTCCAAAAAATGAAAAAGCCTTGCTGAAGCTCAATTTCAGTACTAACCGTTGTCGTCAAAAATGAATCCCAGTTCTGCACAGTCCGGCGTTGAGAGCAGGAATAAGTAAAGTGTTGTTAACTGTGACACATGTGTTGTGAACATTTTACATACAGCACTTCCCAAGTAGTATTGGGCCCAGCAGCACAGCCGGACATAACAGCAGTAGCATGTAAAATTGAAATAGCAAAGGGTTTACAGATTAAACTAATATCATTAAAAGCCTGTGATTAGCTTTCACCATTACATTGGCATTAAGAGAACACGAAATGGCTCTGCCTGTTCAGAGTGACAAATCAGGCATAAGCTGTGCATGTTCAGCTCACAATAATTCATTCTAATATTGTGTGCCATGAATAAACCACACAAAATATGGAAACAGCACATTAGTAACACAAATACAATTTAAAGGTCATCCTTTTCACTTTTTAGTTTAATGTGCCATTGTGAGAAAATAAGAGTAATATGAGCACACAAGACAAGCACAGCCATCTTCGTGGCAGTACTAATTAATGTACTTAACATATTTTACACCACCCTATTCAAACAACAACCTAGTAAACATATGAAATTAGATAAATTAAACCACCACAAACCACGAAGCTTTATTAAATATTAACCTAATCTTTCCTTCATCAGAGGTTGCTCGGAAAGCTGCTGCAGCTTTTTGTATGTTCAGCTTGTTGGGGTAATGTTCCCAACGAGTGGTGTATTGCCCCGGTAGTGGCTCAGATGTGCCACGACTCAAGGTAGAGCTGCTTCTGTAGGGTCGTTTCAGTTCCAAGGACGCATGATGGAAGCAGTTCTCAAGGAACCTATGGAAATGGCTCTACCCTGAGTCCTGGAACATCAAAGTCGCTACCGGGATTATATGCCACTTGCGGGGAAACGCTGCCCCAAACTGGCATGCAGAGCAGCCTCCCGAGAGAACCACCACCAGTGCCACAAGCCGAATATATAGAAGAACTGCTACAGCTTCTCGAGCCAGACCTGCTGAAGGAAACATTGGGTTAATACAGTTGAACGCCTTTATAACGAAGAGGTCGGGGCTTCCGAAATCGTGTATTATACAGGTCACTCTTTAGCAAGGGTCGCACAACTCACAATAGAACCGGAACAAAATTAGTCCTTCGTATACGGGTCATTTCGTAGTAGAGGCACTCATTGTAGAGGCGCTCGAATGTATTTCATAAACCTTCTTCGTTAGTGATCGTTTAATTTGCCTAATTTAGTGTTCCCCAACCAGACTGAGTGCAGCCAATGGTTACCTTCGAGCTTTGTAAACTTGTGTACTGCTTTGCATTATAAGGCTTGTATATATTACTAAAACAATTCTGCATGAAAGATGTTTTTCCAAAAACAACGGAATAAAAGAATGGGAAAGGGCATTATACTTAGCCACTTATACTTGAAAGTAAACTCGAGAGAGAAGATAAATAACTGCAGTTGGCTTTGTCATGTAATAGGAAT